>NC_088602.1:148588357-148938357 GCF_036013475.1 Columba livia | reverse complement strand
TAAAATAACTTCAGTAAATTAACTTAAATTCAAGAAATCTGTACTTGGATGTTGTCTGATTGCAATTCCTATGTCCTACTAGCTAACTGAAGTCTTTATGTAATTTCCAGTATCGCTGGAGTCTTAGCTCATATTGTTTGTCCCTTTGCTGGGTTTCTTCTAATTTCTTTTCAATTTTAGTCATAAACCCTATTGGCATTTTAAGAGATTTGCAATCTGTAGCAAAACAAGAGGAAGAGTCTGTGCTTGGTCTTCTGTTTAGCAGGAAGGCTGCCTTCAACAGAAGTGCTCCAGTGCTATTGCTTTTGCAACATATCATTACAATCAGTATCATTTGTTCTACGCTTTTTAGCATCTGTGAAGTAGCAGCTGGTTACTGCTTTCTTCATCACCAAAGTGCTTTCAAGGACATTGGACTAGAAACTTCTAGGAGAATTTATTAATTTGCAAACACAGAAATATGATTATAACAATATCAGTTTCAAATGTAGGTCAAGGAAGATGTTAAATAATATTGGGGGAAGCTTATCCACTGTGGGAATGTGTGTGTTGATCAAATATGAAAAATCTTCTTGGAAGCAATAGAATTTTCTTTTTACAATTTTGATGATTCTCAGTTATTTCAATAATTTTAATTTTCTTCTTTATAATTGTCTTTCATTTTGCTAGGGATACCAGAAATACGATTGGACCCTTTAAATCTTTATGTTGACATAAAACGTCTACATTTAATACATGTGACTCATGGGATTTACATAGCTCTAACACAAACCTTCTTCAAACAGAAATCTAGATGCATTCTAGCCACCTCTAATCTTTCTGTAACGTTAAACATATAAAATTGCACTTAATTGATAGCCACCAGTCTATGCTTATGTGAAGTTTGGCAATGAAAGCAAAAAGATTGTCATTTTGATTTAGAAGGCTATTGCCACGTCCTTTACTTATTGGTTCTTACATGTAAGTGGGATTCCATTTTTATGGTAAAGCTATCAAGAAATATATCATGAAGAAGCAGTTGCTGCCTTAGCTAATCAGCATTTTTTGTTTGTTTGTTTTATTGTTAAACATAAACTTGGGGAAGAGAAGATCCAAAATGATCAGCACTGAAATATTTTAAATAGGTAAGAAACAGTAGTAGAGACACTATGGGACATAAGAATACTAGATCATCTCAGTGCTTTGTCATATATTCTTCATTTACTTAAGGCCAACCCATTGCAAATGTTATTAACAATAACTGAAGTCTGATAAAATCAAATATACAGCTAAATTGCTTTGATGACACTATAAGATGACATCTGTGTTCTATTTGTTACTCCTTGAAATGCAAATTAATTCTTACTTTCAAAGTTCTTTTAGAATGGATGAGACTGGTGATTTTTGGAAAGCAACATAGCAAACTGCTGTTTGGATTTCTCCACCTATCAACATATTGTTAAAGTATCTGTAATTCCATTGCACTTCCTTTGGTAAATATAAATTCAAGGATGTACTTTAATTAGTTACTATAATTTTCTCCAACCTCATTAATTTTGTTCTATTGTTCCGAATTCATGGAATTGTTGAGGTGGGAAGGGACCAACCTCCTTGCTCAAAGCAGGATCAACTACAACACATTGTTCAGGAGCATGTCT
Organism: Columba livia; assembly: GCF_036013475.1. NCBI lineage: Eukaryota > Metazoa > Chordata > Aves > Columbiformes > Columbidae > Columba > Columba livia. The sequence continues at coordinate 148,936,720 of NC_088602.1, read as the reverse complement.
AGTTGGGTTTGAATATCTCCAAGGGTGGAGACTTCACAGCCTCTCTGGACTACTTGTTCTGGTGTTTGACTACCTTTACAGTAAAAAGGAAATTGTTACTTTTGAGTACAATTTCCATTATTTTACATTCCAAATGTCCAAGTTAGCGCCCGATGGGCAGCCTGGTTGCTGTAGCCCTGAATCCCCTTACAGCCAATGATTTAAGGCCACTTGAATTTAGAGAGATGAAATTGCCCAGTAAATGCCAAGAGCTGGGGTTATTCAAATAGCCCTGGGGAGTTAGGCTCTCATTTGTTACTAAAAGACATGGTGAGTTCAACACCTCTAGTTCTTGGCCCTTCAAATTTGTCACTGTTGGTTAATATTTCTGAAATTGTTATTTATTTAAGGGCATTAAAATTTCAGCAAAACCTCTGACAGAAGCTATATATGGCTTTCCCCAATTTATTTTTTCAGTAACACTATCGCATTTCTAACTAGCTATCCTTCTTCAAAATTTCTGTCCTCTGAATTATTTGTGTAATACCTTCTCAGAGTAAGTGTTCCCCAATTTTATTAAATGCTAGAAGTCTGCACTATTAACTATTCTCCTCTCTGCACCCTCAACAGAGAAGGGTCAGTGAGGGACAAGAAATGCGACCTCAAAAAGAAAGACCATGCAAAAGGAATTTCATGGAGCTTGCATGCAGTAGCAAGTGCTAAATGTTAGTATTTTACTCTGATTCAGGTGTTTACTTGGAAGCGTCTCATTCTGCTCAAGCATATTAGAATCCCATTCTGCAGAACTGTGTCAGAGCTTTTCAGTCTCTGTCTCGCAAATGTTTACACCCACAAATAAAAACAAAAAAAAAACTGAATAGCAAAACACTTTCCCCCAAATAGAATTATTTTATGCAAATTTCAGGATATAAAAATAAATAATAAAAAATACAATTATGAAATAAGTCAAGGTATTGTAGTATCCTAAGTACTCAAGATTAGAGATACCACATCTCCAGTCTTTTTTTCGCATTGATTTGAGAATGAAGATAGATGACTTCCGTTTCTCTGTACTGTTGCTATATTCCTGCACATTCTGATAGTAACTGAAATTAGGTCAGTTCATCATGTCTCTGCCATACGTTACCAGGGAACACAGCAAGGATAAAGTCATGTAGTAGGAACTTTAGTTTTCTTATTCTTGATTCAAGTGCAAAGTAGTTAGCAGATTATTAGAATTTATAATCTTTCTTTCTCTATTTTTTTTTTTTTTAAATAATTACACTTTTTGTTTTGCTGAAGTATTGGAAGTACAAGTCTCAAGCACACCAAAACAATTCTTGTTTTGCAGTCTAAGTCCATAGTGTCTCTGCACCCTCATGGTGGACTTTCCTATCCCTTTTTAATCTCAGCTTTATAAGAATGATGAACAGGATTTTTAATTAAGCAAACTTATCTATGGAGATAAAGGGTTTTTTTCCTAACTTATTTGTTCCTGCTATCTACTGTTCTTCTTTGTATTAACTTAAAGATAGAATTTTCATTTATCAAATATCACTTTAATTTTTTTCTTCCCTTTCCACTTGTGTATATGTTTATAAGCTTTTTACAGTAACAGCACAACACCTCAAATCTGTCTTACATCAGTCACATTGAGCCAAAATCTATGATTTATAATCAGTAAAGTTCTAGACTGTAGCAGGAGTTTTGCTCAATTTAAGACCCTACAGCATTTAGCCTGTACTAAACGAACTCGATCATGTTTTCATGAAATAAACCTAGTGTTCTTTTCTACTGATTTTTCTTTCCAGGATTTAATTTCCTCTAAGACATCTGGCATGTAAAATTCGCTGACAAGAATGTTGCCTGGTGCATGAGCCTTGGAATCTTAGCACTCTAAAGCTCAGTGCCATATCATAAGTGTGTTTTTCATCATGTCAGAAAGGATGAGTTTCCAGTTTACTCTTGTGCACAAACTCAGGATTTTTCTTTTAACAGTGCCTTGACCAGTTGTTCTATGTAGGAGTTGGAGCTCTAGCCAGTAACATACGGAGAGCAATAAGCTGTTCAAGTAAGCAGCTCAAAACAAGACACCAAAACTGAAAGGTTCGATTTCCTCTCTGAATTTTATTATGTTAATACATTCAGAGTCATTGTAGATGATTTTTCCTCAACTTGTGTTTTGAGTTATCTATCTGTTACAATGTTGATGGACCGTAAAAATATTTACTTTGCAGAACAGTCATGCTTTATGTCTTTCTCATAAAACAAACAAAACCAAACTCCAGTCAGCCTAAAATCATTCTTTAGTTCCATTAATATGAAAGGAGAGGTTTCCATTGATCATACTAGATTTTGGATAGGGCTCTTTGGCAGGCTTATAGCTAAACTATTTTTAGTTTTCTAATCTAAGGAATGTATAATTGAAATGTTCAGAGCTGCTGTCACCTACTGCACGCAGCACATATGAGTGGTATTATTCTGTTAGTCAGACCTGTATCACATTTGGTCTGTCATACATTCAAACTATACTGAAGTCAGGGAGCTGCAGCTCCTCTCAAAATCTTCTAAAGGTTCCCTGTCTGTCATGCTAGACAGTCAGGTGAGTGCCAAATTCGTTGAGCTCACTGAACTGGATATATTGAGGCTGCAATGACTGCAACAACTTAGGAGAACTGAAGCTACGGAGCAGATGGGGATGGGGTGGAGGAGAAGGCAGAAAACAAGATGACAGGGCTGAAAGCAAACAAGCAAAAAAGGATTTGTCAAAATCAAAGAGGAGAGGAACCAGATGTGCACTGCTTAAACTTCCTTAGAGATGCTGGGGTCAGCTATCCCTGGTACACTTGCACTATGCATTGTTTCCTCAGGCTCTTTTCTCCCTCTCCTCCTTCTTGTTCATAGCAGCCTCATACTTTTTAACCTGTAGGTTCCCACTCAACTGACATATTTGACTTTCCTCTATGGTTGTCCTTAATTCTGCATTATGCAAACAAAATCTGGTTTGTGGCTGCTTCACATCTCTGGAATTCCAAATGGAGAAGTCAGATTATTATTTTTTTTAATCAACAACAAATATAAGAGTGAAGTACCCTACTAGCTGTGAATAGCTTCACACTGGCACTGTAATAAGTGTGTTTACAATTTGGGGATTTCTGCTGCTGTGAAGGTAGAGAGTTTGTCTTGATTTCTGTGTTATTGAAAGATACCGAGTCGTCAAAATTATGCATTTAAAAAAAAAGTCATATTTTAGGGAGCAGAACATTTTGCATGCTGAGCATAGTGTTAGAGTGTGTCTGCTGAGAATTTGAACCAGAGACAGAATCTAAAATAATATAGCCATAGAAAGGATACTAAATGAGTCTGGAATCTGTACCTGTTTCACATTTCAGCTGCTGCCTTTTCTTGTTTTTCAGATATAAAATAAGGCTTACTTTGTTACAAAAATGTCCAGTTTAGAGAAACATTTAAGTCTTTGAAGCTAGGTTATTTATAATTTTCAGCAAATTGCGTAGTTTTGTCGGAATGCCATGTGCATAATGAATTTCAAAATTTACAGTGAAACTAGAATTCAATATTGCCTTTGGAGAATTAAAAAGAAATGTGCAGAATATAAATTTTGAACTCAACTATGCATGTCTGTAACATTCTGCTAAATGTTCAATATTTATGTTTCGCACTATACAGACAGACTCATTAATATCACTTGCCAGTGAGACAGTGCAGTTAATGGAATGCAACAATCTTTTGATGTGTCTTATTTCTTCTGCCATCATTTTCCAAAACTAAGAAAACCAAAGCCTTTCATGTTTCCTTGTTTTTCGTGTTTTCTAGACCTCTGGTAGTTTTTGCATCCATTTGGATACTTTGCATTCAACATCATTTATGGAATTTGATGCAAAAATTGTTCCAGTATTGCAGTGGCAACTTTAGCACTTCTGAAATTGTTATACATTCTATCTTCCACTCCTCCTCCCCTAATTTGGAAGATGCATTTTACAGTGAATCAGCTCCTTAAGAAATGGAAAATAGTTAAGTAAATTGTGTTTAAGATTAGAATATTTCTTCTTGTAACATTAAATCTATGTGTAAAGTATTGAAAAAGCCTCATTTTTTCCACACCGTGGCCTTTTTGTATTAGGATGTGAGAAACTCCTCAGGAGAGAAGTGTTAATTTTGGATCCATAGCATCATCCTACCTGAGTGATAAGGCATTCTCAGCTGCTATCTGAGAAGGCTTGTCACAATTTCTTAGTCCTAGATTTTGTGTTAATGGAACGTTGAAACGTTAATATTTAAAATATTAAGTATCTACTAAGTTCATCCTGTGTATGGTAGGACGAAATGATGATATTTTCAGAGGACGTTTTTCTCCGCTGCTTAAAGGGAAGGACTGGAAATCGAATTTTTCAATATCTACATCTAGATGTGCTGAATGAGTGCAAATACACTGTGGAGAAAGACGAAAACTTCTTGGAAATTCCTCTATTTCTCTCTAGTGAGTGGATGGATGCTAAAGTAAAGTTAGAAATTAAAGTTAGCCAAAATTAATAGCAATATAGAAATGAGAAATTACTTGTTCAGTGTCTCATGATGTCTAAAATTCTACAGTGAGGTTGGTGTGCATTTCTTAATATGGATGACAAAAATTAGTACTTAAATGCCAAAGCTGCAACTTGACACTTAAGAGTTGTCCCTGGGTCAGCTGGTGTTTCTCTTCAAGTTTCTAAAGCTCCTCTGCATGCCCTAGAATGTTAAAATGAGAATTTTGAACCAAATATATTCACCTCAAAATACTGCTTTGTAAATACATAAACTACATGCATAATCTTCTAAATTGAAACTTTTTTCAATGACAAGTTTAAATCCATAGTATATTTTCCAAGTATAAGTTTGAGGCAGTCATCTGACTTTTTCTCAAAGTAAGAAAATATGCACTATAATTTTTTAGTTTTGAAGCTGATCTTCTTTAGATCTTGAATTCATGGTGAGATGAATGTTTTTCTTCGATCAATAATCAGATGCTTACATGCTTTCACTGCTTTCTACTTGACATTTTATGTAAACAGAGATGTAATTACCAAGCCTTTAAAATAAGCAAAATCTTAATCCTCTTCTGAGTGAAGTGCATGACAAATCATTGGCACATGAATTTAGTGTATTGTCTTTTCCAGACTCAAAACCTGTCCAAAGCATAAAAAAAAACCCAGTGAATGCTATTAGGAGTGTTGATGAATATTCAATTTCTCATTGTCTCCTTTTGCTTTTGATAAGACATTGTTGAATTGCATGTTAATCTTTCCTCTTATATGAATACAGATCTATTCTCTAGAGACTAAAGTAATTGTTTCCACAGTGAGATTTTTTTTTTTTAGAGCATTTCCTTTTTCAATTAAAGTTGGAAACTTTAATCAGCTGGGTAAATTAGTGTGTATTTGTTACAGCTGTTTTGTCTGATGCTTTTGTTTCCCTTATAAATGTATTGCAAGACTCCTAAAGCTTACCACCCACATGGTGGTTAGAAGAGAGGTATCAGTTAGCAGTGTTTCAAAAAGTATTGGTTTGTTATCTTTTTGAATTAACTTGTTTTTCTTGTTTGTCTGTGTTGAAGTCTTTTGACAAAGAGTAATGTCTATTATGCAGCCCTACTGACAGAACGAGTGTTGAGAAATATGTAGCAATTGCTGATCTCTCCTAATTCAGTATCACTTGGCTGCTTACATGAAATAAATTCTTGTTTTGATCTCATCCAGGCATTGATTTCTCAACAAACTATCAGAGAGATATATGAAAACCCTTTACAGTCTCTTTTGGTAGCTGAATACCTGTGACTGTTTTATGAGGAAAGCCATGAGACTACATTTTAGTAGAAGAAGAAGAAAAATAAACCCGTTAGGAGTACATATATAGTTTAGATTGCTGTTGAAACTGCTACATATAAGTATGTACATTGTTTGTAGAAGCCTGTATCTGTTTTTAATTTGTACAACTTTTTAGGAGTCTGTGATATCTGAGGACTGCATTATATGGTGTTTTCAGTAAGACTCCTAGGTTGATGTAAGGATACTAGCTTACTATCACCTTCTGAATTTGCAGTCTTGTGGATTCTGATGTCTGAGAGTTCCATATGTAAATTTTACGTTGAAATGTTAAAAGTGGGACTTCTTTGAAGTGACTCTGAAAAGTCTGGGTTGACTTCATGTATGTATTTTAGTACACAGGTTAAATTCTTTATCATCGAAGACAGAATTTGAAACAGTTACTAGGAAAGATTAAAAGTAAAACTTAAAGAAACAGGCAACAAACTTAAATGTATTAAGTAGCATTGTCCCATGACATTAAAGACAGATAATCTCTTTGCAACTGGAAAAGAATGTCATAAACATTTCAAAGGTGTAGACAGTACTTCCGATCGATTTCAGTGCTTTTTAATCAGATCTATCCTAGACTTGATGCTTTATTTCCCAAATCTAGAATAATAGAATGTCTGTAGTAAGATACTTGCTTTTAACTGTGAATATAAAAACAGAGTTAGAATTCTTGAGTGCTGCTCTTGATTGTGTTATGGACTAGCTGTATATTTTCTGCAAGTTAGATAGAATTTGGTCTTTTACTTTCATCTGATGCAAAATGAAGATAATTCTGCTTCATTTTCTTCTGAAAAACAAGATGAGATATTCCATAAGTAGAAAGAATTATTCATTCATGATCTCATAATGTAATTATCTGTACTAGTTACTGTCAATTTTTGTGTTATGTTCAAATTATATGGCATACCACCTTGAAAATGTGTTCAGGCTTCAGTAATCTGAGGCACCACATGACACATATCTAAACGGAGAGTTTTAGAGGGGCCTTCATCATAGAGTATTATATAATTACTGTGATGTTTCAACTTTTACATTTTTTCGTTTTGCCTTTCAGTTTCCTGAAACTTTTCAGGTTACAATTTTGCAGATTTACTCTCTTCCTGAGTAGTGTCTGTAATTGTATGTACACTCTGAAATTGGGCATGGAATAAAACTTTCTGAATAAAGGGCGCAAGCAGGATAGGAAAGAATCCACTGTATTATAAATTATTGATTATTGCTTCTAGCCAAATATTGAACAGAAACTTTTAGAATGGGAGAGATATTTCAAAGTTGCCTTTGTTTGTTCCATTGTTTGCCTTGATAGATTTATGCGCCTTGCAAAATTTTATATGGCACATTAAGTCAGCTTTTTGTGCAGCTAGAAGATCTCTCACCTACACAAGGTTGTGTTGCATATGTCTGGGTACTTCTAATGATTCTCACCTGTTCTGATGCTTGAGAGAATTTAAGAAACTAATGTAACAGATCAGGAAGAAATCACAAGATGCTGGAAAAACTCTGTGGTGTCATCAGATAAACTGTCTTTTTAATCAGCCTGCCAGGAGCAATTTACCTGTATCTGATACCAATGTTCGGAGCCATATTGCAGAAGTTATTCTGTCCAACACATGTTAAATGAAAACATCACCATTCGTTTCCCACATTTGAGGATGTGAAAGCCTTAATGAGGGAGGTTTTGTTAACATTCTTTTGAAATTTTCAGCTCTAAGCAAACCAATTACTGTGTTTGTCTGCTGCTGGGAAGCTTGAAGGAATAATGAGCTGCAAAAGGGAGGATGAAGTTTCTTCCTCATGGCCTATGCTTACTCTCACACAGAAGCCAAATACCATGGAAAATGCTTCCTGAAAGATTCTCTGAATGTATAATTACTAGAACACGAGGGATGGGGAAAAAATATTTAGTTTTTTTTTGTACAAAGAAACTTGTGCACACACAAAATGACAGTTGAAAAACAAACAGCGAGGGAAAGAAGGCACTTAGAGTACTGATGAATGTTCAAGGTATGCCAGAAAGGATAGGTTTAGAATAAGATATGTAGTAAATGACATTTTCTGAAATAATAATTTGTCAGTACATTTGAAAGTACTTTCAGATGAAAATTTATATACACATTTACAGACTATTTTTATTTTGGATATATTGTGTTAGCTAAACGTGATTATATGAACACTTTCTAGGAAGCAAACTTTAACAAATGGTGGTGGCAGCTCTTTAACAAATGTTATTTCCTGAAAAGCAAAGACCCAGCTGCATAAAGAAAACCAGAGAGTGTAAGGGAATAAAATCTGTCTGTTGTTAGGAGACAGTGAAAAACCCTACTCTATGAGAATCCTCTTTCAAACTCAGAGAAAGAATATGTGGATTTGATAGTTTTCACATTGGATACCAGAATAGAAAGAAGGAAGAAGTAAAGGAATGGAGACTAGAGCTAAGACAGCATGTATAAAGAAGGTAACTAGCAGCACAAACTCAAATCAAATCAAGGGATTTGTACTCTGACAGGGGAAATAATCAGAGTTACATGAAATACAGGAAGCCTGTAGTTTATATTTTTAAATTTTAGCAGTATGTTTGGGATTGGAAGGGACCTCAAAAGATCATCTAGTCCAATCCTCCTGCTGGAGCAGGAATGCCTAGGTGAGGTCGCACAGGAATATGTCCAGGCAGGTTTTGAATGTCTCCAGAGAAGGAGACTCCACAACCTCCCTGGGCAGCCTGTTCCAGTGCTCTGGCACCCTCACTGAGAAGAAGTTTTTTCTCAAATTTAAGTGGAACCTCTTGTGTTCCAGCTTGATCCCATTACCCCTTGTCCTACCATTGTTTGCCACCGAGAAGAGCCTGGCTCCATCCTCGTGACACTCACCCTTTATATATTTGTAAACATTAATAAGGTCACCCCTCAGTCTCCTCCAAACTAAAGAGACCCAGCTCCCTCAGCCTTTCTTCATAAGGGAGGTGCTCCACTCCCTTAATCATCTTGGTTGCCCTACGCTGGACCCTCTCCAGCAGTCCCCTGTCCTTCTGGAAATGAGGGGCCCAGAACTGGACACAATATTCCAGATGGGGTCTCACCAGGGCGGAGTAGAGGGGAAGGAGAACCTCTCTCGATCTACTAACTAACCTGCTTCTAATACAGCCCAGGATGCCACTGGCCTTCCTGGCCACAAGGGCACAGTGCTGGCTCATGGTCATCCTGTTGTCCACCAGGACCCCCAGGTCTCTTTCCCCTACACTGCTCTCTAATATGTAATTTCCCAACCTATATTGGAACCTGGGGTTGTTCCTGCCCAGATGCAGGACTCATTCCCTTGTTAAATTTCATCAGGTTATTCCCTGCCCAACTCTCCAGCCTGTCCAGGTCCCGCTGGATGGCAGCACAGCCTTCTGGTGTGTCAGCCACTCCTCCCAGCTTGGTGTCATCAGCAAACTTGCTGATAGTACACTCAATTCCCTCGTCCAAACCGTTAATGAACATATTGAATAATATTGGCCCCAGTACTGACCCCTGAGGCACTCCACTAGATACTGGCCTCCAGCTAGACTCCGCACCATTGACTGCCACTCTCTGGCTTCTCTCCTTAAGCCAGTTTGCAACCCACCTCACTACTCTATTGTCTAGACCACACCTCCTCAACTTAGCTGTAAGGATGCTGTGGGAGACTGTGTCAAAGGCTTTACTGAAGTCAAGGTAGACCACAGCCACTGCTCTGCCATCATCCATCCACCTTGTTACACTCTCATAAAAGGCTATGAGGTTGGTCAAGCATGACTTACCCTTGGTAAAGCCATGCTGACTGTCCCTAATAACCCCTCTTATCCTCGATATGCCTTGAGATGGCATCAAGGATATGCTGTTCCATTACTTTCCCAGGGACAGAGGTGAGGCTGACCAGTCTATAATTACCTGGGTCCTCCTTCTTGCCCTTTTTGAAGACTGAAGTGACATTTGCTTTCCTCCAGTCCTCGGGCACCTCTCTTGTTTCCCAAGACTTAGCAAAGATGATGGAGAGCAGTCCAGCAATGACTTCAGCCAGCTCCCTCAGCACCCGTGAATGCATCCCATCTGGACCCATGGATTTATGGATGTCCAGACTATTTAATTGCTCCCTAACCCAGTCCTCATCGACTAAAGCAAACTCCTCCATTGACCTGGCTTCATCCGGGGTCTCAGGGGTACAAGGCTCCCCAGGACAGCCTCCAGCAGAGTAGACAGAGACAAAGAAGGCATTCAGTAATTCTGCCTTCTCTGTATATTCTGCCACCAGGGCACCCACTCCATTCATCAGTGGGCCTACATTGCCTCTGGTATTAATTTTATCTGCTATATATTTGAAAAAGTTCTTTTTGCTGTCCTTGACCCCTCTTGCCAGCTGTAATTCTAAGGAGGCCTTGGCTATCCTAGCTGCCTTCCTACATCCCCTAACAGCAGCCTTATACTCCTCCCAAGTGGCCAGCCCCTGCTTCCGTGACCTGTAAACTCTCTTCTTCTGCTTGAGCATACCCAACAGATCCCTATTCAACCACACAGGCCTCCTGGCTCCCTTCCTTGACTTCCTACGTGTGGGGATGCTCTGTTCAATTTCTTCTCAATGTTTTGGTTGTCAAAATACAGAGATGACAAATGACTTCTTTTCAGAAAGCCAGCAGAAATATCTGTGTACCACTGATGCATAGCACAACATGTACAAAGTCTTATGAATGTTAATTTCTCTGTTGCCCTCTCAGTTGGTAAAACATACTTCTCAGAAGTAGCTCCTTTTCTCAGAGATGAAAGATTCGCTTAGAATCACCACTAATCAACTTTATCTAAAAAGTATGTCCAAAAGATATAATAAGTAAGCCAAAATTAAGGCAACAATGTGTGAATAGAGGTATTTTTAACAAAGTGTAAAACAGTATGAAAATATAAGACAAAGATCAGCTTTGCATTAATAAAATAAAAAAAATTATTCCATGGCATTTTTAATAGCTCCTGCTACTCTTAATTATTACTAACCTTCCAGAAGTCCTATTGGCCTTTAAGTTGCAGTGGATTTCTCGACTGATTTTTCTCTTCAACTGTAATCCAGAACTAATTCCAAGTTAGGGCAATAAGATAATTTTCCATTAAGTCAATATCCAGTCTTGGTTAATCTGCAGCAACTCTTTGATCAAAAGACTCTATAAATTAAATGATCTGCATCTGAGGAAGAGCACAATTGAAGAAAGGAGCTGGCCACTAAAGTGTTGATTTTTTTTTTTGAATTATTAGTAATTTCTTGGACAATTTCTCAACCCTTGTGGGGTGCTCTTATTTTTATTGTGCTGCCATAGAGTTGTATTTAATAAAAAGTACACGTTTCTCATGCAAGACTGAAGGTTCGTGGCAATGCATGCAATACATATGATTAAAAGCTTAAAAGTTGTAATTGAGATTGCAAATGAATAGATTTTTAAAAAAAATTTCTTGGCCACATAACAAAATCCAGAAGGTGTTGTGGTCGCTGTTAACTGCGTCTCAGCATCAGAAAGTAAGAATGAAAATATATTTATTATTGTTGAGTGATTATTTTTGAACTGAAATCTCCATAAATTGCTCAGTTATTATGACAGTGTGGGTTGAAAAATTATTTGCTATGAATATTTAAACATAGAAGATTTTGCATGAAAGCTATAACTTAAGGGATTGTGCCCTTCAATTTTAGAATGACTACTATGCTGGCAGGCTAAAAATACAAGAAATCAGAGTAAAGATAAGATGCAAAACCAGTCCAGGAAACTGTTTTACACTGTAGCCAAAATCAAAATCTAGGGAAAAACATTTGAACAAGGCAACATGTATTGAAACTTTCCCGTACTCCATTGATATACAATTTAGGGGCTTCCTAGCCAGAGGGCTTTTTTGTGTCTGTTTACATTTGCGGTGGTAAGGCTATCCTCAGACCTCCCAGGACTGTAAGTTCACTGGTAGAGTGAAGTACTGCCCACAACAAAAGATGGAATTATGGAGTATTTAAGACAAATAGAGACACACAAGTTCTTGGGACCACAAGGGATACACATGAGGGTGATGAGGGAGCTATGCAGTGTTATTATGAGGTTGCTTTATATCATACCCAGAGGAAGAGACTGGGTGCACTATCAGCAAGTTTGCTGATGATACCAAATGGTGAGGAAGGGTTAACACACCAAAAGGCTGTACCGCCTTTCTGTGGGACCTTGATGGGCTGGAGGACTGAGCAGAGAAGAACCTGATGAAATTCAACGAGGGCAAGTATAGGGTCTTACACCTCGGGAGGAATAACCCCAGGCACCAGTACAGGTTAGGGGTGGACCTGCTGCAAAGCAGCATTGAGAAGAAGGACCTGAGAGTTCTGGTTGAGAACAGGTTGACCGTGAGTCAACAATGTGCCCTTGTGGCCAAGAAGGCCAATGGTAACCTGGAGTGTATTCAGGAAAGCGTGACCAGCAGGTCGAGAGAGGTTATCATCCCCCTCTACTCTGCCCTGGTGAGGCCACATCTGGAGTACTGTGTCTAGTTCTGGGCTCCCCAGTTTAAGGACAAGGAACTACTGGAGGGAGTCCAGTGGTTGGCTGTGAAGATGATTTAGGGGCCTAGAGCACCTTTCTTATGAAGAAAGACTGAGAAAGCTGGGTCTGTTCAGCCTGGAGAAGAGAAGGCTGAGGGGGGATCTTATCAATGCTTATAAAGATCTCAAGAGTGGTTGTCAAGAGGATGGGACCAGACTCTTTCCCGTGGTGCCCAACGATAGGATGAGGAGCAATGGGCACACACTGTAGCACAGGAGGTTCCATCTAAACGTGAGTAGAAACTTCTTTATTTTGAGGGTGCCAGAGCACTGAAATAGGCTGCCCAGAGAGGTTGTGGAGTCTCCTTCTCTGGAGACATTAAAAACCTGCCTGGATGCTTTCCTGTGCCATCTACTCTAGGTGAACTTGCTTTAGCAGGTGAGTTGGACTAAATAATCTCCAGAGGTCCCTTCCAAAACCAACCATTCTTCAATTCTGTGATATTAGAAAGTTATGGCAACTCTAGGAATTTAGAGAATGAAGAAAGCAAACATTGAGCACATCCAAGAGGGCCAAGGTCTGTGGAGATACAAGTTGGCCTCAGTACCTAGAAAGGCATAGAGAAAAAAAAAATCTTCCTGGAAGCTGTTTCCAAGCACATCCTATTAAGGTATGTCATGTTTTTGATATATTTTGAGAACTGAAATGTATATGCCAGTGAAGAGAAAGAAAGAAGGCGAATTACTGCAAAATCTTTGTGGATGAGGAAGTTGCAACACATTTTTAATTAACCATAATCCTTTATTAGACCTCACAGAGGTGTAAACTATACATACAAATACATTAGAAAGATACCCTCTTAACAGTAATGCTTCACATTTTGGACCTGATACCAAGAGGGTTGCAAACATTTCAGTACATTCTACAAACCAAAGGGTGCATTAGCCTTTATGTATACAGAGTGACAAAGCCCTTTACTGAAATCAAAGTAGATAAAAGTGAAAATCAGTCAACTACCTCTTCCAACCTTTACCTACCATAAATGCATATAAAAGCATGAATAGACTATTATTTATGGAGCAAAGTTTACTGTTCTAGACAGCTTGTACAGAGAGGGGAAGAGAATGGTCAAGATGACATTACATGAACTGCAAACTAGCAAAAATTCTATTTTTTTTAATATTTGTACATATCGAGAGCTCTGTTTTTTGATTTATTGGTTGTTACCAGAAAAGCTTATAAGTGCTAAATGGGGAGAATAGCGCAACAAAGACATTGTTGAGGTATTTGGGGGATTCTGCAACACAATGATGTTACATACACAGTATGAAATATTATTTGTCATCCAGTAGTGACATTGTATTATGAGTAAGCACAAGAAAATAAAAAAAGGAAAGAATAAATCCAGTTAGAGCTTTAATAGAGAGTTTAAATTGTTTTTAGTGAATTAACATCTAACACTTGCCACTGTTTGATTATAATGACTTGAAATGTTAATAGTAGCATTATTCAGTAGTGAAATCAGAAATTCATGTATCCACATTCATGCTTGCATCATGGAAACCCCAGATTGAATCAGGATACCAATTGAAGTCCAACAGTGAAGAAAGGGAAGATAGTTAATATTCGTTTTGGGAAGGGTGTCCTCCTGAAAACCAAGTGCTATTGATCTCTTCATTTAGTACTTCTGAGTAGCTTTGCAGATAATTTGGGAGTAGAGAAAGTTCATGTATGATTTGATTATCAGCAGCAGATGGTGCTGCTTCTTCTACTTTAACTTTGTTTCCTTAGATCCTGAGGCTTGCTAAACATGTTTAATATTCAACCCAAAGACTCTAAGGATTAAGAAATTATAAAACAGAACCATTACATTCTTAGAAAAGCAACACGAAGTATCAGACTACAGGTGAAGCTGTTCAGAACATTATGAAGTTCCTGTATGCTTTCAGTGGAACACTTTATGACTCATGTTTGATGAGACTTAGTTTAATCAGGCAACTATTATCATTTTACACTTTTAACAGTTGTTTTTCATCACAGGATTTTTATAGAATTCTGTCAAACTAATTCCTTAGAAATGGTAATAAATGAATAGGTAAGATTTAAATACTGTATCGTACATTGTAACTTGCATGTGCTTTATTATATTTAAACTTTTCTATAAGTGGAAATAATAAAGAGTATTATAATTCTTATGCAGTATTTATATAAATTTGATTTGAAATTCTAGTAATAAAAAAAAAATTAAGATAGAATTCATACCTGTGCACAAAACAAGGGCATTTTACCTCTTCCATTGGTAACACTTTAGTCTATTGGTCTTGGATCCTTTGTCTTTGATAGTTGTTAAAATGGGCTTTTTCATACAATAAACAACGTTAATGCCAGTAAACAAGGAAGAGTGGCACATTCACCTGATTTTAAAATTTACAAAGTTAAATATTTCAGTACATAACATGAATTTCATTGTTGTAAATATAATTATCTGGTTAAACCTTTTTCTTTAACACGAGTACATGAGGCATGACCCTATTTATCAAGATAGAGTCTTTTTTTGTTTCGCAGGTATTTTGTTGTTGCTTTAGAGGAATGAGATTATACTAATGCATGTAAAATACAATAAGATGGAATGTCTTTGATTTAGTTAAGAAATGTTTCATAACTTTAAAATGTAAAAAACCACCTCCCAACTATATTTTTACTGTTTAAGAATTTAAACCAAGTGTGAATACATGAATCTTCTAGGTGGTTGTAAGTATGTTAAATATGTGTGGGAAAGAATGTTTAGCAGCAGAAGTCTCATGTTGATGCTTTTTATTACTTTTGTGAGCCAAGTTGGCAAAATAAAAAGTTACTGAAGAATTCAGAGAAATCAAAAATTATTATAAATAATTTGGCATATAGAAATTTACAGTGCTAAATCTTTTCAGCTTCTGAAATAGTTAAGGGTACTATAGAGAGGTATGAATTATTCTTACAAAAACCATCTAATTGACAAATGTATAATTTAGGTGATATTATTAAATGTCAGAAATTTTCGTTTTTCTCTGTTTATATTAAGCATTATTCTTAGTTTGAAGGGATGTTACACTGTAAAAAGTCTCACTTAACAGAAATTGTCTGGAGAAGAATGAAATAAAAGAAATTTTTCATAAGTGTTTTCATAATAAGGCCCTCAGAGTTACTATTTTATATCTGTACAGATAAATAGATTTTCCTGATGACAGCGAAGAAGTGTCTTACGATTTAAAAATCAGGTAATTTCATTAAGTGTGAAAAACAAAGGTAGGATCTAACTTGTGGCACCCATGTTATACAATGTTCTTCTAAAATTAGATTCCAATTAGATTATTGAAAATAAACCATGAGAAAGGTTTAAAAAGCAAGAAATTCAAATTTTGCTTGAGAGGAAAAAGAAGAAAAGCATAATATACACATGCACACACACATGTACATACGCACATTGTAACATTTCATATATATACACATATACATACATATGCCTATATATGTATATATCTATATATACATACCCTCACACCCTTTATGCAACTAGTATAAGATTTCCTAATGTAAGCATCAGGGAGGTCCTTCTTGTTTTGGTCTCTGCTAGACTGGTATCTCTATACTGTACTATATGTAATCAAGTTTTCAGATATTCCCATAACACCCTTCATGTAAATAATCAAAGATTTAGATATATCAGATACTGTGTGTTGGGACAGTTATAGTCCAATAGAATATTCCAATGCTGTGAGAAGAATAATGTATAGTGTAGGATTATAATGAGTAAAAAGTTTGTGTTAAGAACTTTTTCTTCTTTCAAGACAACTTTAAGCTAGTTGTTTTACTTAATGCTACTTCTACAGATGAATTAGGTAATTAGTAATCTCATCAAGGCAAATTCTTTATTTTTTGTAGATTGTACTCAAGAGGAAAAAACCTTAATCACTTGAAAGCCTCATCTCTTCCTCCTTACCCCTGCCTCCCCAAATCAAAACAAAGTGAACCAAAACAAACAAACAAACACCCCACAAAACAAATAGACAAATAATAAAATTATGTTGCAATAATGTTTTAGCTAGGTTTGCTGGGGAGAGGAGGAGGGAGGAGTGAATGTTGGTTTTGAATAGAAGTTTGGCATTTGGAAGACTTGCTTGCACTGAACAGTATCCTTAAAAGAGGGACCAGTATAGGTTGAGTCCCCAAATAAATTATTACTATTCCTTTTCAGACTAAAAATAAAACATTTTAAATATATTGATTATACCTTCATCAGAACATAAGTATTCTATCTAGCCTATAGGTTCTGAGAATCTCTATTTGGGCTTAATTTACCATCATTTCAAAACAAAACAATGAAATCTGTAATTTTGCATGTTAGGATGTTCATAGTGACAACATAAAGTTAAAAAAAATTCACAGACTGTTAGCCATATAGTTCAACTTTTTCTCACAGTTTGAAGCTGGTAAGAATTAAAAATAGCAACAGTTTATGTTAGGAATAATTTTTTTTCATTCTTTGTTAAAATCAGATGCATTTCCTTGTGCTATTTTTTTTAAGTAATATTGACATTTGGGGGCATGCCATGAGTGAGAAGGTAAGCAGGTAAAAATAAAAATGTATGCTCAATGAAAATGTCAGTCATATTGTGCCACTGACTTTAAGTCAAACTCTTCACTAATTTCAGGCTAGAGTATGGCTTAAAGATCTTTGGCATGATATAGAACTTGCCTTAATCTGAACAGGCTTTCAGTCATACCAATTGTTCCCTGACTTTAATTACTTTTCCACATCTGTATTTCTGATTTGGAGTAAAGATTCAGAGTTGTGCTTCAAGTCGATGAATTTTTGTGGCATTTTGACTCTTATTCCTGCCCCGTCTCCATTGATGTAAGATTCTTCTGCCATTGCTGAAAGATTCCTCTGCCATTGCTGAGTGACAAAAAGTTGAAAATTATGGCTAGTAGTATTTCTATTTTAATAACCATACCTATATAATTGTCATTTTCATACATTAAAAAAATATTTATGCTTTCTTTTATATTTTAGTCAAGTACTTTCTTAAACAAAACAATAGCACCACTTTGGCATTGTTGGCCAAATCAGTAAAAGGTAAAGCAAATATGCATACACTTTTCTGATCCTGTCTTGTCATGCACTTGCTTGTTAAAACGGAGAGCCAAGAAGACACAATGCTTGGCCTAGAGTCTTCATTAATCAAGCATTGATAATAATTCAGCAGCCAGTTCATGGGGCAACTGAACATAGCTACTAGTTGTGTATGGAATTCACTTCTGTAAAGGAAGCCCACCACTAATTTACCCTTTAATCTTAAAAAAGGAACTGACATTGCAATGTGTCTTGGGCAAAAGGTGGCTACTTTAAGGGACTGAATGCAGTATCCTGTTATTTGATTCTCTTTTGTCGCTTGACTGAATGGTGCAAATACGCTTCTACAAGTCTTTCACACAAATCTAAGTATATGTTTGTAATTACTTTTTGAGCAGAATATTGGATGTATTTATTTTACATTTAAACTCTTAATGATTAATCATGGTTACTATGGACATGAGGCTCAGATTTTACTACCTTGGTGAAAGAGATATATTAAGTTCCGTGAGTCTAGATCTGCAGTCCTTTTTGAACTACCTGAAAAAAATGAGGCTTATTTCACTTTTTCACTTCTGCGCTTCAGCGACATTCTGTGTAATAACTGGAATCTTATGTCTGTTTTAGAATGCAGAAATCTGTGACTTCTGTCATGTGATTTACATGATATACAAGGATGGGGAGTGGGATTTTCTTCACTATGTAAGTGATTTATGAGAACCAATGCCATTCAAGGGGGCCTGTTCCTAAATATTTGGAGTGCTTTTGAAAATCCAGCTGAACCCTTCAGTTTCTCTAATTAGAAGTTTTTCAAGTCAGGCTACTTTGTAGTTTTGGGAGGGACATGTTTTGGCTCATGCTTCAACCTATTTAAGTAGTGGATTTATTGAGATTATTAAGCTAATGCAGCCCTTTACCTTTCATACTGACTGGTATATCATGTGCTGCCTGCCCTGTGACTGGAGATTTCTTATGCAAATGTGTATTTCCCATCCATGCACTTCTTATTGCTACAGTGGTGGAGCCACTCTCCATTTTGTGATATCATTTATTCTCTAGTAAAATGAAGTGTTGCCTTTGAAGCTTATAGCTATTCATTATTTATTGTAGTTTCTTTCAAGAATTGTTCTATTCTGTTTAGGCAGTTCGCAAGATCTAATGTTAGATATCACTGTCTATGAGTGACATTTTCTAATTATGGTGTCTCAACGGGAGATACATGGTGGTATGAATGTGAATGCATGAATCGCAAGATAAGACCAAAATCAGAATTAATTTACAGGCATTAAAATAGCACAATTATGTATGGTTATTCAGTTACGTTAGTAGTACATCAGTAAAATGTTATCTACAAAGAAGCTTGCTACCACAGAGATCTGTAAATTACTTTTTGTGTTCACACCTTTCCTCCCTCCTTCCTTTAGAACTTCAGAGGAAGTAGGGGACAGAAAGAGTCACAGGACATGAAATTGAAATATGCATTATGTCTGTGGCACCAAAATAATGGCTTATTTGTAGAATACATTTCAGAATTCTTAACAGCCACAGAGGTAAAAATACTTCCCTCTCCATCCCCTCTGCCAAAAAAGACCTGTAAGAGCTGTAATATAGATATCAGAATTGCTAACTTTGTTTCTTGAATTGGTGGTAAATAATTTAAGTTAATTTCCCCATCTGGTTCTCTGTACATCCTTCTTCTTTCAACACAACAATCTCAGTCAGTGACAGCTGTGGCATATTCTTTTTATTCGTTCACTGTTCTGCTTTCACATTGTGATGGCAGCCTGTTGTGCATAGAAACACGCATCTCACAGGAAGTGGAGGGTTTAAAGAATTGCATATACATTACACTTTCCTTGGAAAAAATACAAACCCCATTTTTTTATGAGGATAAAAGTAACTATAATAATTTGTTAGACTTGAAAGACCTCCCTTTCACGTCTGTTTTACGAGATACTACTGAGGAGCTGTACAGTATGCAATTTGCAGAGATTCTTCTCTCATGTTTTAGTCAATAGTTCAGTCACCTACTCCCATGGATGTGGTAGAAAGTAAGGCAGATTTGAGCCTTTAGAAAGAGATACTTCCTTTGCAGATCTAATTGAACATCTCCCTAGTTGCTGTGAAGTCACATCTGATTGTGGGAAGAATTCAACTGGCAGAGAACTTGAGTAACATAACACTTACATTTGAATAGAATGCTGATATTTCCAAAAAGATTTAGTCCCTGATGCACTACCCTTTGAAGTAATTTGAAGGCTATTTTCCAAACTGTCTTCTTTGGGCCTAGGCATCTATGAATTTGTGTTCCACATAGCTGGAAGTGGAAACACCACCATTCAAACGTCTAAAAGGAAACAAATGTCTGAATTTTCTTTTGAAGATGGGAAAGTTATTCCCATGTTGGAATCTGAAGCCATTTTAGTTCATGGAAACTGAATATTTTAAAAACTATTTTGTTATTTAATCTTTGGCTTATCTTTTCATATTTGCTTTTACCTATTACCATTTTGGCCAGACCCTTTCATGTAACAAACTATAAAATAGCACCGTTGTACTATAAAACAGAGATTTTTACATACTGTTTGATATATGTGAATTATTGATATGCTAAATTTTACATACTGCATTATATGGAGGAAGAAAGAAGTTACCTATACTGTTGCAAAATAATTACCTGGAAGAATCATTAATGATTTTAGAGCCTATGTATACTTCGACTGCTTTTAAAAATCTTTTGTCTCACAAATTGCAATAAACTGCATCTTTGCAAGAGAAGGAAAAATTAAACTGTCTTAAAACAAATACATCTATAACCCATATTCTGTCAAAATGCCACAGATGGAATTAATGGATGTTTAAAACTGTATATGTTACCTTACTGCTGCTGTTACTGGGAATGTCAAACTGTGCAAATATGAAGGGGTAGAAAAACAATGTTGTCAGACACTGTAAAACAAACAGCCTGTTGCTTGTATAGAAGTGCAAATAAAAAAACACCACTTAGACAAGGCTGATGAATGACTCCAGCAGCCAATGTTCATAGGTTAATTTAGTGCAATTGGATCCATCAAAGGCCCATAAATTTGTAGGCTTTTGAGGGGCACAGGACTTAAAGAGATTTTGTGCAGGACATTTAAAACAGGTTAACAAACAGTAATATATCAACCACAGAATTTTTTAGCTCTGGGCTGGTTAAAATGTTCTGTTCTTTAAAGACTTAATATTGGAATGTTTAGTTGCATTGTTCACTGGGAGAATGCCCATTGGTTGAGATTGCATCAAGCTTATTAAATCATAGGGTTTTTTTTAAGTCTTCCAATGTTTAACAAATAATTTATTTACAGCAAAGTATCCTGCAGATGGCACATTCATTCTTCGTTCTTGTAGATGGCATGTTCTTACATTCTGTAGTTTCTGTTTCCTGTGTTCCCTCTACTTGTATTCTTCAAATGCACTTCCTGAAGGAGAAGAAAACAATAATTATTCTAGATAGGTTTTTATGTTCTGTATGACCACAAAACTTATATTAATGGGAAAACAGTTATCCTGAATGCTGGAATTGTTAGAGCCCATCTGCCAGCTCACCGAGAACTTAACTATACAAAATTTCTGTACACTAAATTCCGTGTTCTAATAGGCATAAGCACCTTTATTGCTGCCATTGTTGATCTTGGCAGATCTTCATAGTGGAACCTGGATAGTCTTAGACCTACAGTAGGTACCAAAGATTTTCTTTCAGAACAAGGACATTTGCAAAAGCAAGATGTATAGGGGCCAGGAACTTTAGAGCTGCAACTGCAGGATTTATGGAGCCTCCTGGGCTTTGGGTATTCAGTGCTCAGAGGTTTTCAAAAATTGCTGAGTGGGACTCTGTTACCTACATTTTCCATGAATGGCATATTAGTTGTGTAAGGCTTTTGCTGGATAAGGCCTTTAAGAGGATAAAAATTGTGGGTTCACTGCAGGAGCTGCAGCCAAATAATTTGTATTTTCAAAAAGAGACAGGGTGATGTGCCAGGCAAATCAAGAGGGCTTTGGAATGAATAATGACCTCAGTTCAATGCCTTTCCATGCACAGGCCAGTTTCCAGCAGCATTGATGGGTGTGGCATGTATCTTTCGGTCTGATTTCCCAATTTGTCATGCTGATGAACATTAGCAGGGCCCATATCTTTGCACATTCTGTGCCGGACTAGAGGTAGAACTTTTAAGTGACTCTCCATGTTTATGATCTTCAGCAGAAGTAAAATTCTTAGTTAAATGAAATCATGTCTGTTGTCCTAAGAAATACCAAAACAAAAAAAAAATCTCTCCAAGAAAGGTAAGGCAAAAAAAAAGGCAAAGGAAATGTAAACTCTAAAATTCAAAAGTACTGAAAGTTTTGCCTGCCTTTCTGATAGCCGGAAAGAAAATGGAAGGTGATTTGGTGAAATACAGTAGTTTTATGAGATTTTAAAACACTATTTCCTATATAAAATACTATTCTTATACAACTTTTCCATTTGCCTTCAGTATCTGTTAAACATTTAAAAAATCAGAAAATGGGAAAAGATCTCAAAACTTGAACTTACACATTCATTTTCACTAGTTTTGGACCAGGTTCTGATGGATATGAGTTGAATTATTTTCAAAATATAAAACAAACCCCAAGCAGCAATAGTAACTGTTAAATTAATTATAGCACCACCAAGTAGGAGTCATTGAGTTGACCTAAGATTTATGATCACTGACCAGCCAAATTTGTTAATAGCAAAGTATTCATAATGAAGTAATATCTTTGTTAGGAATCTGACATTCTAGACGTTCTAAGTCTGAAATGCAATACTAAATGAGGAAGAAGAGATTAATCATCTAGTCACTATTCCCATGATGACTTCAGTAGGGTACTGGCTTGTTTTAATCAAATTTTGCTAATACCACTGTAGAATAAATTCATTAGCAGGGATCAAATACAGAAATAGAAATGGCAACAGAATTCTGCTTATCCATAAATTAAAATAATTTTTGCTTGTTTGTTGCCTTTTTCTCTTCCGACTTTTCCAAAACTACCTTTTCTGTCTTTAGTTTTCCCGAAGTGGTATCTCATTTTTCACCTTGAAGTACTCATTCTGGATGAACCTTTAGATTTTCACTGCTTTTCACTAAAATCATCATTGCAAAACTTCACAGGAGTCTGCCACTTTTAAGAATCCTGCCTTATGCTACAAATGCTTATCTTGGTAACAATGAACTAAAACCCCAGGAATTCCTTGACTCGATTATAAATATGTAAACGGTGAGTGTCACGAGGTCAGAGCCAGGCTCTTCTCAGTGACAACCAATGACAGGACAAGGGGCAATGGGTACAAACTGGAACACAGGAGGTTTCATTTAAATTTGAGAAGAAACTTCTTCACAGTGAGGGTAACAGAGCACTGGAACAGCCTGCCCAGGGAGGTTGTGGAGTCTCCTTCTCTGGAGACATTCAAAACCCACCTGGACATATTCCTGTGTAACCTCATCTAGGTGTTCCTCCTCCAGCAGGGGGATTGGACTAGATGATCTTTCAAGGTCCCTTCCAATCCCTAACATTCTGTGATTCTGTGATCTGCCCTGTTTTTTTCCTCGTGGCAACAAAGGAAAATATCCTCATCAGTGCTGCCCCTAGGTTTTCCTTTTGAAAAGAGTTTACCAAAGTAGGAAAAGTTATATGTTACACTTTATTTGCAAAAAGTCATACATTCTTAATGGTTCCACACTCTGATCTGTAAAATGGACTGTGACATCCTTATTATGAAGCAACAGCCATTTTGCATTGCGGTGGCTTTCGAAGTACTAAATGAAAAAATATAAATTCTCTCCACTACAGTTGTTGTCTGACTTTAAAATGGCTTTATAATACAAACGAAGCAAATGCTAAGATGCAGTAGAGTAGCTTTTAACACTGACATATAGATGGAAAAAGAGCCGTCATGATACACAAGCTAGCTTTGAAATTGAGGGAAGATGACAGGTTACTTTTAGAACAATTTCTCCTCTGGAATTAGCATTTTGATTAATAACTACAAAGAAGTGGCACTGGTGGTGGCAGCAGTAACATGAGTGCCAGAAAATGCTTTGACCCACATAACACATTTTTTCAAGTATGAAACGTTGAGACCATTGAAAAAAAAGTGTGAAGGTATATTGCCTTTATTCTCCTGTCATTGTTGTTCTTTGGTTTTGTTGTTGTTGTGTGGGGTTTCTTTTTTTAAGTAGTTAGAAATAAAATTGTCATCTGTGATACTTGTTTCATTATCAGATCCTCTGAGCTGATATTCAGACCCAGACAAAGACAGTAAATATTTTAATATGACAGATGCAAAATGCCAACTTTGCGTAAGTCAGTTCATGAATAGAGAAGCTCAGACTTCTGTCACCTTGAGCATGGATCTTTGGAGACCGGGCAGCATTAACATAAGGATAACAACTACTTTAGTGATAGTAAAGGTCATTTAACAAAGATGGAAGGGTATTGGGAAGCATGCAGTGGCAGTCCTGTCCTCTTAGGATGGACATTCAAACCTCCTTTTGGCATTAAAATATCTCTTGCTTTATTGGTAAGAAATGAAAAGTCTAACAAGCATGTTGTAATAAGCATGATGTCTTAGCTACAAACTCTCTAGGGTCTCTTTGAAAGCTCTTTAGTTCTGTGGGCAGTGTGATCAGGAACATAATAACAAGGCTGGGAAGTAAGCAAAGGGAGAAAATAGTTTTCTGAAGTGAAGAGGCCATGTCCTTCTATCTGTTACACCTAAAGGTTTCCTCATTGGCTTGGTAATGTGGCACAGCTGTAATAAAAATTAGGATTAGTGCCATTGTGAGTATTTTGGCCTGTAAATGTATCTGTGAGTTGATACTGAGGCAATTACAAAACAATTCACCAGTGTTGCGTTTTTGCTCATTAATCTTTGTAACACTTTTCTGTTTTCTTAATGGCATTTTCCTAAACTAAAAATATTAACATATTTTCTTTATCTTAGTTTCATTTAGCATTTATTTAAATTTTGAAGGATAGATACAATCTGAAAAGGATGATTGATAGAATCTGCTTCCTATTGATACTTTGTTGGTATATATATTTATGTGTATTTTGCACATATGGAGCCCAAAGAAGAACAAGGGCTAAAAATCTAAGGAGCGCAAAATTATGTCAGGATGTAGACCTCTTTTGTCCTTTTGCTCAGGGTGCAAGATGATGGCAGAGCACTATGGTTTTTTGCTTTCCTTCTTCTTTACTTACTAGATTTTTAAATCAGCCTTACCGGTGTTCACATTCATGTAATAACTTTCAAGGTACCTTATAGCTTTAAGTTGACAACTTGGTGACACTGCTTAATCAAAAAGGTCACAGTCTTCCCTCACGTACACAATTGTTGTGGAAATAGCCCAATTTCCATTGCTTGAACAGAGAACAGTGATTTTTCAAAGTTCTGTTCAGCAGTGTTCCAAATTGCTGTTGAAACTTAATTCAACTCAGGGTAAATAGACTAAATTTTTATTAGCATTTCTCAGAAGAGAGAGAAGCAAATGAAAGAAAAGCTAGATGGAAGTATGGATACTGAAGACAGAAATTCAAGGGACATCTTTTTTGGGTTTAGAAATGCTGATGTATGATTGTGTCCTCTTTAATAATGTCTGTTTGTATATGTAATTAACTACAAATGAGATAGAATTTTATAATGGATTTGTAGTATGCACTTGATAGTTTCCTATATTTTATCCGTTCTAGCAAGACAAATGCCTAAGTATCTGTCAGTTTTTAACAATAAAATATATATTGAAAGCTTTCAACCAAGTATTCAACTAGCAAATAAGTAAACAAAACAGGCTTTGGATGACCATAACTGATGAGTGATCTGTAAATGAGCGAACAACAGATCCTGGAGGTTGTTTGGAGTATCTGATTAAATGTTTAGAGTTTCATTATTCTATAAAAAGTTATGACTACTCATTAATTTTCAAATGAAATTTATAACAAAATAAAATTGCTGCAAGACTAATAGTAATATTTGCTAGATTGTGATCCTTCAAAAAATTATTCGTTTAAATGTACAAGCGTTTTAATAAATTTTATTTTTTTATGGTATTTTAACTGTTTCTTTTACTGGGATCTTGTTTTAAATAGTATTATAACTAATGCAAAAAGGTGAAATACTAAATTTCAATATCTTAATTGAGATGATCAGAAGCAAAGTAAGGGGGTTTTGAGTAATATTAAACTCCTTGAAATCTGAAGTTTTGAGGAGACTTAAAATAGCTTAATGAAGATTAGAGCTGCAAGGAATCAAAAAGCTTTGACTTTCTGAGAATAAAGTGTTTTGCTGTGGAAATGCCAAAATATTCAATTCCAATGTGAAACTTCCCACTTTCCCTTTTCAAAACACCATTTTTAAAATTCAATATTTAATATAATAAAGAGATATAGAGAACTAATTCATGTTAATTATATAAATATTAGTAATAGAAAGGTAAATTAAACAAACTGAAAAAACCAAACCGCTCTTTAACACCCTTGATCTTAGTGTTGCAATGGGATCTGAAATTATTCTATTCCATTAAGTAAATAGTCTAGGACAGTTGTCCTGAATTTTTTTTTTTAATTCTTCAGTCTCAATAACAAACTGAAAATCAAATTTCATCCCCTTGCATTACCTGTATTTTTTGCATATTTTATGTTATTTCTGTATTTCTGGTCAGCTAGTCCTATACTGAGGAATCTGAATTATCAGGGCAATATATTCTAGAACACAGATTGACTGAAGGTAGATTATATGGATAGATCCTGCTCTGTTTTAAAGGAATAATCTACCTTTGCAGATCAAATTTGGAGAGAGAAAAAAAAAAAGAAGAAAATGGCTTCCTAAATCTTAGCCAGCTGTGTTGGTTTTGTATTGATTGTTACAGGAATACATGAATACTATTGAAAAAACTATTTGTATAAAACTAAAGCATTTTCTCATTGAACAATCATTGTCCAGTTGTCAGCAAGAAGACAACTTTTCTTCTGTGCCAGATTTGAGCATTTAAAAACAGAACTGCTACTTTATTGTATCTTTCCTGTACCCCAGCTTGGATATATTTATTGTTTCACACTGTAGAAAACAATCTGAATGCTCCAGAAGCCTCTCAAGCTACAAACAGTTTTTTCATCCCAGACAGAGTTGCTGATCCAGACACATTAAACGACCTCTGTAGGCTTCAAGTCAAGAAAAAGAAAGTATTTCAGGGAGTAGGGGAGATACTTCTTATTAAGTAGAGGGGACACTCTGGTGAGAGTTTGGTATCCTTTAGATAGACATCTGAGAGGATGTTTGACTGCTGGGCACCGAGAGAAACTACGAAATACCGTAGTTCACAACCTACCTAAGGCCCACAGCGCTAAAATACAACTGGAATGATACTCTGGGGTGGTTAGCCCGTAGCTAATTGCATTGTGCTCTGATGCACACCTCACTTCTCTCTGCAAGCTGTTGTGCATTTTTGTTATATTAATTGGCTGTTCCAGTTTAAGGTAATTTTGTCATGGGCTGAGTGTGAAAGAGGTGCTGAAAGCGGGGCACCTAAATTAGGGTAAAGCTTTGGTATGTGTTCCATTGTATACAGGTATTTTTTCTGGTGAATATGTGGGGTATGCTGTATATATAATACCCCTATGTATATCATAACAATATATTTATTTTTTACTTTTTAAATATACTTTTATATTTTTATGTGAGTGAAGGTCTCAGAACAGGACAAACAATGATCTTATAGAAAAATAAAATATTTCGTTGATTGGGTAGAAAACAAATAAAATTCCACACACACAGTCACTGTAATTGAACTAATACTAGTTCTTGATTTTGGTCTTATAGCACCAATTGGGGGTTACCAGCCCACATTAATAATACAGTGTCTGGGCCTCATCATTCAGATTTGTGCGTGTAGTGTAACAACACTTGTTTGTAACATAATAACTAAAGATCAGCATAAACATAACCTATGAACAGAATGGCTTTGCTCCATTTAATTAACTTATTCTATGAAATAGTGCATAGGAGGAGTAATTTGCTCAAGGAAATGGAAAAGCAAACCACCTACAAAAGCACTTAAACCAAGCCCCCAAACCTGGATTTGTCTATTAAAAAGGTTATGAGAAGGTGGTAAATAAAAACTACATTAGGAGTATGAAAGGCATAAGAAAATAATTGTGTATGAAATTTGAGAGTAACTGTATAGCATCTTATATATTTCACTTAATCCTGCCTTAAATCTTTTAGCTGAATAAGAAAATATTAAAGACGTCATATATATTTCTTTACATATATATATTCACTTTCTACGTATAACATATGTATCCCATTTATAGCCTGTAATATTAAGAGAGAGAAATATTCTAAAGCAGAAAAAATTGCTCAACTAAAAAATAATTATTTGTTTAATTAAAATCAGTGACATATCGACACTATGAATTAGCCAAATTCATTTATGTTGGGGGAGCCTATCCAAATAAGAAAGTATGTATGTAACATTGTCTTTCTTACTGGAGGCATGTACAGCTGACTGCAAAAAGAAAAAAGAAAGACAAAAAATAATTACATGAGAATATGTACCACAGCTTTGTCACATAGAGTTTTTCTTAATGATTCTCTTTCCCTTCTCTTCCTTTATCTGTATTTTCCTTTTGTCTGTCATAAATCTGAATAATAGTTTCTCCTATTCCTTCTGTATTTTTGTTTGCTCAATCTAATTTTCTCCATCCACAGACATTAATGAAAATTTCAATGTGTTTTTCCCATCAGATTTCTGTTGTTTCATCACCAAAAACTCATCAAGAAGCATTTATGATTTTTCTGCTTCTGTTCATCTCTCTCCTCTTTTTCTCATATGTTTTATTTAAAGGTGTTTTTTTTTTTTCTCTAATTTTATTTTTCCTCTGCTTTCCTCAAAATTGTGTCTTTTCTGTGTGATGCACCATGGTTCATTCACATCTTCAATATTTCTCATCTTATCAACCTCTTTGATCTAATTCCCTCCTTTATTTTCTCCCTAGCTAGATTCTCTCAATTACTACATACTCCCTCTATTTTTTTTTTTCTTCTTCCAGTATCCCCTCTCGAACATTGCTACAGAAGGATGCAAGGGCTTTTTTCTCTTCCTTTCTGTTTGCAAGAGAAGGGTTTTCCTGCCTATCTTTCTAACTGGGAAGAGGACAGCTGCCTAAAGAATTACATCATTCCTTAGCGCTCCACACAAAGCAGTGTTGAGATCCATGAGACAGCTGGCAGGTATCTTCTTTTATTTGAAGTTACAGAATGTTTTACTCATCAACTTAGCAACAAGTATGGGAAGGAGCACACAGATTACTGGCCAAGCCTGTTTTATTATTTTCCTGCAAGCCCTAAATATATGTGTGCTTAGACAAGAATAAACCACAGGATTTACTTGTCTATAGTTGAGCTCTACCTGAAGAAGTCTTCACTTTTTGTCATTTGTGCCTTTTGAGATATTCACGGTTAAGGTGACACTTTCCAGGAAGTATCATACAGCCATTACTTTAACTGGTTGAAAACTCCTGAGGAAGAGGTGAATGGATTCTGTTCAATGGATTGTCTTATGGAAAAGAAATGGATGCCAGAACTATTACAATTGTTCTTTTCATGAAGATGATATCAAGGAAATTTGTATACAGTGCTGGTTTCCTGACTTCCTATGAAAACTAAGGATTTAATGCAGTTCCGTTTCTTAGAAGAAGAACATTTCAGATAACTGCAGGAAGTGGGCCAACATATGTGTAAGACAAACAGAGTCAACAGCAATAAAATATATCGCTTGGGGCTTACGGTGTATGTCAAATAACATGTCAAACAGATGTTCAGAACTCAAACAGGAGCAATGGTTGGACATGAGCTTAATGGCAGGCTAGACTAAGATGGGTTTTCTGAACTATAGGCTCAGTTGAGGAGAGATGAAGCAACTACATGTATGTATAGTATATCTAGTATGACAGGAATAACAAACTGGAAACTCTGAACTCCACAACTATACAAATAATACCATGAATATTTTAAATGCTTGCAAAATACATATATTAAGCATGAAACAGTTAAAATTAAGTATGACATGATTACAGTAACTATTCAGCTAATTTCATTCTGATAAATATAAAAGTAAGCCAAAATAATGAAGAAAGAAAAAAAAAAATTGTTAATTTACATGTAAAATAGATAGCAGAAGAGCTGTGTTTTCCCTCTTGATCACTCACTCTAACTCTTCCTGATAGGGAAGGATGAGTGAGGAGGTTCTGGATACATCAGTTGTTAAACATTCAGTGTTTGATTTCTCTTTTGAAAGGAGTCTCAGGTACTATTTATGATAAGATGATGTGAGTGCTTGTCATTTACTACCCAGTAGCAGGATAAAGCCTCACAACTACTAGGTTAGCAATTCTGTGTTGTATTCAGTGTTCTAAGAGATGAGATACAACACACCGTTTCCTACTTATTTTCTACCACAGGAACTATTTTCCCCAGCCCCACTAAATCTCAGTGTTCTGAGCAGGCAGAACATATCAGTTGTTTGCTATGTTACCAGCCTTGACAGAATTTTCCTTCCCTAAAATAGGTAGGGCTTATTTGTGTGTGTTTGTTTGTTTTTCAGCCTGGCCTACCTTTTGTGCTTTTGGCATATCAGTGTGGCGCTGAGCACGTACAGAGCGTGCAGATTTAGGTGGCTTTATTGGAGCACAATACATCTCCAGCCTCCTCAGGTCACAACTCTGGAAGCAGCATTCATCCACTATTCCCTTGTGGTGTAAGCGTCTACTGCTGGATCCATACCCTGTAGGCTTACCTATTCAAAACACAAATGGAAAGTTTTTATGTTAGAAAGAAAATGCAAAGATCTCAGCAGCAATGATATTAAGTTGCATTATTTTAACTGAATCACCCATGGCAGTTGCAGAGGCTTCCTGTGTGTATCTATTCTAAGAACCTGCTCTCAGATACAGCTTTGAAAGTTATTCCTAGAAATGGCCAGCTTTGATCTCTGTCTATAGTGGTTGTTATTTACGCATTTGAGCAAAACTATAAAGTATTATTAAAAGATTTTCTTGAACTGTCTTGGCATTTAAAATGGAATGGGAGGGAAGCTGAAATCTGACATTTCGAAGCCTTGCAAAGGAAATTTGCCCTTTAGCTTTTGAATGAAAACCGATTGCTGAGCTGACTGAGGTAGCTGGTGTTTAGAGATCAGAGATGATGTCTCTGTTGTAGGCAAGTATTTTGTAATGAAAAAGGCTATACTGAGGCACTATGTGAAGTCAGAGTGTGTTCCAAAGGGGAATGAAATACTGTATACCACTTCATGGGCTGTACGATCCGCAAGCTCAAAAACTAGTGAGAAGCAGGAAATAAGTAACAAAGTAAGCAATGAAATGCAGCAAAAATAGGAAGATGTCTGATGGAACAGATAAAAGCAGATTTTATATTCTGTAGTTTTGCACAAGATAAGAAATGGGACTGACATAACATGGTCTTTCCTGTGTTTTGTGTTTGTACTGGGCATCTGTAGGAACTACCTGATTGGCAAATATTTTGCATTTTTTCACTCAGCTCCAGTAAAGGGAGACATTTTCATTCATAGAACTCTTACACTCTTCTTTCTCTCTCTCTTTTTCATTTTTTTTTCTTGTTAAGTGATTTATGATTTCTTTATTAACTGATGGTTTCTCTGCTACAACAATATGTGAATACTTCAGACCCATTATTTCCTGGGCTTGTTTGCATGCAATGCGGATGGATGTGCAGTTGCCCTGATATGACTAACTAAAAGTGAAGGAACAATAAATTCACACACCACTACCAACAGCTTACTCACTACATCGATTTTAAAATTCTGGTAGAATTTGGTTTCAGACAGTAAAATTCTGAAAAGATTAAATGTTTTGTTTTGACATTTTCAGCATTAAATGTTTCCATTTACAGAATGATCCACATTGGTTAAGAACCAAAAAATATGGAAAAAAAAGAAAGAAAATGGCACCAAAAGCCAAAAAATGGAGCAACTGAATTCAGTCAGCTCTACCAATTCTTTTTCTAGCTTTTTTTTTTTTTTTTTTTTTTCCCCCCTGTCAGTTTTATCACTGAGACCAAAAATCTGTTATTCACAGAGTTTGGCAGGAGTTTACATTTCAAAGGAATTACTCAAGCTAGAAAAAGGCTAAAGGTACAAAAAAAGATGAAAATTCAATTTCTCTTTTGGAAATTATTGCCTTCAATGCTTATACAGCAAATTCTAGGTCAATATACATATACTTGTCCTGCAGTTGTCAAGTTGAAGACAAAACTCTGTTTTGCGGTTCACAGAATCACAGAATGTTAAGGATTGGAAGGGACCTCGAAAGATCATCTAGTCCAATCCCCCTGCCGGAGCAGGAACACCTAGATGAGGTTACACAGGAAGGTGTCCAGGTGGGTTTTGAATGTCTCCAGAGAAGGAGACTCCACAACCTCCCTGGGCAGCCTGTTCCAGTGCTCTGTCACCCTCACTGAGAAGAAGTTTCTTCTCAAATCTAAGTGGAATCTCTTGTGTTCCAGTTTGAACCCATCACCACTTGTCTTACCAGTGGTTGTCACCAAGAAGAGCCTGGCTCCATCCTCACAACACTCACCCTGTATATATCTGTAAACATTAATAAGGTCACCCCTCAGTCTCCTCCAAACTAAAGAGACCCAGCTCCCTCAGCCTTTCCTCATAAGGGAGATGCTCCACTCCCTTAATCATCTTGGTTGCCCTACGCTGGACTCTCTCCAGCAGTTCCCTGTCCTTCTTGAACTGAGGGGCCCAGAACTGGACACAATGTTCCAGATGTGGTCTCACCAGGGCAGAGTAGAGGGGAAGGAGAACCTCGCTGGACTTACTAACCACCCCACTTCTAATACAGCCCAGGATGCCATTTGCCTTCTTGGCCACAAGGGTACAGTGCTGGCTCATGGTCATCCTGCTGTCCACCAGGACCCCCAGGTCCCTTTCCCCTACACTGTTCTCTAATAGGTCGTTCCCCAATTTATACTGGAACCTGGGGTTGTTCTTACCCAGATGTAAGACTCTACACTTGCCCTTGTTATATTTCATCAAATTTTTCCCCGCCCAACTCTCCAGCATGTCCAGGTCTCGCTGGATGGCAGCACAGCCTTCTGGCGTTTCAGCCACTCCTCTCAGCTTGGTGTCATCAGCAAACTTGCTGATAGTACACTCTATTCCCTCATCCAAGTAATTAATGAATATATTGAATAGTACTGGTCTCAGTACCAACCTTTGAGGTACTGTACTAGATACAGGCCTCCAACTAGACTCTGCCTCATTAACCACAACTCTCTGGCTTCTTTCCTTCATCCAGTTCACAGTCCACCTCACTACCCAATCATCCAGACCACACTTCCTCAGTTTAGCTGTGAGGATGCCGTGGGAGAGTGTGTCAAATGCTTTACTGAAGTCAAGGTAGACCGCATCTACTGCGCTGCCATCATCTATCCACCTCGTTATGTCTTCATAAAAGGCTCTGAGGTTGGTCAAGCATGACTTGCCCTTGGTGAAGCCATATTGGCTGCCCCTAATGACCCTCTTATTCTTGATATGCCTTGAGATGGCACGAAGGATAAGTTGTTCCATCACTTTCCCAGGGATGGAGATGAGGCTGACTGGTCTGTAGTTACCCGGGTCCTCCTTCTTGCCCTTTTTGAAGACTGGAGTGACATTTGCTTTCCTCCAGTCCTCAGGCACCTCTCCTGTTTCCCAAGACTTGGCAAAGATGATGGAGTGGCCTAGCAATGACCTCAGCCAGCTCCCTCAGCACCCACGGGTGCTTCCCATCTGGACCCATGGATTTATGGATAACCAGATTGCTTAATTGCTCCCTAATCCAGTCCTCATCAACTAAGGCAAACTTCTCCATTGTCCTGACTTCCTCTGGGGCCTCAGGGGAACAGGGCTCCTCAGGACAGCTTCCGGCAGAGTACACAGAGACAAAGGCGGCATTCAGTAACTCTACCTTCTCTGTATCTTCTGTCACCATGGCATCCACCTCATTCATCAGTGGGCCTACATTGCCTCTGGTGTCAGTTTTATCTGCCATGTGTTTGAAAAAGCTCTTTCTGTTGTCTTTGGCCCCTCTTGCCAGGTTTAATTCTAAGGAGGCCTTAGCTTTCCTAGTTGCCTCCCTACATCCTCTGACGACAGCCTTGTATTCTTCCCAAGTGGCCAGCCCCTCCTTCCATGATCTGTAAACAATCCTCTTCTGCTTGAGCTTACCTAGCAGTTCCCTGTTTAACCACGCAGGTCTCCTAGTTCCCTTCCTTGACTTCCTACATGTCGGGATGCTCTGATCTTGAGCTTGGTTGAAACAGTCCCTGAATACTATCCAACTGTCTTGGGCCCTTTTACCTTCAAGCAGCCTTGCCCATGGGATTTCCCTTAACAATTGCTTGAAAAGGCCGAAGTTTGCCGTGCTGAAGTCCAGGGTTGCAATTCTGCTTGCTATTCTGTTCCTGCCACACAAGATCCTGAACTCCACCATTTCATGGTCACTGCAACCAAGGCGGCCCTCCACCTTTACTGCTTCAACCAGGCCCTCCTTGTTAGTGAGGATGAGGTCCAGCAGTGCACCTCTCCTAGTTGGCTCCTCCACCATTTGCATCAGAAAGTTATCGTCAATGCACTGGAAGAACCTCCTGGACTGTGGCTGGCTGGCTGAATGGTCCTTCCAGCAAACACCAGGGAAGTTAAAATCCCCCACAACAACCAGGACCTGTGACTGTGAGGCCGCTCTCAGCTGTGTTCTCTGTGATTAAAACATATGTCCACTGACAAAGAGCCCTTGAGGCCTTAGTATATCCGTAAATGAAAAGACCTCTAGTGGTAAAGTAGATCTAACATTTTAGACAGCAATACAGTCAGCTAAGAACTAACTATCTGTATGAGCTTTATAAACCCAGACAATGGGTTTTTAAATGTCCTTTTTTCCCAGGGACTATAAATTAAACAAAAGAAAAATATGCTTACTTAGTATATTGAAATCCACTGAGGGCCTCTATACTGTACATTGCCTGCAAAATGATTTGTTTCATAAGACTAAACAGAACAGTAAGCCAGGAGTGGATTACAGTATTTTGATATTTTGATTTGTCTGTGTTTGTGTTTGTGTTGTTTTCTGTGTATCATTGAAAAGTATTATAAATATGAAGACACAGAGTTTTGAGGTTTTTTTCCAGACTATTTTCACTCACTGAGTTATACTAGAAGTATCAGCATTTCCCTGGAGATTTTTCTGTTAATCAGATTGTATTAGACACATACTTTTAAAATTTAGTAGTCATGATAAAATGTGGAGTGTCATTACTGTGTGATACACAGCTGTTCCACATTTCGCCTTGTTTCCTTTTAAAACATGGAAGGGCAAATCCTGTTCCTGGATATGCAGGTGTAACTCTTTGTGATAGATCCAGCTGAACTGTAGGTAAGGTTGAGGTTACCTTTCTTTTGTCAGTCTGCAAATTTTTCATAAGCAAACAGCCTCTAAAAGCTTCTATTCAAGAATTTTCCTTTAAATGGTATTTCATAGCAGCTAACACCATAGAAGTTTGGTTGATTCCCTGGCTAGTGATAATAGTAAAAATAAGGATGGACAGTTCATCGGTTAGTTTCATCTGGCTTATCACGACCTTTCTACCTAGAAAAGAATTTACCTATTAAAAAAAAAATCTACCGATCCAGTAGAAGATTCAAAATCAGTAATGTTTTGCACTTCTAAGGATCTTACAAATGTTGACAGCTCATGATATTCATGCTAGGTAGGCAATGTTACCTTTAGCTGACAAAATTTAGAATCAATAAGATGAAATGTGTTGTCCGGGAACATCCATAAGTAAACAACAGAACTTGATAGAAAATATCTTCCTTCCATGAGTAGAAAGACCATAAATGTCTTTAACTTGCAAAATCTATTAGCAAAACAAGTATGTTTGTTCTTTGCTGAAGCCAATTATCTACTCTGCAGAGCACTTCCTGTGGTATTTTTTCTTAGTGGTTTGTTTTGGTCAGAATGGTCTACTGACAGATATCAGCATTTTTTTTGGGATATGAAGGGGTTATAAAGGAAATAGTCAAATGAAATGAAAAGTTTGAAAGGTCTCAAAATGTTGTCATTTAATATGATTAACATTCAGCTTTGTCGTGATTAAAGCCAAAGATGAAGCGGTTGGTGTGATTTTTTTTTTTTTAAATCTTCCATCACTTTAAACAATCAATAGCTCTTGAGCCTGTACTTATACATCACTGCTTGTATTTTGCCCTTTTAAATTTAGCTCAATTATATTATAGAATCTGATGCTTTCTTTCCTTAATTATTTTTTACTCAAGACATAAGAAAACCAGAGACATGCAATGGGTTACATAGTTTTCTACCAGTTTATCAGTATCATTTCTTGTTAATACAATTTCTGACCTTTTGGTATGTACAGTCATTTCAATAGGAATATGTTTGATTTTTCTTTGATAGCGCATAAATAGAAGAACTAGAGCCATGTAATCTAACTTTTAATAACATCACTCATTTATTTTTATATGATGTCTTCCCAATAAGTCAAGTAGCAACTTACACATTTTTTTTGTTTGTTAGAAGTTGTAAATTCTGAGTTTTATTCTCATCTAGCTACTATCTTTCTGTGTGATTTCATGGAAGTTACGTCACCCTTCAGTGTCTGAATTTAACCATTTATAAAATTGATAATATACCTGTATATACCTGAAATAACCCATGAAGCATTACCTGCCTTATTTAGTAATCAGTAGCAATATTTCTCCTGCACTATCAGATGCATAAACAGTTAATACAAATCCTGAATCCTGGAATATTTCAAGTGTTAAAATCTCAGTGTACTTCAAAACTATTTTTACTGTAGCCAGAACAAAGACATCTATGAGTTGTTTCTCTTTCTGACAGAATAACTTTATGAAGGAAAATATAATGTTTTATAGCTCTTTAAAAAAAACTGTATGGTACATGTAACAAGTTTGGAATGGAATCACTAATGCATCAGTGATGTGGTCAGCAATAAAATTTGATGTTTATGTATAGACTTATGTGTTAATGTGTTACATGGCATACTAAATGCTCATCCTTCATAAAAAGATAACATTAGTATTGTGAAGTCAAATGATTTTACTTTTTTTTTTTAATTTAAAATAAGTTTTCCCAAGTTTTTTGACAGACCTAAGCAATCAAGTATGCTTAATATTCACATGAAATAGAAAGTGATATCACCCAAAGTACTGCACAACCGGTAGAGAAAATGAATAGAAAAAAATAGGAAAAATGGTTGTTTCAGTAATCATGATTCTGGACTCTACTTTTGAGAAGTATCTGATGTCTAAATTAATTTTAAACCAATAGATTTTAAATTGCTGCTGTCCACTTAAGTGCTGCAGTATACAAACTATGATATCACAGAGATGAGATAAAGAATTATAAGGAGATACTATCACTTCTACAGATATTATCAGTATTTGAACCATCTTCTTCAGAAAGACTGTAGGATCAGGTGGTCGCAGTTCATCAGATTACCAAAGTGTGTGCTTAGATCTAAGCAAATCCTCAAGCTCCTACACAGTCTATTGGACTAAATCACATATTCAACAGTAAGCACATGCCTCAGTGCTCTCCTGCATAGGAACTGACATAACTAAACACTTAACTTAATTTCTAGACCATATTAGTAAATAAATGACTGATAGTTCTGAACATTTAATACCATTTTTCTGTTCCTTAATATTTTTACGGCGTTGCCTTAAAATATGGACTAATTCTGTTGTGTCAGTGTGCTGGGCACCCATATAGATTTTTCTGATCTTTCTGAAACCATTTGAGTGCTGTCTTCCAGCTGTTATCAAAAAGTCCCTTGTATTTACTCAGCCTTCAAAGTGCTGCATGTGGACATATAACAGCCCTAGGCATTCCTTTTTGCTGACGTACACTGATTTCCTTGGATGTTTCTTTCCTTTTTTGTCAGTTGCTAACTCAAAAGCGGTTTCATATCATGTGGGTCAAAGTTTTCTTAATACAAATTTTGGCTCTTGTTTAATCTACCGTACCAAGTATGTGAACGTTTCTTTCTGTGTGCTACAAGCAGATACAAAGTCCAGTCACACTGCTCTGAAGTCGCCTGAGAGGCCAAGGTACAGCATTCCAATAGTTAAACAGCTGCCTTCTGTACTAACAGCACTTCCCTTTAAATAATGCAAACTCAATGGAGTAATTCAGTAGGGCTTGTTTATTCTTGATTTCTTTTTTTCCCCCGCTTCCCTCCAAAATACCTCACTGGTGCTGCCATTGGTTCTTCTCTACTGACGGTGTCAGTGTGAGAAGCACTGGTGTAGGTGGATTATAGAATTTCCAGTTGTCAAACTATCGAGGCATTCTGCGGAGAGTTATAATCTACTGTTGTAGCATTAACATTAGGAAATTACAGGAGAAATAGCCCAGGATAAACACAAATCTGATCACTATTTAGAGGACTCCAGGAAGAACTGGGGTAATACGTTCTGGAGCTTTTATGTGGCTATTTATATTTGCTGTAAATAGAGTCTTTTTTAGCCCATCAGCAGAACCTGAGAATGTCATTCAGACTGTAATTCAGAAAAAAAACATCAAAAATCTGAAGAACAGTGAACTAACCTACTATTAGAGTAAATCTGGAGCTGTAACTGCAACTTTTGAAGTAACGTGGAAGGCAATTGACCTATTAGTGTACTATAATCTTGTACTGAGAAACTCAAAATATTTCTATCAAAACATCAAGGTAATATTATTTGTACAATTTTGAAGCACTGATAGCAGTTTTGGGGTACCTCTGTGAGAGATCCCCCAGAGAAGTGTGATGACAAACTTCTTTTCTTTTTCTTGTTCACCACTGTGTCCAGTTTGTAGCTTACAGTGTCTGGATGTATGTAAGCATACTATGAGGAAGTAGGTCAGTCAGATAAAACTCTTGTGTGCCCAAAACAACAAGGCTGAGAGTCTGTGGTGCTGTATTATAATGTAGTAACTGAACAAGCACATCCTGTGTACTAGAGCCAGGCTGGGATCTAGTTACATGAACTTATGGTGGCACAGAAGACTGGGGATGCTGAGTGTGAGATTCATCTTACTCAGCTTTACTACCTGAAAATTAGGGATCTAGTTTAAGTTGACAGTTGACAGTGAAGTCAACAAGCAGGTGTGTCTGGACAGTAACTTATTCTGGTTTTGAATGCTTTGCTTAAAATGAAATGAATCCTTGTCCTCTTAAAGAGCCTGTGTTCTTTCATTGACTACAGATAAAGCTGCTTGTTCTGGTAGTTAGAATATATGCACAACTTCTAGATAACTGAAGTCAAAGAAAATAAACTCCATTAAAAGTGATTTGTCCCAAATCTCAAAATTTATGTCACTGGTGGAGTAAAAAGCCATTCTCTTTTATTTCTGTTTTAACAATTAAATATAACGACTCATATTGTTCTAAAAAGCATGCTATCACACATATTGTTCTAAAAAGCATACTAGCCAGTCAACTGTTTAATTGTATATCTCCATACCTCTCTGACTTTGTTTTGTGTATCAGACTAGTATTCTTGTCTATTTTTGCATTACAAATGCATGCATATGCAAAATAGGAGATTATTGATGTCACTTTTCATCTCCTTGTGATATTAGACAAATGCTTTAATGTTATATTGGTAATGCTTCTTGAGGGTACTCTGGAATTTCCAATCTGTATTTGGAAAATTATGAGTCAATGTTCAATCATCAGGAAATGCCTGTATTTTTATACTTCTACGAAATGTTAAAAAAACAAACAAACAAGCAAGTAAACAACAAATCTTGTGAAGTATTGTAAAGTCCCTTTACAGAATACCTCAAGGTTTAAATGTTGCAAAGTAGGCAATCTGATTTTTTTGTAAATAAGTTGCATGCATTTTGAAGCTACAATATTTAATGTTTAGCTTCTGTTTTCCTTCAATGTTTTGTTAGCGCCAATAAATAATTATGCTTAGACTGATTTTTGTTTGTATTCATCAAAATGAGCATATATTAGCATTTATAAATGTTCAATGAATGGATGCTTTAGCTCTGAAGTCTAATTTAATATGCATGAGAATAGAGGATAAGCTTTATCAGTATGCACAAGTAAAATCTTTATGAAAGCATATGCATTTGTTAATACTGAGATACTGCACTAGAACTACTGCTTTGTGGAACACTGGATTGCATTAATTACAGAGTTTAAGGTAAGATGATGTTTGCTCATTGTTAAGGACCTTTTCCTCTGAAGTTTTTGGTGAGTAAGACTGGGAGAGCATAGGCATTCAGTATTGATCTGTAGGAGAAATCTATCAAGACTTCACAGAGTATTTTGCCTGAGCAATTAAGATTTGTAAGCTGCACCTTATGAAGAAATGAAAACTCTTTGATGTTTCAAATAGAGAGCAAGACAACTGTTTCACTTCTTTAAAGTCAGCTGACAAATGTAGATTTATTCCAAAAGGCGCCTTAATTTTTAATTTGTATGTCTGTGTTTATTTAGTCTGCCACACAGCTGAAGAAGGTAATGTTTTCCTCTAGAAATATGCTTTCAGAAGCTCTTTTTTTCTTCATTGTGCATTTAATTGGAAAAAAATCCTCTTCCTCTAAACTTATTTCCAAAGTACAGCACTTGTAACAGTTTTCTCTCATATATAGCATTGTACTCTGCCCTTTTTATGGAATGGCTGCTTTGGAGGACATGAAGTATACTAAGCATGTGATAGAACCATTATGCTTCACACAGTAGTTCCTAAGCCAGCTGCAACGTGTGAAGAGAAAGACCTATACTTTTGTGAGTATTGCACTGGGGTATGAAATGGAAATTTCAGAGTTTAGAATTCTTTTGAGGGAAAAAAGTAGCAGAAAGAGTGGGAAACAGTATGATGTATTATTTTACACCAATTCAGTGCTCTAGAGGGTGAAAACCTTGCCAACCTAGCACAATTTACAAGCCTACGTCAGATTCCAGGGTTGGAAAGTGCCAGATGCTGCCAAAAAATATATACTTTGGCAAGGGAAATGCTTTACTGGAAAGAAATTCACTGTTGCAAGAATAGGCAGGATTATCAGGGTCTAGG
Organism: Columba livia; assembly: GCF_036013475.1. Lineage (NCBI taxonomy): Eukaryota > Metazoa > Chordata > Aves > Columbiformes > Columbidae > Columba > Columba livia. Next base: position 148,896,046 of record NC_088602.1, on the reverse strand, counting down.
ACAAGATAATTAGAAACCAGCAGGTCATTGTTACATTTGAGTATTGCCACCTATAGTGCATCAAGGAGGAAGATGGTAATACAGTCATCCATCCATAATGAGAATACAATCTCTCCTCTTCTTATATATGCTCTCACAGCAAATAATTACTGCTTACCCTTGTGTGTGGTAGAAGGATGATGAATCATGATGTGACCTTTCATACCCTTCTTATCCCAGAGCCAATGTAAAACTGCCTTTTGTTTGGATTACCAAATGAATAACAATGCAAAACCCATAATTGGGTGAAATCCTAGCATCACTGGAGACACTGGGAAATCTTTTAGTGCAGTTGGGATTATGTCCTGATGAATCAGCTGCCAGAAGTGAGTTATGTATAACTTGATCCAATGTCTATTAAAATCAATGAAAAGACTTCCATTGCCCTTAGGTAGGCTTTTCATCAGGCTCATAATGAACAACTTTACAGTTCAGTGAGTAAATACTGTCATGGTGGCATCTAGAGAGATTTTCAAGGAAGGGATATGACGTGTTCTTTGTAGAAGGTAAGAACAACAGAATAACAGTGTACAATGTGAAGCAGAATGTCTGTTACGTGGTTAACGCTACTGACCACATAACAAGCAATCCATTCCTTAGCACTGTGTAATCAAGATATTTTTGTCTATAGATTCTCTTTCTCAGCTACGTTCTGAGAAATGAAAGCCAATAACAAGTGATAAACATGCTATCTTTGTTGCTGGATTTTGGAATTGTCTTCTGGTTAGGGGCAGAAGGTGTGAATTGCTGTGGCATCAAGTAATTTTAGTCTAATACCTTTCACACTGTCCAGGATTCCACATATAGAAACACATTACAGTTTTTATTTCTAATTATACAGCAGTAACACTTACAAGAAGGTAAGCAGTTGAGAGCCGGCCATTTGTCTTATCTACTATAGAGAGAGAATTTTCATTACCTTATTAGAAACAAGTGTGAACAGAAAAGAATACAAAAGGGAGAGAGAAGATAACAGTAAGAGCCAAACAGAATCAAATCTTTCTTAGACTTTCAGTTACTGAACCTTTCTGTACAAGTCCAATTTACATTACTCTAAGTACATTAAAAATTACTTTATGTGTGGTAAGATGACTTAATACTTTTGATAAAAGTCCAGCATGCAGTTTTCTTATGGCCAACATTTAAAATGTGAATTATTTTCCAGAAAACTTATTTTTGATTATCTGCTACTTTTAGGTACTGGGATACTTTTACATGTGAAGATTGACTTACAAGATTCCTAATTAGCAAGGACGAATTAACAACTACTTTCAGAAATGGAATTAGGACAGAAAGATTAAGAGCCAGACTCTTTTATCTTCACTGATGTTAAACAATACCCTAAATTAAGCGAGGTCTTTGCAGATAAAGATATTTGAGTAATTTGAGTAATAATTATAGGATATACCTATGAAATATTGGCACAGGAGAAGGCTGTGGCAGTGCCAGGAACTGGACCTACAGTACCATAAGCACAAAGCCAATGCTTTGACCTTATTTTTGAGTCAATATGGCATGTAAAAATCTAATCTTGAAGTAAAACACTTTTTTTGAGGTCACAATGCTCCTGTTAAACTTGTCTAATGAGATAAAAGAAAAAGTGAAACTTTCCAGTGAAGTACATAGTCATTAGGGAGGATGAAGTCATTGGGATGAGGAAGGACAGTGAGTTGTGTCTGGAAACAAAACCAGAACTAAACCTATCTAAAATATCCTGTTATGCTTAATTCACCTTTCACTCACGCTGGTTATCTACCAGTTGTAGCTCCATTCTGTAGTGATTTAATACTGCAATAGGAGCAGAAGAATCAGTTCTACTGATGGGAACATAAAGAAAAAGAAGTTGCTGCTGAATAATAAATGAAATTACTCTTATTCTCCTTGACCATCCAGCTCACCTTCTTCTTACTGAAGATATGCAGGGAGATTATAAAGGAACACTGGTATAGTGCAGGGAGAAACTGTTCCCATATAACATCTTAAATACCAAAACTACAGTTTCTGTAGGGTTGTTGAAAATGGAAGTGCTTATAGGCAGTAAAGTTGGTTTGTGAATCAAATAGGAAGCAATTTTTTTATGGGGCTGACAATGCCCTCTCCAGTCACAATTTTTAAAAGGGAATGCGGTTTCTGAGTGGATTTTTTAAAGTTCTCACTTGCTAAGTTTCCATGACCTTTCCAGGGAAGTTCAAAGTTTTTAAAAGTTCATTTCCATTTAAAGAGAAATTTTTCTAAGTAACCAGAATTGTGCCTTTCTTTTACTATTTCCTTTCCAACTTGTTTAGACTTGATTAATGACTGGAATCTCTGCATCAGTTAAAGATGTTTTTCAATGGCTTCTCTTATTTGGCAATCTTGCTGTCCTTTTGTTTTTCTGAGTTTGTTCTGTGGGTCATACAGGAATATTACAAACTTCAAAAAGGTTGTGGCGATGTTGCTGTTGATCTGACTTCTCAATTCCACGTGCTCACTGACTTATTTTGAGCCACAACTTTGTGCATCCACAATCATTTAAGCAGGGGAATCCAGCTGAGCAGAAAAGAGTAGGTTGAATAAGTCTGCTTACAATGATGTAGCCTTTTCACTTATCTTATTGGCGTACTAATGTGTAAGCCTGATGGTGACTCTGTAAATTCTAACTCTGTTAGACGAGCTTCAGTTTACAAAATAATTCTTCCCAATGCCGGGCCAGTGTTTTTGTGCACCATGATATTCACTGCATCAGGCTGAGCCTATCTCTGCTCAGGAGCTATTTCCCTCTTGAACTTCAACCATGGCAGTTGATGTTCAGAAGTGCTCTACCTTTTCTTTCCCCTATCTATTGGTATGACAATAAACCAAAAACAAATACAGACAAAAAAGTGCAATTCAGGCAGCTCCCAGCATGGGGCATCCATGGACCCTCAATCCCTGGGGAGGCAGCAAAAATCTCAGCCTCCTATCAGCAGGTGTCTCATCTCTGCCACTGGACCAGTAGGTTGGGGGAAGTTTTCCTCCCTTTCTACTCTGCCCTGGTGAGGCTGCATCTGGAGTAATGTTTCCAGTTCTGGGCTCCCCAGTTTAGGAAGGACAAGGAATTACTGGAGAGGATCCAGAAGAGACCTACAAAGATAATGAGGGGTCTGGAGCATCTTTCTTATGAGAAAAGATAAACACATCTGGGTCTGTTCAGCCTGGAGAAGAGAAGGCTGAGAGGGGATCTCATCAATGTTTATAAGTATCTCAAAGGTGGATGTCAAGATGATTGGACTCTTTTCAGTGGTGCCCAATGATAGGATGAGGGGCAATGGACACAGACTGAAACGTAGGATGTTCCATCTAAACATGAGGAGAAACTTCTTTTCTTTGAGGGTGCCAGAGTACTGAACAGGCTGCCCAGAGAGGTTGTGGCGTCTCCTTCTCTGGAGACATTCAGAACCCACCTGGATACATTCCTGTGCAATCTACTCTAGGTGATCATGTTTTAGCAGATGGGTTGGATTTGATGATCTCCAGAGGTCTCTTCCAACCCCAACCATTCTGTGATTCAGTGATGTTAAAAAAAAGGGGGGGGGAAAAAGTATAGTGGAAAAATTTAAAAAGTATTTGTCTTAAGCATACTTGGCCAGTGGAGGGCTTACATGATATCACAGAAAATGAGAAAGTACAGCTATGAAGTGCATTTCTAATGAATCTCTTTTATTCCAGTATTGGTCATTAGAAATCACAGCCATTTGTAATTCTCAAGCCTTCAACACCTGTCACTCCAATATTATTCCTTTAAATGCTAATAAATCTCAAGGCCTGGAGGACTCTCAAGAAATCTTTTGATCATCTGAAAGCATGGATTCTGAGTTGTGTGTGAAGATATTTCTTGGACATAAGCATCAGTATTAAGGCCTTTTCAAATATTTTTGTTATGAGTCTAAAGGAATGGGCAAATGTCCAGGGGAGGTTAAGCCATTTTTAGATATTATAGATGTGCAGTCAAAAAGTGTTTGGGTTTGTTTGTTTTGGTTTTGTTGTTTTGCTTATGTCTGGTTTTCTGTTGTTTTGTTTGTTTTAACCTTGTCATTAGCCACTCAAATGTCATTAAAAAGCAGAATAATCTATACAACTTCCTCTGGCTCTACTTCTTAAAAGTGCCATTGCATAACTGTGAGAATACTTGCAACCTCCTCCACTTTTAGTTTTTATACACTTAGAGTGTAGAAGTAGATGCACACAGTACAATATTTCTTTCTCTTAGCCCTTCTGTAGCAAAACTTTTTAGAGTTCTTTTCATTGACAGTGATTTTTGGATAAAATATGGCCATTGCTCTCACTGAATCTTTAGTCAAAATGTATACCAAATGAAAGTTTTCTGTGGTTTGGGAAAGTTGGATTAGTTTTTTTCCCCTTGTTTTTAATTTTGCATTCCTCTGAGCTCCTCTGCTGTCCAGAAAAGGAGGTGCCAAAATAACCCAAGGAGGCTGTGCAGCCTGTCTGGAAGTGGGAAGTTCAGCAAAGTTTAGTGAGAGTGGTTGTTCACATAAGATTTCCAGCCTTAACCAGGACAACACTTTGATTTTGCAGAACTAATTTTCCCCGTTTGTGAAATTCATAAAAGTTTCAGGTCAGCATCTGGAATAAAATCCTAAATGGAAGTAAAATGAAGTCACTTTCACAATTCTGTTTGTCTAAAATGAGTATGAGTTTTCTCTTCTTTGCTTCTAAATGATTATCTAAACTGCCTCTTTTGTGATTTTGCTTAATTATTTGCAATCTCTCCTCATCTGTCAGTTACTTATGCCCTTCACTATGACTTTTCGTCTTATTCTAATATCACTTCATAACTTTTCTAAGTAATTTCCTGAAGCCATACCAGCATCTAGGTATCCTTTGTTTACCCCTCTAGCAGTTAGACAGAGCATTACATAAGTTGTTACCAATTTAAACTTCGTAATTGTTTTCCTTTTCCATCCAGCATCATAAAACTGCTATGCAATCAACAGTGATCACTCTAAAGACTAAAAACACGAAAGTAAACTATTGCATATGGTTTTCCCTATACCTCTTCAGAGCAATATTGTTTGTAGACCAGATAAATTTAACTTATATTCCTTTTAGAATTAATGACAATAAACTGCAATCAATATAGGCATCATCATTGCTATTTTTTATAATCTAAGTGATAAAAAATGTAAGACAAATGTTTTGATGCATATTAGCTGCATATTATTGACTTGTGTGTGACTGAATCTCTTATTTTCCCTCATTATGTGTCAGTCTCTCTCTATTTGTCTGACTGTGATCTTTTGCCAACAGCTACTTCATAGAATCTGCAGCATCTTCACAGAATACTACAGGTACCATGGAGGCACATGCTGCCTCTCAAATGGTTTCTTGTGTCTTCAACTGTATATGTTATGGGAATATTTCATTAATGACATGCTTTAGTGATATATATAAGAATTTTTTTTTTCTATCATATGAGATAAAGAAATGGAATGGTTATAATGAAGCTGCATCACTAGTAAACAGATCTGAGAACTGAAATTTCCTGGGTACTACTTATATTATAGAGTGAACTGGCTACACCTCTGGAAGATTTGAGTGATCAGCACAGAATAGATAAGATTTACCCTAGTAATCAGGGTCTACAAAAAGGCTTTCTATCCTTTAAATGCTCTTTAACAATTGTTCTTAAGGTCAAGGTCTACGAAACAGAAAATATTTAGCTGCCAGGGACTGGAGTTTATTTCTGCATCGTTCTCAAGTTTTTTGATTCCTTTTTTTAATAAAGACCGGTTTTATGGCCAGTCACACATTAATCTTGAAACTGCCTTGTTCAGAACACCCATTAAGACTAACTGTAAGTATACAAGCTTTTTTCCCCTCGGTGTTGAGATCCAGGAGTTTTTATAATGGTTATATATTCTGGCCAGTTTGTGTTGCTGGAATGCCTGGAGACTCACAGTGGCATTGCAGTAATGGTTTTGCTGTCTTAATTTGTGTGCAAAATATGGGCTGTAGGTTCATTTTATTTTTCACACTAGAGGGCTCCTGCGCCCTTGGTTAGTGCCTACAAGTCAAAGCAGTGGAAACATGCTGCAGTGTAAGGGTATGTCTGCACTATAGAATGTAACAAGCTCACCGTGTCTCCACAGAAACTGCTTCTGCAGATCATGATGCTGTCACCTCATGAGCAGAATCAGAGAGGCTTGTGATAGTTTCCCCCCCTTCTTCCCACATAATGTGCGAAGAACAGAAACACTGTGGAAAAATTTCTGAACAAAGAGAAGTTAAGATTTGCTTCCTGTTCAGTTTATACATACACCTGAGAATGGTAAATGCCATAATCAAGCCAGCTGGCAAACTAGAAGTCTTATCTTGAATGTGTCCTAAAATTATGGTCACTAGGTAAGATTTTGGGAGGCTATTGAAAAAAAAACTCATTGATTTGTCTTTTTGTTGTTGGAGTGGCTGAGTTAATTTCAGCAGTGGGACCAGTATTTTTACAGGTTGAAGAAAATGCTGATGCTAGCTTTGCATGTTGCAGTAGTTTTTCCTGTCAATATTTGGATCTTTGACTACAGTGGCTCAAGTAACAGACAAGAACTCGAAAGTGAGAAGAGCCCTTAACTGTTGGAGGAAGGTGACCCCCATGTGATAACTCCTCTTGACCTTTTTTAGACCAGAATTTCAGATAGTTTTGACCTGTAAATGCAGTTCTGGAATTTGAAAAATAAATTAGTAACAAAGATGTGCAAATCAGGAAGTAAAACACTTCACAAATATCTGTCCTGTACTCTGTCCTTTGGCCTCTTTTCTGCATTATTAATAGTTTTCTTAATTGTCTATACAGAAATTTCTTAGAATTAATCAGGTTAGGCTCAATTTCTAATTTAAATGAACTATTAGGGTAGAAAATTTGCAGTCAAAATAACTGTGTGCTGTAGCTCAGTAACCTTTTAAGTTTCTGAAATAACAGAACCATATTCAGTGCAATGGGTTGTATAGTAAACACTGTTGTCTGTTCAAGTAACAATATCAGAAATTGTTCCCAAAACACCGAGTTATGTTGATATTTTAAAATATTGCTACTGATCTCCAGAGCGTAAGCACTTAAGCCCTACCCTGCTCTTTGTCAGCTTCATGCTCGGGAAACGTCACTGAAATGACAGCTGGTGGAGTGAAGGCAAAGAGCAGAGAGGAAACGCTGAAAAAATCTTGGAACATGTGCTGTATTGTAGGGAGAAAAGACACTAGAAATATAGAAAACAATAAACGGCTTTTAATATCCACAACATGTTCCATACTATGTAAAAGACTGTTTAGTATAAGTTGCAATTAAACCTACATGCATGATAAGCAGTGTATTTATCAGAACTACTTGCCATCCTTCAATAAAGCAGCAACAGGGAAGATTATCCTTTCGCCTACTCCAGGATGACGTCATTGCACTGATAAGTAGGACTTAGGAAAGGTTTATGTTCTTAGCACCAGAATTAAAGAATATAATACTCCTTTTAATATAATAATTTCTAGCTCTACTAATTTTCAATGCTTATCTTGCAAAATCATTAGGAAATTCAGAAATCATTTATCTGTTTTGAGAGAAAAAGAGTGGGGTGATCCAAGGATAAATAAGCTGTTTGCCGTAGTGTCCTCTACCACAGTATCACATCTGGCAAGTATCTACAAGGTCTTTCAAAGTGATATGCTGTGAAATTGCTAATAAATGCAGTCTTTAAAAATTCAAACATATTGTTAGCATCTTAGTGTTGGAGCTGGTAGTAATTATTGAGTACTATATTTGTTTCCTAATAGAACAGACGTTCTTAATTTTATATTTCACATTGTAATTTTTCACATTAGACACCATAATGGCTCAAGATAAAACATCAGATAGGACACTTGTTCTTTCTTTTTGTTCAGAAGAAACCAGACATTATTGCACCATGTTCTGTGTCTTGCTTAAATTCATTTTGACTCATTTCCTTACAGAAATTGCTGAAACCTCTCCAGAGTTCTTCATGGACCATTCATTCATTATGGTCTCAGTGCTCTGGCACAATTGTACAAGGTTTTATTTAGTGGATGTAGGAGAAGAAAGATTAAGAGTTAGCTTTTCTGGATGGGCTATATGGCATCTGGTATAGCTCAAGCTGGAATCAGTGAGGGGCAGCCCAGTCCCTAAAGAACAATTCATCCAATCTTATTGTACAAAGTGCATGTAAGTGTCTGAAAATTAAATACTCCTGCAAAAGCAAACTAAATACCTTGTAACACTACCACCAACTGAGCAGCAGAACACATACCTGTTATAATTTTTTGGGACCATAATATTGCCATTGACACTAACAGCTGGAGCAGGTAACAACACCTGAACTTCAGATTTCCTGACAATTTCTAATATTAATCTCTGCCTTAATATTGTTATAACTTAAGTAAACCTTAAGCATCTGTGTTTCAGGTTTTGTGCATTGTGCACATTTGATACATTTTGGAGGGTTTTTTGTTTTGTTCTTGTAAAGTAATGGGAGAGAGAAACATGCAGCTAAAACTGTTGAGTCATTTCTGACAACAAGATTAGAAGTCACGTGGTTTTGCCCCTATTAAAACGTAACCCCCTCTTCTCTGAAGTGTATGGCTGTTTGCTTGAATAACCCTTGTGCTTACATGATGTGAAGGTGGAATTCAGGGGGGAGGCAAAAAGGAAATTACTTTCAGATATATGAACTTGTGTCCTGCATGTAGAAATTGCCAGTTTCCAAGGTTCTGAGATATTTGTCAGTAAAGGCAGGTACAGGTATTTATCAGTCCAATATAAGTATTTATCAGTTCAGTTCTCTGAAGTGTTGGGCTGCCACAAGTGTTTTTCTTTTTATACCCCTCATGATAATTTCAAGGAGTTGCCATCTGGCAACTCTCCCGCTCTTTAGATTGGCTGATATCATCTGTTACTGCTACCATAACTGAATCTGCTTCTGATACTGACATTTCCCCATCTGAACATTGAGGTGAAGTTTCTCTTAAAAACATTTTTTCTGGGACTCTGCTGAGACTGAAGTTAAATTACATGTGGCTATTTTGTGGTTAGATGATCTGGTATGGGTATTTCTATAGAGATGCTCCACAGTCTGCACTAACCAAGACTGCAAGATTGGTACTTATATAGCTATTCACTGACATGCAATTGCTAGTACATGGTGCAGTCACTGCCCAACCCAGAGCCGGTAAGAAAAATCGGATGCAGTTGCATGTTCTGTACATTTGTGAGAGGAGAACTGTCCTTGAAACCTGGTTCAAACATGAATCACCCTCAAAGGAATCAAAGTCCTAGTTCAGGTAAGGTAGCTGCCAAATACAGAATTTTATTAGCAACTTTTAAAGGCACCTCTGTCTTAAATTATGTTTTCTTCTGATTTATTGTTTTTACCTCTTTCCAGATTAAATTTTTCTGCCTTGCTTTTAACACCTTTCTCTTACTGCTAATTCTCACCTTCTTTTCTTCTGCAAGCAATTCTGATGTATAACGATTGTTTTTAAAAGAAATATGCTAGAGTATTGACTCCTTTAAATTAGTGATGAACATCTCAAAGCTCAGACGAAGGGATTTTTTTTTTCTATTATTACTGCCTTAAGAATGCTGTGAACTTCTGAACAGAATTTCTATTAAATTTGAATGAGTAAAACTTAACTGATTTTCCCAAATCAAAATTACTTAGCAATTCTGAAAAATAATGCTTTCAGAGTGCATTAACACAGTATTGACCCAGAACTGAGAGATATCCTACCTACAGGGAAGTCACTGACTTCAGGGAAGTTAACCTCATGGGAATACTGATAGAAATAGGGCTGAGAAAAGAGCATGCAAGGCAAGCGTACTTTTCTCTGAGGCGATTCTTTTGATTTATTGCCTCATCCCTCTGTTAGCATTGGCAGAATGTTGTGTAGAATGAAAAGAAATTGCTTACTAGGCTCTATGGCTTTGCTGAGAGGATGCAAGGAAAGTGGTGTGAAAAGTGGAATGTGTGGGGAAGCAGAGTGCGAGCACAGTATTTTGTTGCTGGCAGATGTCTGCTGGGCTTTACCATTTTACTGGGGTGGTACAATTCAGTTGTTATGACACATCCAGGAAGAAAAACAGAAAACACGAGCTGGAGGCTTGGAGAAAATTAAATGATGATGACTCAGAACTTACACCCCAAAGTAAAATGAAGATTGAAACACTGCACCAATTTGTTTAGCAGAGGATTCTGAAGCACACATGAAGAAATGAGCTTCCGATTTATTGAAGCATTGCACTGATCTCCAGATGAAGAGGGTAATATTAGAAAGCTAGTGTCAAGGTGAAAGGCAGGGATGATTATAGAAAAAACTGCAAGCTGAGCTTAAGTTTCTGCTGCCATTCTCTTTTCAAAATATTCTTTTTGTTCAGTGTGTAGTCGGCCTCACATCTGCTTCTGCTGAAATCCAAGGAAAAGTGTTTCAGTGCCTAGGAGTGTTATTGTTTGACTCGTTTGGCTGGGAGAGTGAGTCTCAAGTAACTCATGAACTCTGTGCCATATACTTGCAGTAAGCAGAGGGCCTGCTGGGGTGATCTACTTAACTTGCTGTTAAGTTTTATGTAACTGTTATAGTATTGTTTAAAAACGGTTTGAGGGATTCTCTGCAGGAATATGGTTACATTAACTTCTAGTTTGAAAGCAGTAGCCAATTTTTATCCCTTATATAAACAGAACTATTTTTATTGCATTTACTGAACTGTCTTCCTAAGTCTTAGACTATTACCTGTAATTTATCATCCATACTGCAATGTGGCATTTTGCTTAAAACTTTAACCCTTCTAGTGGTTGAGTTATATATGGATGAGCTTCTAAAAAATTTTTGGATGAATCTGAATGGTAACCTGAATCAAAGGATTTCAAAAGCATTTAAAAAGTGAATAAACATCATTGCTTCATTTTCACACATGGTGAAAGTACGACAAATACAGATAAAATTCGTTTGTTCAAGGTTATGTAAGCAAGTTAGTCCCAGAGCTAGAAATAGCCATAGCACTCCCAGCTGTTTTGTTCTTTATCCATTGCCTATCTACAGAAGCACTTGATCTGTCCTCTGAAATATAAAAGGTGTGAGAGAGTTTAAAATAATTAGGCTTCTTATATTCTGCAGTCTGGTTTCTGGATTCATGGATTGCACAGAAAGGGACTGTCTTAGCCATAATTGTGTACCATTGGGCTCAGGCTTTTCCACATGTCACCATTTCTGTTTATTAGGGCAAAATTTATAAATAAATTTTTTGTACATATGACAAAAGGATTAGCAACTAGATCATCATATACAGCATATCAAAAAAACAATGACTGTGGGTTTGACACTTGAAGTAATCTGTGTCCAGAATTCTTGTGTGCTTTAAGTGTTGAAAGACCAGATGGTGGTCTTGTTATTTGTTACCAGAGAAATTCAGATCCTTTTACCTTTGCTAAAGAAGGTGTAATTCAGTCTACCCCAGATGATGGTGTTATGTGGGATATATCATCCCTTATCTTGTGAAAGCATAGCCTCAGAACTCATTTAATAGTACGCAGCCTGTGGGCTATTGTAAGATTTATTTAATATTTTTATGCATCATAAAGACGGTGTTAGTGGTTTCCTCAGTGAATCATCAAGAGGGCAATGGCTAAATTACACCACTGCTGATGACTGTGATCACATAATGGGACAATCAGTCCAACATAGTGCCTCTGATTTACAGTTCCAGTATACTGATATTCTAAAACGACAGGTAACAGATAACACCAAATACTCCCTATCACATGTCACTTCGAGCAAAAAGTACATGTCATTCCCTTTACTAGTACCTGGCAATACTGAATTCTGTTCATCACCAGCCACTTGGCAACAAGAACTATTCCTGGTCAGTGCTTTGCTGGTGTCCTGCACAGCAGCTGCTCTGGAATTTCTGTAGCTCACAAGAATGAGGCAATTTCTGTCACTCCTGTGAGAGCAGAAAGAGCGTAATGATCCTTTGGAAGGGTGTTTAGGTCTGGAGAAAAGGAGAGGAGGATTACATTCCCAGTTTCTGTTACATGCTGTTCTCCATTGCTTATAGTTTTCCAGACTAACCTGCACAAAGTTAATTTGGACTGAGAGACAGACCACTCACCCAGCAATTGCACTTTCTTTTCCCCGTATAAAAAAAAAACCAAAAAACAAAACACAAAAAAAAAAAAAAAAAAAAAAAAAAAGAGCTCATATTTCAAAATAAATCTCCTGGATTGTACTTTATTTAACATCTGACACAGCTGAGATTTTAAGACGCTGAATGCACATAATGCATTTTAAAAAATCACATTTCTTTGGTTATGAGTTACACAATAACATGATGTCAGCCCTCTGACATATCTGTCATGATATTTAGCAATGCCACTTGGACGGGAAAGTTCACACACAGAATCCTGTCCAACAGTTCTAAGAATTTTATATCTTTTGAAGTATTCAATATATTTCTCTATGTGTTAAAGCACTGGCTTTCTGAGCCCTTGTTTTTATTTTCCAGCAATCTCAGTGAACTTGGGGTCATTGGATTGCTTGCTTTCTCACCGGCTGCACTGAGATCAAGCAGCCATCAGCTAAGTTACTGTAGTTTAAACGTGTCTAAAACAAGTTCATAGCAGTACTTTAAACCAGGATTATGGCTCTGCTTCTAACATGGCACAACGATACAGCGCAAACTGAAGAGGTAGAGGTGGTTCAAAGAAAAGTTGTGGTTTTTGTTTTGTCTTCTTTATTTTTTTTTCTGTGTGTGTGTGTGTGTGTACTGGTTCAAAATAAGAAATGGGACTTTCAGATTTCAACTGCTTGCTTCAGTCACAAGTTTTCTGTGATTATAGTTGATACAGCAAGAAAACAATTGACTGTTGATACAAATTAGGTCTCAGTTTTCCAAGACATCTCTCCACCTCCTGACACTACAGAGAAACAACAAAATCAAAACTTTATCAAAATATTAAGCTATACTGGCAATATGTAGCCTACCAGTTTCTTTGTCTTAAAAAAAGTCAAATTAAGGGCAGGTAGGATGGACTTGACTAACAAAATTATATTAATCTGTTCAGGTTGTTCAGAACAAACAGTTTTCCATGTGTTTCATACAATATAGTGATGCAGAGTGTGGAAAGCACAAAAAAACCAAACCAAACCAAACCAAAAAAACAAATTGACAAATAAAGTGGATTTTTAGTTAGTATCTTGCTGTCCATTGCCAACAGAGCTTGGTATATAAAAAACATTATGCTGATGTACAGTGACTGTTGAGAAATGCATTGGTGGTCTCTGTTAACACATCGTAAAATTACTTGAATGAATTTTCGTCCAGTTGGTAGTCAATTGACTACCCATTAATGGATAAGCCTAATTTATGTTGTTGTTACTGAAGATAAGAAATTACTTATTACAGCTGAAGGTTTCGCATTCAGCTCTGAGAGGTGTTTGAACCACCATAGCAATTCATGAACTTTTTGTGAGCAGATATAGGACTTTTCTGTACCGCCATTTGTAAGCTCCTGCATTAGTGTAAAATTCATGTTTTTATGTTCTTTCTTAATTATTTTTAAACTTTTAACCTAAAATCAGATTTCTTGACCAAGAGATTTCAATTGTTTACATTTTTAAATATTTCTGCACTGAATTCTGTTTATCGCCAGCTACTTGGAACAAGAACTATTCCTGGTCAGTGCTTTGCTGCTGTCCTGCACAGCAGCTGCTCTGGAATTTCTGCAGCTCACAAGAATGAGGCAATTTCTGTCACTCCCGTGAGAGCAGAACGTGCGTAATGATCCTTTGAAAAGATGCTTGAATTTGAACAAAAAGAGAGGAAGATTATATTGCTTTGTTCCCAAAAACTGTTTGCCGAAAGTTCTTTGTTAGCTCAGATAGGACATGGTTTCTTCTGAAGCTGCCTTTGAGGAAGTGGCACATATGCAGCTGCCTGTTTTAAGATCAGTTTTTGACTTTTTGCTTCAGTTTCCTCTGTATGAAGGGAAGGGACTACTACACTACGTCTCTAAGTTAAATTCATTGACATTTTTGTTCTGTTTTGAAGATACAAAGTACTAACATGAATGTCAAAATTACTTTGCAAAATTAATCCTTGACATATCCAGTTGGATATGCAATTACTAGGGCAAAAAACCTGTAGGATATAATGCATTTGTCTGAGTGCTGCAATCAAACACTTATATGATGAACACTCTAGAGGAGTTTATGAGGAAAATAGGAATTCTTATTGTTTGCAGTGTTTGGATCTCAGAATTCAATAGGCTATGAGGACATACATTACAAAGTGAAGACTAAATATTTGAATGATTTTTTCCTTCTCCAAGAAGTGTGCATACTGCATAATTATGGATAATGTTTTTGCTAAAGACTGTAGTCATTTAATGATGGCCTGTATCATAATGTAAAAATGATTGGCCTGTGACCAAAATTAAGGCTAACTTTCCCTGATTTTAAGCGATTATTGAGACCACAGCTTTAGTTACTGGTTCTTTCATTAAGCTTTTCTGTTTGAGTTGGAGCATGTTTAAAATATGTTTAATTCATACATTCCTGCATTATTTGTGGTTATTCAAACTAATTATTTTAATAAAGCCTGCAGACTCTCTTACTCTTTATATTACGATGTATTTAGAATTATTGCAGTAAATCTATGTTCTGTCAGATGGTCACATTGCAGTGGAGACTAGGACCGAGTCCCAAGTGCATGAAACTCCAAAACAAGACATCCTAAAGAAGTTTGAGAGATTATTATACTTTTTCAGGTCAGAAGACAAAGAAAACAACAAAACATGCATTGTCTCCAACTTCCTGCAATGATTATAATTTTTCTCGTATTCGATCTTTATCTCATATTGTTTGTGCTACATGTTTAGGCTTTGGCATCTTGCAAATGAGTTAAGTAGAAGGGTAGCATTTATAGTACTTATTAACCACTGTTTGTTCCAGAATGCCTCTTAGGATATTTATTGAAATTCAGCCTTCATTATTTTTAGCTCACTTGGGAAATTCTTAGCTTTCATCTGATGGCTCACATATTTATGCTAGAAATAAGAAGATTTCATACTAAGCGTATTAGTATGTTTAACGTCAGAGAGGAAGCCAAGTCATAACGCCAATTCTTATTTTAAAGAGCTTTTAATGGTGATAGATTTTTCACAAGTAGTCAATAAGGTCCATAAACAAAATTTAGCCAAGTAGCGAAGGACCCTGACTGGTATTTTCAAAGATACTGAGGCAACTATAACCACAGGCATACACCTAGAAAGATTAAACAGACAAACAAACAAAAACACCCCAAACCCAACCAATCAAACAAAAAAACAACAGCAAAAAAACAAACCCCAAACAAACAAAAAAACACCATCAAAACCACAACTGTGTAGGGCCACCTATTGCTGAGTTCATAATAACAGTGGAAATTAGATACATGACTGTTTTTGAAAAATCCCTTGAGACTAAGAACATCGAAAATCTGCCTCCTATGCCTTCAGGAGCCTCCAAAGACTCACTGACTTTTCACAAGACTCATACTAATTTTTTAAAATAGATTAACACTTTTTAAAAGTTCGGTTCAGTCTTTTAGATGTAACTGTCTACCTGGCACACAATCAAAACCAATTTAGGCACTTCAACAAACACTTATGTATGAAGAATTTATAATTTTTAATAGTTTGTACCAGGAATGCTAGAGGAACTTTAAAATCCCACCACAAAACTTTCAAGTTGGTTTGAATGCATGTTAAAAATGAGGAGGTTTTTGATGTACATGTACCCTTTTCAAATCAGGCACAAGTAGTATCTCTTGATTGTTCAAGAGAGCCTCTATTTGCTATGTTTATAATACAGAAGGAAAAATGTCAGAAGTTCAGCTGGTAGTTCTTAGGAAAAACAGATGACTAGTTAGAAACCAGTGGGAATCCAGTCAAGGGAAAATATTTGTGGTGCAATGATACTTATGGCCAAAAGACGTAGGAAAATCAGTGATCAATGTTTTCTTTCATGACTATAGAGAATTCCTCGAATTAACTCCCACTATCCTCAGTGCCAAAGTCAAGAAGTTAACAGATAACCTTGACTAAGTATCCATGGACTCCTGATTGTGGATTATGGAGTGAAGAAACTCCTGGCCAGGTCCAGCATGGGTTATTAACATCATTATTTTGCCCTTTTTTGGTATAATCTTTGTCCCTTCTTTATTATACTATATATCAGCTTTTCCTTAACAATGTTTCTGTTTTCTTTGCCATGTTAAATTGTAGGTATACATGTGCTTTTATATTATATCCTAAAAAAAACCCAACAAGGCCACTCCTACCTGTTTCATAAATCAAATGTAGTAATTTTGCATTCAAAATCTGTTGCAAGTTATTTGATTCTTGATGGAGGGTTCAAGCCTGATTTATTTAAAAAAAAAGTGTTATTTTTTTTCCCACAGATCTGAGCTTTATGTCTCTCATATCAGAGCATAAACTTGTATTTGAAAAAAGGAGCAAACAATAACACCACTTATGAATTCTGCTCATTTTGTTAGTCGTCATCTGAGCGATAACAGGAAATAGTTGTCTTTTATTGGATCAACTCCTACTGCTTTCAAAAACTAAAATAACATGACTGGCAAATATTATGATACTTGACCTAAAGCCATTGGAGCTGCAGTTGCAGAATTTAATTCCATTGTTTGCAAGAAAGGAAGACAAGGTCAAATTTTACAAAAATATCTTCCTATTATTTTTTTGAATGACCATATTATCTTGACCACTCCAGTTTCTGAAATAATTTTATCTTGGGAAAGCTATATTAAATCTACTGTATCTAATTCCTGAAATAGTGGTGGAACTCTAGAAATGTATGAAAATCATTCATGTGAGTACCTCATACAAGATCACTCTTTATGACTTTTAATTGCAGAAGTCAATACATAACAGTGAAGTGAGAGAACGTGGTGGAAACACTACCCTAATTTATACTCCATTTATACTGCAGACCAACTGGGAATGGTATGATGCACAAAATTAAAAATAGCCTGAAATAAGCTAAACTGTACACATATATTTTGTCAGCAAATATAAATAGCCCTTTCTGGTTTGTAGTGCTGTACTCTGCTGAAAACAACAACAACAACAACAAAACAAAACAAAACCCAAACCAAACATTTACTGAAAAAGTTTTGTCAAGATCGAAACAACCTAAAGTTCACGTCCACATATCTGGTTTGGAAATTTCAACTACTGCAATTACTCTTCCCTGCAAAGGAGTCACTTTAGAGAAGATCATGGAATATGGTTATCTTTGAAGTGGTTCTGTACTCGTTCTGTGTTGCCTTGGATGAGGGGAGGAACTGAAGAGAGGAAGGTAGAGGGATTTTGTGAAGTTAATTCAAATCATTGAATGGCTAACAACCTCATGCGGGGTTCTGTCTTATTTCAGTCATATTATTGATTTTATAGATTAACTCATTAGGTCAGCAGTAGCTATTTTTTAAGTCTTCAAATTGCCTGAGTATCCCAAAACTGTACTTGAACATCATTCCGTGTCTTTTCTCCATGATGACACTTTATGTCACAGCATTCTAATGGAGAAAATGCTTCTTTAATGATGTCTGATATTTAGATGTCTGCTCTAGGTTTTAAATATTATTATTGTCTCAAATTATTAAAAAAACTGCTGGGCCATGTATATTCATAAGAATAGAATCTGTGTGAACAGGAGTGTAAAAAACTGCTTCATTGTTTATGCATGGATAAGAGCACCTTGTCTCATTATGCAGGAATAAAACATGAAGGAGTGTTACTTATTATGGCATCTAAGAGTATATTCTATCTATTACATCAAAAAAGATAAGGTAGACAAGCTTTTCCCTTCTGCTTGTACTGTCATGGAGTGGAGTGCTTTCTCTGATGGGATTCACATTTAGTCAGACTAAGGCCTGGGAGCTCTTAAAGGCCAAAGGAACAACTCTAGCTGCTGTTACACTCATAAAGCACATTCTGGGTCTTTGATTAACTGTATTATACCATAGCAGATAAAAAAAGCTTGGATTTCCTTTGATCTGAGGTGTGGTCCATATGAGTGCATCCTCATCTCCACAGTGAAGTTCACTGTGTGGTTTTAAATAGATTCATTCCACCAAAATCAGGCTCCTAATAGAGTCCTTAATCAACTAACTTAACTAACTTAAGGGTACAATTGCCATAGCTTCCTTTCTTAACTTAGTGGAGAAGGAGAAATATATCCTACAGGATATTCAGAACTTAATGAGAGCTCTGAATGTTTCTAACTCCTCTCACTGACTGTAGAATGAGATTGGGTAGACTCCTAACTCAGATACCTTACTTATGTGCCCAAAAGTAGATGGAAGGCATCTGAACCAAAATCTTCTTGTGTATATTGGATCAAGCTCTGTTCAGTTTTTATCACTTAGAAGGTTCGATCTGTATGTGGTTAAATGAAATTGATGTTTGCCACAGATTGTCCACATAGAAAGAACTAAAGTTTGTTTGTTCGTTTGTTTTCTCTGAAAAGAGGTGAAAGGAACAGTACAGTTAACAACATAAAATACAAAATAGAGCTTTTCTTATACATCTGTCCTTCTCCATGTGAATCGTGGAGGTATATCAACATGACCTATTCTTCAGACACCTCTATCCTCCCTTGAAAAAAAGAAAGAAAAAAAACCCACAAACAAAAAACAACACCAGAAAACATCAGTAAGGAATACATTGATACTACTGAATTCCAAAATATAAGTAGGGTCGTAACGCAAATTATTTCAGTAGTACCTCTGTTTTCATTCAGTGCCCATTGATTCAGAGTAAAATGCCAGAAACAGTTAGAAAAAACAGAAGTGCTCTAAAAGCAAATATATGTGGTCTTTTTGAATTTAATCTTATCTACGTATTTCAGTAATAAACATGACTTTTATTCAGGACATGTATTTGCCAATAATACATCTGATTAAACTAGGAAAATTAGACATACTATCAGTAGCTTGCTCCCAAATTACACAAGAAGAAATTAGATACATT
Source organism: Columba livia (assembly GCF_036013475.1). Classification (NCBI taxonomy): domain Eukaryota; kingdom Metazoa; phylum Chordata; class Aves; order Columbiformes; family Columbidae; genus Columba; species Columba livia. Next base: position 148,876,952 of record NC_088602.1, on the reverse strand, counting down.
TTCAGTAGCTTGCTCTCAAATCTCTTCAGTCTATGAGTCACCAGATTCTTCCTGCCAAACTAAATATGTCTGTGAAAGGCTGGAAACTTTAATGGAAAGAAACATAAAACTTGAAATACGTAGGAAAAACTTAAGTTTTTTCATGGAAGACCTGTTGACTAGTAATTCAGGAATTCAGGGGATGTAGAAACAAATTACATCTTACTTGTCTACAGAAATTTCAAGGTATGAAACAAGTTGAATTTAAACCTGCTATGTTAGCCTAAAATAGATGTCCTTATTAGCTTTCACGTGATCTAAAATAATCAAAGAAGACTTACCTAAAGTTGTAAAAATTTTGTTATAATAATAGAAGCTCTTACCCAGTCATTTTGATGGGGCTGAGTGAAAAGAAACCTTCAGTTTAGCTAATGCAAGTCTGAAAAAAATCCCTCTGTTTTAAAACTGATAGTACTACACAGACATCAAAGCTAATGAGGAATGTACTAATCTTTTTCAGATCTACAACCATAATAACACTTTCTCTACCGTTTTCCCCACACCACTTATACTTTTTTTTACCTTTGCATTAGCCATATGTTTAAAAATATTATTTGGAATACTGACTTGTTGTGAAAAACAGAGCTGATATGTGTAATTTAAGCTTTTATCCATTGCCTTAGTAGGATATAGCTGTTAATTAACGTTCTTTTGAAGTCAAAACAATTTTCAGTAGTATTTACTTTCCTTAGAAGTTGCTGTTTATAGGAGCTGTGGGTGTTACTTAAGTGTTTACTTGTTTGGAAATAGAAAGAGTCAATAAGCATTGCCAGAATATTTATTTTCAGAAAGAAAACAGTTTTGTTCACTGAGCTGGATTGAGTCAGAATGGTCTGAGCCAAAGTCTTCTGTTTTCTGCATACTCAGCTTTGTGTAAATTTCTGCCCAACACATGAAGACACAAACAGCATAAACAAATTGTTCTATATTAAAAAAAAAAAAACTCATAGAATTTCAGGTCTGGGCTTGAGCCATAATTTCCTGATGGAAATGCTTGAACAGGGCACTCTTCTCCTACTTCCACACTTGCATGGGTACAGAAGGAAGCGGAAGGGTCCATTGTCTGGAGGCATATTCTTGCTCTAGAACAGTTATATTACATAGATGGGAAAACTGGGATGACAGCTGGATTTCAAAATACGGGAAAAATATAAACATGCTGTAGACTCAGGAAAAAAAAAAAAAAAAAGAAAAAAGAAAAAAGAGAGAGATGGCCCCTAAATTGTTTATTTGATAAAAGGAAATTATTCCAGTTTCACTAGCAAAGGATTTAACACCAGGCAAGCAAACAGCTTCCACTCTGTCTTTTAAGAGCAAGAACATTGAAAACATTAAATTTGACTATACGTGGGACTCAAACAGAAAATACAGCAAGTATCTCAGTCTTGTGTCTGATTTTGTAGGAATTAAAGTTTACTAAGGAGTTCAAAGCAGTTTTCTAAGGAATTCAAAACCAGTTTACCAGGAATTGGCATTGGAGAGGCAATAAGAAGTTCAACCGAAAAGTTGCTAGGTTAAAACTGACAAGAGAAGCTTACCTATGTAATTTGTCTAACACTTTTAAAAGCCTGAAAAGAAGACAGCATTTTATTTTTCTTGCCATGATACAGTAATAAAAGCATTTTATCCTATTATTCTGAAAGTTTTTTGTTAAACAGTGCCTAAGGTACACCCTGTTGGTTGAAAAAGGCTTTTAGTATTTATCCGGGTTCAAGTTTTCAAACTTTTACTTACAGTGACAGTGCAAAATTTTCTGTAAGTTGGAGTGACCCACTGGTCAGTGTACATTATGCTCCTCCCTAGGCTGTGTGTGTTGTAATGTGTGGATCTTAAAATTCCTGTTCTCAGGACCTCATTCGCTGATGCAAGCATGAAATATCCCTATGATTGCTTAATATTTAGACCCAGTACTTGGGCTATATCTTGCATAGTGATTTTGCATTAAATGCACCGCAAAGTATGAATTAATGGCTTTTTCTTCTTTTTGACATGGAAGTTCCTGTGGTTGTTACCAGAGATAAATTTAGCATAAATTCTTCAATAAGCATGCATTTGTGGTATTTCTTTTGTCTTGATTTCTAGACAGAGAAATGACTTAACTGTTGGTAACCTCTTTCATTCATTGTCAGATTTTTGAACAATTAAGCTTGTATCACAGGGAAATACTGACATCTGGGCATGGTTTAATAAACAAGTTCAGATCCATAATTTTTTAGCAAAGCTCAGAAATGAAAATGGCTTTAAGTCTCTACTTGATTTTCAGTGATGGGAGGGGGTTTGAAATAGGCATAAGAGCTGATGTGCTGAATAAGGTCTAGAGAAGTGGCTGTATGAACTTCCTGAATGAGCACTCTCTATAAATTGTCCCAGATGCTAAAGTAGTTAATGCAAAAGGTTTTAATTAAGAGACTGTGTGGTTCTGCCAAACTGAATAATTTACTTTGCAACTCTTGCTGCTGTTGATCAAATATTGCAAATGCATTATTAATACCAGAAAAAACGAAGAGGTCCATATGCAAAGGTTTTGGCCAATTGCATAAAGCATATGCCAGAATTTAAGTTACTGAAGGGTTTTTCTTGGTATTTAAGATTCAGTGGAAAAGTAAGAGGGGCAGCTATGCCAGGAATTAATGCTGATCTTGCCAAGTTCTTTGAGTGACTTTATCCAACATGAGACTAAACAATGCATTAAGTATACATATAGCAGTTAGGGAATCAAATGTCAAATAACAGCTTTCTGCTATCTGAGACCAGATTTGAAACTTGGTCTAGTGCATAGATAAAGGCAAACATAATAAAAAGCATCAGCATCTCTGACATCTAACAGCTAATAAGGACACATATAAATTGAACTTCTGGAGAAACTGTACTTATTTGGTTTTGGTAGTAGAGACTTTTTGCAGAGATGTTTCTTGCTGAAATTTTGATCAATGGTTTCACCTCATTAAATTTATAATTGCTACTAGAGTCCCTCCTAATGAAAAGGTTGAAAAATTATTAAATGTTTGGCAACAAGAGAACTAGCTGTTGAGGAGAAATGTTTGCCGAGTATAAATTTAGTGTGGTTTAGAGGCTAAATCCTCCTAGACTCACTGTGTGATCCATGAACAAGGAAGGCAGAACCTCTCTCTCTCTGTTATCAAAGAGGTAACTAAAGATTAACCTCACTAAACTAAGGTCAGCCTTTATGAACACTGCCTAGCCTTTCTTAATGTGGCAAAAAAGGACAGAATTCTTTCAAAGACTAGCTTATTTTCAGAGAACTTCTTCAATGATTACTACCAGGGGAAACAGAGCAGATCCCGAATTTATATATCAGTTATTTGACTATACAGTGATACCATTCCAGAAATCAGAGCTGGTGTGGGGTTTGTTTGTTTGCTTGTTTTCTGTGTTTTGTTTTGTTTTTCTTCTTCTTACAGAGGTATATCAATAATTGTGCCTATAGTCCTGGTTCCCTGAGCACTGACCCTGCAGACCTGGCTAAAGCACATCTTAGCTCCTTTCTAGGCTAGCTTTCCTGCAAGAAGTGAAGAACCTGAGGATAAAGATTGAGTACAGTTACATCTTCCATGTATAAAGGACTTGAATGTGAATGTGACATGTAGCCAAACCAAGGAACTTACACTCTCAGATCTTTCTGTGTGAACCTAGCCAAGATGACCAGCATTTCTTTGCAAAGATTTTTAAGACTGTCACTGAAACCACAGGATGTGTGTGTGTCCACCACAGGTTTTCAGCATGCCTCTCCTGGGCTTGTAACATTAGCATTCCTTTCAATCAGGGACACAGAGAGGAGCTAATGACTCATAGCTCCTACAGGTATGGAGTACTTAAAGAACTGAGTGCCATGCCATCTCTTGTAATTATGTTGATAGGTTTGACAGGCCTAGAAACTTTAATAACGTCTTAAAAGCAGACTTCCTGAAGTAAACAAGAAGCTGTTAACTAAAGGGAAATGGAAGAAGCAAAATGTAATTGCCTATTGCTATGCCCTCTATTTTCTGCTCTGTAAGGCAGCAATTCCTCTATCTATACCTTAGTTCTACAAAACAATGAGATCTGATGACAGGTCTAATTACCCGAAATTATGTTCACTGTCTTATCCTGATTTTCTGATTATTAAAACCCAGTAGTCTTATGTTACGCACAACTGGGGATATGCCCAAAGACAACACACAATTCTGATTGTCTTAGTGAAAAAAAAAAAAAAAAAAAGAGTAAAAAACCTGTAATGATTGTTCACAAAGCAGTTGACACAGGGCCCATTAGGCTGGATACCAGAAAAAAGCCTGTCTTTTACGGGATTGACTCTTTTATGTATGGAAGCATGTGCCAGATCATTCTTCATACTCTAAAGAATATCAGAGAAACACCATTGTATCAGGCATCTAATTCAGCTCCTTCTTTTCTGAAGCAAATGCTGTTTCAGAAGATTCACCACAAGCCCAAAGTAGTTTTATTTAACAACAAAAAAGTGTTTTTTTTGTTTGTTTGTTGTTTGGTTTGTTTTGTTTGGCTGGGTTTTTGTTGTTGTTGTTGGCTTTGTTTGTTTGTTTTGTTTTTTACTTCATGAAACTAATTGCCATGGTTTCGAATAAGTATTGTCATCTAACTTGGACATTAGAAATTAGGGTGACCAAAAGTGTCTAAGGAAATAAGAAAGCTATTTATCTATTGGCACTCGTGTACTGTTAGCCGAACTGGTATCCATTTATTGGAAGAGGAAAAGGTATCTTTTCAAAGGAGAAGAAGCTAGATGAAAAAGAATATAGCACTTGCTCCTTATAGCAAACTACATTTGCTTTCCTTCCTCATGGTATTTGTAGTCCTGAAGAAACAACATGAGCAAGAATGAGCGATTGTCCTTCAAATTCAGTTTATATGAAGAAAGAAAATAATGTATTTTTTGATTAATCTACAAAGTAAATTCCTGTGATAAGACTAGACTATTTCAAGCAAAATTTTCCCTCTCCTGGGATATCACTTCTGTAAGCTTCCTGTTATTTGTCCTTTCAGTTTTTCCAACATTCTTTGCCCTCAATATAGTTTTGTAATAATAGTGGCATGGTAGAACTTTCAAGGCATTAAATTTCTAATGAACATAGCAGCAATCCCACTTTTCTTCATGACTATTGAATGCAGAGTTTTTGAGACTAGAGAAATATTGATTGAGAAGAGTTGTGTCTAAGTGCAACCACCTGTGGCCAGGATGTGTTTCTTGACTTCTCCTCATGTAAACTAGCACACAGGAACTTCAGTGACAGGAGTTCTACTAGAAAGGTCTTGCTAGATAAAATGTGGTAACAAACTGCTCTTCATTTGTGAATCATGGGAGAGAAAAAGATGTCCAAGAAATAGCCAGTGCTGACTGGGGTTAAATGTGACCAAGGGAAAAAGCAGATGCTCTGTTTTGGGATTTGTGCAGTGTCTTCCCCTAAAAAAATCTTTAAAAAATGTTCCTTGCCAGTCTACCTTATGAAAAAAGGGAGTGGTAGAAATGACATTTGACTTCCTTTTGAAGAACAATACTTTGTGTGTGGTAAGCAGCTGGGGCATGTCTTCAGGAGCTGTAAAGGATTTCTTTTTATAGCTAGGAAGTTGGGCAGAGTAGTCTATATAAAGGCAAATTTTTTCTTCCAGTCCTAGCCATAGATATAGCCTTGTACTTGTAGAGTACAGAGTTTCAACAGAAAGTAACTCAATCATTTCTATCTTTATTTCCACCCACAACTCCCAAGGAATAGTCAGAAGCTTTGACCTTGAATCTGAACCAGGAGTTCCACCTCAGCCAAAAGGTATTCTTTATATTTGGAGTCTCTAGTGAAATACAGAATGATGGAAGAAAAACCTTCCCTCACAGCTATTTCCTGTGCAAGTTAAAGGCAAACATTACTGTTGGTTATACTTCATATAAAGGAACAAGAGTATGAGAATAGAAGGCTTAGAATACAGTTTAAATTTATATTAGCTTCACAATAAAATAAAAAAAAAGTATTTTTTTTTCACTTCTGCAAATGATGTAGCATTCTTAAAACGTCCAATGAAATGGAGCAACATTATAAACTTCCAATGATGTGCTGCATTCTGTGGTACGTTTGCTATAAGGATCTCCAGCTGTTTTACCAGTGTTACTGAACTTGTTTTTCTATAGTTCTATATTTTAGATTAAACACTAACAAATAATAGGGAGAAGGTTAAAAGAGATTAAGTTGCTGCCTCATGAATCAGAAATAGCCAGGTGGAGGACACACATTGCTTAGCATCAAAGGGCCACATATCAACTTCATAAAATTCCTGTTTAATGTTGCAGTTGCAGTCTATTGACTACAAAAGTGCAAGCCTTCCCTAAACCAGGGTGGTCATTCATTAGTAAAACATTCCATGGTCTTCCATAGAAAACACGGTAGACCTTTATGCTGTCAAAAGTTACATTAACTTCAAGTGAAAACTCAGAACGTAAGAAAACAACAAAGAAAAACTAGAGAGAATGTCTTTACTGACAGCAGGTAAAACCCAAAATTGCAAGGGCAAGGATCTCCTTTAAAATGTCAGACCCACCCAGGTATTTTAAAGTAAGGATCATCTAGCTTAGGGAATGTAGCAATTTGAAACAGATTGTGCAACCTAAGAATAACTGATATTGAAAACAAAGAGAATTATTGCTGATAATTAGCATTTCACATGTCCTCTTACCTTAAAGGACACAAAGAATACATGTTAGAGTAAGTCTGATTGCTTGGCAGTAGCATCCACCCTTGTGGTAAGCAGGTGTGATAATGGTCTGAACAAGCACAAACATTTTTCCAGGAGAGGAATGACTGGGAAAATGCCTAAGATACATGAACTGTAAAAAAAAAAAGTGCTATGCTGTTTTAAGGACACAATATATTGTCTCACTGTTTTCTGGTGCAGAAACAAGAGGGTGAGACGCAAGTCTTCTTTTACATTCCTTCCAGCCGCCAACAGAAAGTATTTGTAGGACGTGCAAATAGCCCCTTAAGTGTAACTCAGATACTGATGAATGTAATGGATTTTGGTGTTCAAATGAACACATAAATTGTTGGTAGAAAAATGTTAATTCCTTTATGAGATATTCCAGTGTTTTTCATATTGTGTTTAGCACCAGGATACTAAGTTAAACAGCCCCCTCAAGTAGATGCTCATTAACAATACCTAAATTGTTAAATGTAGAAAAGAAGGATCACTCTAGTGAAATACTTTACATATACGAAACTAAGGCTCCCAGTTTCAAACCTAAACTGTAATAGAAAGTGCCAAGAAGACAATGAAAATATTTGTAGCTTTTATGTTGAGGAAATCAGGTTTTTCTGTAAATTTAAGGTGCAAGAATCTGGATTTCCCTGATTCTACTTTTATAGCAAACAAGGAGAAAAATATTGAAAGCAATAACTTCATGGACAGAAATGAATAGGCATGGGGTAGGTAAGATCAGAAAAACAAAAATGATAGCTTAGAAGGCAAGAATTCTTAGGATAAAATGAGAATTGTAAAAATAATTTAAAAAAAGCTAGACCTCATAAATAATATAAAAATAAGTAGGAAAAAAACCCCTTCCATTAATTTCATGTCTTTATAGCCTAATAACCCCATATTTCCTTTTCTTAGCTATATTCATGTTTGGAAAGGTAACTGAGATCCTAAAGGAAAGGTAACTTCAGACAAGCGCATATTATCATTACAAGTAAATACTAGCTTTGGAGGTTCTAAAAGGACAAAGTATTGCATGTTTTGAATAAATAATTAATTAATTTTGAATGAATACATTTCTAGCAAAATTTTCTTTGGAAATGGCCTCAAGTTGTGCCAGGGAAGGTTCAGATTGGATACTAGGAAAAATTTCTTCACAGAAAGGGCTGTCAAGCACTGGAACAGGCTGCCCTGGGAAGTGGTTGAGTCACCATCCCTGGAGGTGTTTAAAAGAAATGCAGATGAGGTTTCAGTGACATAGTTTTTAGTGCCAGAGTTAGGTTATGGCTGGGGACTCGACGATCTTGAGGGTCTCTTCCAATGAAAATGACTCTGATTCTATGGTTAACTTTATGTTCTTTGGGTAGAAAATAGCTGAAAATTAGTAATAGATTTCTATTATTTACAAGTTGTGTATGTCCTGATCTTGACAGCGTTTGTAAGAAGGTACTAAGATAAAAGAATTACTCATCTAACTACTCCAGCTTTGCACAATCTAAACCACAGCAAAGTAAAAATATTGTGATGTTCAGTTCTAAAGTGTAGGAACAAATATATTCACACTATTGCAGACTTAATTTTGTGTGTTGTCTGTACTGGTGTTAATCTTTATTATCTCACCATGCATGAATTTATCTTCACCTCAGTTTAACTGATGAAGCATGTGGATACTTGGATGTGGTAACTTTCTGCCTTCCAGCTTTTCTTTTTTTCAAACCAGATGTTGAAGCTTAGTGTGTTTTTAATATGACACAATGTGTACTTAAACTGTTTACAAGTAGTCTGACATAACAGGTACATGCAGTTCTGTCTCGAGAATATCTTAGGTTTAACATGTCATTTCATTCATTTAATTTCAGTGGCAGGTCAGCAGAAAGCAGTAATATAGCAGGTGGAATAGCAGCAGCTGAAAAGAGGTTAAAAACAGTAACACGTCTGAAAAGGAAAATTTCTCAGAAACTCAGAGAGGCTGAATGCAGGCGCAGCTCTACTCTTTACTGAGAATTAAGGTCACTGAAGACTTGGGCATCTCCAAGACAAAGGCTACTAGTCATGCTCAGCAGCCTGTTTTGGTCATTTCTAAGCTTGCTTAGACCAGTTGTAAACTCCAATGGATTACGTGGAAAAGTTTAGCAGTTGAATGAAATAAAGAGTTGACTTACTGAAGTAAAAGCCTCTGTCTCCACACACGAACTGAAGAGCATCAACCAGCTCAGCACCACAGAGTGTTTCTGGGCCAGCAGCAGCAGAACTGGTTAAGGTAAGCAAACACAGGCCAAGGTAGAAGAAATGAATGTAGGACACAGTGTGCATCTTCACCTGCCAAAGAAGTAAAAGCAGTATTAGAATTTCCCAACAGAGTCCCAAAGAAAATGACTCTTGCACCCTTGTGAGATGAGAGTGCATAAGTACTATAATTTGTTAGGCAATAAACACAGTATCAGGAAATGCCCCACCATAATATTGCAACTGCCTACATATTCTAGTCCAAATGTTTTGTAAATTGATTACTTCCTTTGGTGAATATTCTTGGTTCACATGCATATGTAGTTAGAGAAACTTGTAGAAACCATGATTTACAGTTGCTCCTGCAAAGGGAGGATGTGGAAGAGGGCAACAGACAGGCAAAGGGAAACCCGGAATAATTACAGTAAGGAAGACTAGACAACCTCGAGTTGTTTTGTCTGAGACCAGATAGGCTAAGAGGGAATATCATGGTTGCCTGCCAATGTACTGTGGGAGACAGAGGTGGCATATGACAGAGATGAGCTATTTAAACTAAGGAACAGCACTGGCACTAGAATAAATGGCTGTAAACTGGATGGAAGGAAATTTGGCTCAGTAGGAAAAGGGTTCATAGTTAGTACTCCATGGTTCTCTAACCACCTTAAAAAGGGAAATACCAGAACAAAACAGAAGAAGTTTCAAGGCAGAGCTTGCCAACAGAAGAGTCGATGTGGGACATTCCATCTTAGGGGACCACATTCAGTGACTCTTACAGTCCTCTGTTACTATCAAGTTAACATGTGGAAGCATTCAAGAAATTAAGAGGAGCACTAGTGGGAGTGTTAAGGGTTTGTATTTTTGCTTGATGGAAGCAGCTATACTTTCACTGACCTGCATTATATCCTCTTAGTCAGGTTTGGGTACGAGGTATGCACAGATGTGATAATTCTTTTCTCATTTACATTGGTTACAAACTACCTTTTTCCTGGACTTATGATTGAAGAAAAGCCAGTCCTCAATGGGTGTAAAATTGCACCATTACATTTATCCACTTCCTTTTATACCAATTTATATCAACCAAACATCTTACACAATGACTCAAAGATGATAGCATTATTTTATTTTTTTTAAGTACTAGGAAAATCTATTTGTATTTAGTAGCAGGACAGTGAAGAATGTTCTTAATGCATATTCTGAACTGAATTAGATCACTTGCCAAATATTTGAGTTTTGAAAGGTGTAAATCTGCATTTAATTTCATTCTCTTTCAAGGTTAATGTCAGTATTGCAGTCAAGGAAGAAGTTACAAATCTTTCTTTCACATACAGTTAACCTTGGCTTAAAGCTGCTTTGTATTAACAGACTAGTGCAAAGTAGTTGGAGTGAAATGATTAATCTTCCCTAAAGTTTCTTTCAGGGTTTCAGGGACCATTTAATCTTATTTTTTCATGAAACTTTTGAAAAACTGATGAAATTATCCATTGTCTCCTCATATGGGATCTGATCCAGTGGGATATTGAGGCTTCTCTAGTCAATAATTTTTAGAATTCTTATTTTCTTGGCAAGGGATCTTAGCACTTTGCTGGAGGAGTCCCCTATTTCAACTTAAGTCAAAGCTGAATAATAGACACATCCATAAATAAGTCAGAATTTATCCCCCCCCCTTTTTTTCCTGATATTTCCACTGTGAAAATAATGAACAAATCTAAATCCCATGTTATATCATAAAAAGAAAGAATAATTATTTTCCCATTCACAAGACTCTTTAGCCAACTTTGCCATGAAAAAAACAAGCAGCTTTAATGCATGCACATGACTTCAATGGCAGATGGAGGAAGACCAGATTATAAATGAATGATGATAACTCGAGCCATTATTTCCTGTAATGTTTCTGTATCTTAACAACATACATTTCCTTTTTTCCTTTGCCATAATTTTGCATTTCTAAGATAAATGTGATGCACCTGCAGTTTAAGATGGTTCCCAGTTCTGAGGAGGTAAAGCAAAAAGCTGTTTAGCACACCACCTCAGAAGGCTGAAAGATATTACACATACAAGAATGTTATGTATTTAACAGTTTGTTCCTGTGTAACATTTGGGCCAGAAATAAACATAAATCTTATCCATTTAACAATTTTGTATTTTTCAAGACTTTTCAGCTGTGTTGCATTGTCAGATAAATATCAGCACTGAACTACAACCAAACAGATTATCTACTGTTTTTCCTTTAGTGGAAGCCAAAAAGGCTGCACAGTATAAACCACAGAGAATTTCTAACTTTATCTCCAAATTTAAAAACAGTCAAGAACTTTCAAACAAGTCAAAACTTTGGGAAAAGAAAACAGACTCACATGTTTCTAGGGCTCAATCAATTACTTGTTAAATTAGGCACTGTTTCATCAAAACTAACTCCAAAACATAGTTTATAACTTTAACTTTACTTCATCATTTTAATGAAACATAACGTTAGTTGATTCGATATGTTTGTGAGGGGAATATTCTTAAGAAAATACAAAGCTGTAATCCAATATTGCTTCAGGTTCTTTAGAAACAGGCAGAGTGCTTGCAATGTCCCCAATTTGAGTAGAAAGTTGAGAGTTTAAAAGAAAATGCATTGGCATGTGGGTGGAGTTTATTGAAGCATCGTATTACAGTTGGAAATTGAATACAGGTTCAGGATGAGCCTGGTTAAGCACTTCTTCTAGTTGCATAGAATGACTGACCATATTTTCACAGCTGGAATTTCCTCTTTTTTCAGTAAAATAACCAGCTTTTGCTGCATTCCTCTTTTAATAGTCCAGAAGAATGGCACCACAGAGGAATGTCATATATGAACAGCCTACATCTCTTTTACTTCTTAATACTTCTATGTATGTCCTCTTCATCTAACAAACTATCAGTTGGCACAAGTTGTACATAAGAATTCTTCATGTAACTAATTACATAGAGGTTGGACTTGATTACCAAGCCACAGAGAAGTATGTAATTAGTATGTAATAACAGTACTAATTAGTAATTACTGCATAAATAAAGCATATGTACTCTAGAATGGATCAAGGTTTAAATACGGTATTATAACTTTGATTAAAGAATCTGGGCTACATAGTAACCTAAATCAATATGTTCCATTGATTCCAAGGAAGCCTGGCAGGATGCACCAGCTGAGGAGCCAGCACATTACTTTTATGTCTCTTAATACTTAAAAAAAAATCCTCTTCCAGTATATTGGAAAGAATGGCCTTTTATACATTAAGAGAATCGTTTCATCCATTGCAATTACACACTTGCTCTTTTGAATCACATTAGGGAATGAGATAATCGTGTTTCAAGTGTAACACACTCTAAAAAATTAATTAGGCCCCAAACAATTAAAACAGGAGCATTCTGTCAATTGCATAAGTGTCCTTGCAAAATATTTTAAAAAAACAAAGTTATCGAAGGATATAAATTTGCTGATAATGGAAAGTTGAACTAGAGCCAGTTGACAGAAACAGAGGTCAATGCACCTACTGAAGCCAAATTTACTTAAAGACAGTTTATACTAACGTGTAGAAATCATAGGGTCGTAACATGAAACTTCACATGCAAACTTTCCTGAAACAGCCCTCCCTACAAGGGAAAACTTGGAGATGAACATGTAGGGGAATTTCCATTTTCCTTATGTACAGTTGCTTAAGCTACAAAAATATGCAAGGTCAGCAAGAGTCGCAGCTGGTTTCTAACATAGAAAACAAACTGAACTTCACATTTACTTTTAATTTATGAAAGCAAAAAAACAAGTTAATGCTACAATGCTGCCAGAAAATTGCTGCAGTGACAACATCCCTTAAAAGTTTCCCTGTGAAAGCATGAACATTTTATCTCCAACTGTGTATAACAAAACTGCAGAAACTTAACATGTAAATAATACCTTTTTCCTATAAAACCCTGCACCTGCAGAAAATAGCTAAAAGTTCTTCTTTTCAGAAGCATTAATTAACAATCTAGACAATGACGTAACTGGACCCTTTAATAATGACATAACTGAAATATTGCAAAGTTCTCTGAATAGAAGTGAGATTTAAGACATGTATCTGCAATAGTTTACCCTTACAGTTATCTATGTAATTGCAACTATTACATACAGCCATTTTCCAGATCACATAAAATTGCATGTTCAGCAATTTATAAATAATTCTTAGTTCTAAAATAATGTTATTGAAAAGTGCACAATACTCTTCAAACCAAGCAGAAAATACACAGTAAAATAAAACTAAAAAATTATTTGAAATAGTAATAAAGATTTACCTTCAAGAAATCACAAAAGCAGCACTTAACTAATTGTGTTGAAAGACTGTTGATTTTTTCCATTGCTTCTTAAAAGTGCAAAGTCTGGAAATGAATTTGTTAGCAGTAATGATGAGAAAAAAGAAATCCAGAGAGATGTGAGATGTTGAGAGCAATGTCACATTTCAATATTGAGGACTTTATTCCATTGCGCAGGCTCTATCTGCTCTGATTTTAGCAGTGACAGTGAGATTTAGCAAACAGAAGAGGGATTTAGAGAAAATCCTCACATTTATCTACATTACACAGACACTGTAGACAGGAAACAGCTGGGGGAGCATTTGCCTTCTCTCTCTCTCCCTCTTCTGGCAAAGTTACCGAGTAAGGACTTTTTTGGGCATGGTGACAAATAACATCATACCTTTGCATTTTAAAACTAGAGCACAGAAGCATATTTTTTTCCCTCTAAAAGAATGTGAATTAGTGACTGAGGGGTTAGCAGACAAAAAAAGCTTGTGCTGCAATGAAGAATAAGAAAATGTATTCTGGTTAACTTTCAGATAGCTATGTGTGCATTTGTCTTTATGTGTGTGTGTCTGTGTTTCAAATATACAAAAACTTATATAAGTAAGAGCATTGTTTGTATATATGCATACCTTTGTATATATGTACACATCTTGTTTACACATAGGGACAGAATTATTCTATTCATATAGTAGAGAAAGACAGGCAGTCCATTATCTACTTAATGCATCTTTACGTTACTAAACTTGGCATGCCTATAGGCTGAGTAACAATTAAAACCTCCAACTCTTTGTTATTAACCCTAAAATAGCAGTTTGTAATTTACTAAAAATAACAGAATTGTTGAGCACCGCTTGTAAATAGGGCAAAATAGATTTGTGATCTTTTAGGAACCACACAGGAGAAGTTATATAATTTCTTAGAATTTACAGTCCTGTGAACATGGTAACACAAGTAGCCCACCTTGGGGGGCTTCCATGACTTTTACCTTAAATGTGCTGTCGTAATTATTAAGTGATTTTTTTCCCCGTTTTAGTAGTAATCTTTATAATTACTCTTGATAACAATTTAAATGACACTGGGAAGGAGATAATTCAACTTTGTTGGTTCTGCAATACCTAACTTTTGCCTTTTTATTTTTCCTCAATTATGAGTATATTATAAATAACACCAGCTGGCCAGCAACATGCTCTCACGGGTTATGATGTCATTCAAATCCCTCAACTGTGCTAGTGGCTTGCAATGTGCTCCAAGCCAGCTGTTTTTCTATTTATAATGTATGCTTGCATTTCAATACTTAGCTATTGAGAATAAAGTTGTGATGCTGTTTTATAGATACAGTTTGTACTTGTTACCCTTTGGTTTTGGAAGATGGCATTTAAAACTAAAGAACTAAACAAGACTGGGGCTCCAGAGACTGAATACATGTCACAAACAATGCATGATTTCCATAAAAGCTGTTTCAGAACATGGCATTTTGTCCCTGTCCCCTTACACTCAAGTGAGAGCTGCATGCTGAGGTGCTAGCTGTATTTTATTATTGAAAATAACAGTTGAGATCACGTTGGCCCAGGTCCATCCTCAGTTTTCAGATCCACCTTGAGCTGTATGGTACTTGCCAGGCAGAAAGGACACAGTTAATTGTATCCTCTATGAATGGCTAATACTCTGTACAGTTTTAAATGGTGTATGGTTAGCTAAGCTGATTAATCTTCGGAAAGGATTTCTTCTAATGTAGCATAAAGGCAGAATAATAGGGGGCTTTGGGGTAAGTTTGTTTATGTCAGGTAATACCTATATTTCAAGTATTCTAATACATATTGGTACTGCAGGCACTGTATTTTAATATTCTGGTCTGTTTTATTCTTCCCTCTGTATTTCAGAGGTCACTGGAGAGTGGCACTATTCTGCACACAACTTGATGTAGCCTGCTGCAACCCATAGCACATGTTTCACTTACTTCACCAGCCTAATAGAAGAATCTGGAAAAATGAATTATTAAAGCTTCGATATTCTTTACTTTTAACTTTTACAGTACTACAGATGGGTGCACATACTTCTGCCTTTTTCTTCCTAGATAACAGAAGGAATCCACTCATTCATCACTTCTCCACTGCCTGAGCTTCAAGGCTGAGTTTCACTCCTCATTGCTTTCTTTCTCCTAGGTTTTCCCAGGTCTCTCCTGCTCATGAGAGCTGCATGCAGTAGAAGATGCAACTTTTGGATTTCAGGGTAGTCAGAAAGTTGTGGTGCTTCTACACAACTGCCAATCCTGTTTCTTTCCAGAGAGCCATTCTGAACTACTGTCCTTATTCTACCCAACCAGCCCAAGTATGATGCGCTTTACTTCTTTCTTTTAGTTCTTGTTTTAAAGCAGTATTGTGAAAAGGCAGAAAAACAGATTAGGCTCAAGAGAGGTTTTTGATAGTAAATTTTAGACTTACTGTTAGACAGTGCAGTGATTTTCCTCACTAACAAATAATTCTATTTTTTTTTTTTTGTTTAGAGAATTGAATGGTCCTCAGGACATATTGATCTGGATATCACCACTATCCTAAAATATAGCTTCTACTCTGATTATAAAATTATAGTCAGTATAGTAATCTGTTAGATAATGGAGATTTGTTCATTTCTCCCTTGTTAAATATGATAGTTTTTACTTTATAAAACATTTAGTGCTATGATTACTACTTTACGATTGAGTGCTTGTGCAGTTACATACATACCATTGAATAAAATGCACATACAGACTCTATGGTAGTCATCAAAATACTCACAAAAGATGTTTAGATAAAAAAAAATTATTTAGTTTGAATGTGCATAGCTATTCTATATTAAAAGGCAACAGCATAGATATTCTGCTTTAAAAGACAATAGCATAGATATATTTGTTTGGCTTTTTAAGTATAATCTGGAGTGATATAATATCCACAAAGATACATTAAATGTGTGAGGTAATCAGATATTAAGGAATTCGTATGTTCTCATCCTCATCTTTTGCACTTTAATACTCCCATGATGCTGTAGTGCTTATTTGCCAGTTTTTCTGGGAAAAAATCCATTTTATAGAAGACAGTTAACAAAACTACAATTAATCAATTATCCTAATTAACACATCATCCCTCCTTAAATCCTTCCTTAAAAGGTAGGAATGTTGCCACAATGCATGAAAAAATCTGAACTCTAGTAAGGCAACCAATACGCCATCCTCTTGCATTCTTCTATATTGTGCCACTGTTACCTATATGCAGTTATTTGTTATCTGTAACTGCTGTTTCTTTTTTGATTACAAGTTTTCTGGAACCAAGATAGAACCAGTATAATAGGTATCACCTGAGAGTGTAAGAGAGCTGAAAGCACTGCGGAAGAGAGGATGGAAGAAGACAATAAACACAGTGGCTGGTGAACAGCTGTTCTTCATTATATGAAAATAGCAGAGACAAGATTGTCTTTTATTATGTTTTTTAAGGGCATTCATCCTGCATAGAACATACACAGATGCAGTTAGATTCGTACACTGTGAAAATACAATTGAATTATCTTGAATGACAGGGGTAATGTGTCCCCTGTTCTCTTGTACCTCCCAGCAAAAAGCAGCGGAGCCTTTTGAGGGCATGAAGTTTTATTGGTCTCCCAGCTTACTGACTGGTAACTGCATTTTTTGTCTTTTTTATTTGAGGTCCCATTCATGACATCAGGCATTAAAGACATTATGCATTTGCCTAAATCTGGGCATCTAGAGTCATTCTTAGTGCTGTTGAATATCCAGCATGCCCCCAGGTTCCCCTATAGAGTGATACTTATGTCCCATAAGTCTCTGTGTCCTATCTGCTGACCTCATATAGATTACTTGCATACTTAAAGGCATCTCAAATGGCCTTCAGCACCTGCAGGTAACTGAACCCCACCATAAGGCCTTCTTTTGGCATGCTGATCTGGAATTCTTGTAAGTACAGCCTTTGGCCTCAGAATTACCTTTGGCTTCTTCATAAATAGAGATACTCTGTCTTCTGTCATTTACTATTTTTGTGATTCATTTATGAAGAGGTTTTAAAGTGGAGAACACATCAATTTTAATTGAATTTTAGCATAATCTGGGTGTATATTTTCCTTATTCTCCTTTTCTTATCCTCCAGCTTAAGCTCTCCTGGTTTGGAGCTGTGTCTTTTTATTTGCTTCATAAATCATCTTGCTTACAGTTGGATAAGGTAAAATATTATTTATAGTGTTAGTATTATTTCCTGAAACACACAAATTATTGTTTAGCTCTTATAGTCTCTAGTGAATTATTTGTAAAATATTAGGTGTTCACTATTGGAGAAGTTTGGCTTTCTTTTTAGGAAACAACTTTGGAGAAAGGGGTGAAAGGCAGTGTTTTATTAATTTAGTTTGAATGTGCATAGCTATTCTACATTAAAAGGCAACAGCATGTTGTGGTGAACTTAGTGATAAGTCAAGTATATGGTGGAAAACTCGTTTCATCAAGTTAAAAACTGGGAAATCAAGAAACAAATTATTTTACTAATCTATTTGAGCTAATGAACCAATTAAAAAAAATCACCAAACACCTTTTCTCATGGTAGCCCAAGTAGCATCATCACTACATGAAAAACAAGTAACAAAATTGACAGGGAGGGTGAGGGCATGCAATTTGAGCTGTCATTATGCTGGCAATATTGAAGAGACACCAAGGAGAGAGCAGTGCCATGAAAAGCGGTTTCTCACTTGGGCAAAACAAGGAAAGTACAAGTTTCATGATTAAATGAGGATCAAGTAACTTGAAACCTATCATATTTGTTGATCAAGAAAAACACCAGTGTTTCAAAAACAGGATGACTTCATGAGAAACTCAGTCCAAAATTTCTGTTTACAGGTAGTAGAGGTAGAAACAATTGGTGTTAATAACAGGTCAGAATTAATCCATGGACTTGAAAACTGAAAGTACTGAGTACTTCACATTGTCTGGAGTAAGAATAATACATTTGCTAAGATCACAAGAAGGCAAGGACTTAATTGCTTGCAACTAGGATGCAGAGAAAGTGTGTGGTTAGAATGCTGTGATGAACAAAATGAACTACTGTATAATTTCAATTTATGGTATAAGTTAAAGTAGCTACTCTTTTGAATATCCTTGTATTAGTACTTTTTTCCCCCTAGGTTTTAGAAACAATTGCCACTAAAATAATATAAAGCCAAATATTTACCTGACTTCCCTACTCAAATGAAATATACGTCAACTCTTGGATATGTTGTTTCCACAACTTAAATACTTATTTTAAAATATATATATATGTTACAGGAATTACTTATTATTTACTTAAGTGGCATGAGATGACCTGTAGTTATGACTGGTAAAACAAAAATACAAAATAGGAAACTAATATTAAATAAACAAAACTAAAAAGCTCAAGCAAAATGTGTTTCAACATTTTTTGAAAGCATTTTTGTATTTTTTTTTTTTTTTTTTTTAGTTTCTGTTTTGTGGGAAATTTTGAAATAGTTTGTTCTGATTCAGAATAATCAGAATACTGGAATTTTCCATTAAACTGGAAATTCCCAGTTTCAGCTGTCTGTAGTCTTGCTCTCCCTTTCCCAATGTTAAGCACTGAATAGATAATCTTTGCTCCAAAAAGTTGCTTGGTTTCTTTTTCCTAAAAGAAGCAAAAAGTCAGAATTAACAAAGAAAGAAAACTGAGAAATATGACTGAATAAGCTCTATGCTTGCATGCACTAAAGAAGGCAAAACAAGCGGGAACGTGATAGGCTGGGGTTTACATACATGTAGGATGATTGCCATGAGTCACTTAAATGTCACAGGAAGAAAAATTCGTGGCCTTAGATACTCCTTTCATTTCCTAGAATTTTACCTCCATATGTATCTGAAAGGTAGAGACATATTGATTTTTTATTTTTTTTTTTCTGAGACAGCCCAGGACTTGATCTGTTATTGTAGATAACATGTGTATATATATATATATATATATATATATATATATATATGGTCTAGCAGATATATTTAATGGCATTTTGCTTTTTCCATAAGTTAGACACATGAATGCTAATGCCTATGTGTGATTTCTCGTTGTTTGTTTCTTTTCTGACTCAGAAAGCACTATAAAAGAGAACCAAATGAACACTGTAAACTTTATCACAAGCAGGTTGCATATTTTCATACAAAGCAAAATGTATGAACACATGGCAAAAACGTCTCTTTATTTTATCTTGCCCAGAAGACTTTTTGCATGAGTTACAATTAGAAATACTTTCCAAAGTCTGTACTTAGAAATGAACACTTTTTCAAGATAAAATAAGATGTCTCTAAACAAAAAGAACGTATGCTTAGTCCATTTTAAATTTCTTTAATTTACAATTAATCTGTCTCCTGCTGCATTGCTTAGGACTCCTTCTTCTGGGTTCATTTCTCTTCATTCCCGTGATTTACTACACAGAAGGGGATTATCTCATGAAATTTATAGTGTTTTGTGGGATGAAGCCAGTATGTTCTGCACCTTCAAAGACTAAGCCCCCTCACTGACATTTTCATTTCTATTTTCTTCAAATAGAGCTTACAGATACATTGGTTGCGTTGAATTTGGCCTTTTAGTTACAGTGATACTCTGGTTTATTTTGATCAAAACATTAAAGAGGAATGAAAAAGTAACCCAAACTCATAAACAACCTCAGCTATTTATGATTTTTAGATGTTGGTCTACTATGCTTTCATTAAGAAACTACTGAATAATTTAACTACTAAACTGTTAAAAAACCCCATGGAATAACAAAGTTGCCCCAAATAACAGAAGTGCTTCTCTGTAATGATGGCTTAACCAGTGTCATTTGAAGCTCAGGCCCTGATCTATACTGTAACCCTAGGATACAGCATCTTTCTCTTCAACTGCCATCTTAAACAGTAAGTATTGTCTGATCAAATGACCAAATAGATTTCCTTTCCCTCTTTCCATCTTAAAATTTGAAGTATGTTGGTCTGTAGCAGAATGAGGATCTGCATTTAGCAAAATAGGAAGAGTGAATCTATCTTAACTCATGCATGGTTATCAGCTTAGTAAGCTTGATGGTTTTTTTAACCTTTATTTTCACCTGCTTTGTCTTTGACAATGTTATTTTGTTATTGAGTATGCTTTTAGCTCTTCTGAAAGGCAACAGTGGCTTAAACCACTGAGACTGATTTTGCAAATCTGTGGTTTTGGATTTCAGGACACCCTATATGTGAATGCATTGAAGCAACCAAAAATGCATCTTCGATCTCTAACAGATCTTAAATATGATTGTCTTGAACTTGGCTCTTAGTGTCATTTCTACTCCTGAATTATTGTATTTCCTTGAACCACCTGAGCCATTTCTCCTATCAGTTTCATATTTTCCTGTCTGTAAGATAGGAATAATAATTTTGAAATGTTTTGTAATGTACTTTGAGACTCAAAGAGGGAAAGCAGAGCAAGCCACATTATGTATTTTTTTGAAAACATCATTGTGGCCAAAAAACACCTCTGTATGTTTATGGGAAGTGACAAGTTACTGTGTTAGCCCTGCACATATTGTGTCTCTGTCATCTTCCAAAAGTGTTAAGCATAACTGGAAGAATGCCCAACAAATGCTTCCTTTTACTTAGTTATTTTTTTGCTCTTGCACTATTCACAAGTGTTCTTGTCGAAAACTTTTTTTTGCAAAACTGTTTCTGGAATTACTATTCTTTATCCAGTTCTAATATTAAAATATGATGAAAATTTATGCTTCAGTATTCTCCTGTTTAAGAAAGCAATGTTATTATTTAAACTTATGGAAGTGAGGAGTAATATATCTGAAAACAATGAAATATAACTGGAAAGGGAATTGCATCCTGTGAGATGGTAGACAGCAATGGCTACCTATGTACTACAAGGGATATATAGGGAACAATTTAGTAAATAATCCTTAGTCTAAATATATACACATGGCTGATTTATACAATAGCGACCTGATTCTACTAGCAGACTCATGAGCGTGAAACATTTTTCCAGTGTCTGAACCTGCCTATGGGCTGACCATGCTTCTGTACAGAAAAAAACCCTTCTGGCAAAGAGGCTACTGTATGGGTTGCTTTTTCGTTGCAATGAGGACCTGCAGCACTAATTTGATTTCTTTTGATGCTAATAAGCAGTTACCATTTAAGATTGATAAGATCTATTTGAATCCTACCTACCCTTTCTGCAATAGTTTAACCTTTTTTCCTTTGGTGATATGTAGCATTCTAGATCTTTTTTTTTTTTTTTTTCTTTAAAAAAAAAAAACAAAACAAAACCAAAATAAAAAATCATTATATGAAAGGTCTTATCACAGAAAAAACCACAAAGAAATAAGAAAATATTTTATCTTTGTTAAAGAGGGGCAGGTTCTGTGAGAAGTATCATGGTTTAGATGATTAGATGATGAGGAGAAATGAAAGTCAAGCCAAATTATTTAATTATTTAGAATTTTAGCTTTTCTCACAAAAGTTTTAAAGAAGGAGAACACATTTACTTATTACATGTTACCTATTTAAGCAGGACTTTTCTGTTTCAGTGTCCACTTTTGCAGCTATCACATCTTTAGTTTGCTAAATCTTTATTATTCTTTCATGGTTTTTTGCTATACAGGATATTTTCTAGATCAAAGATTATTATTGCTTCCTTAGAAAAATGTTACTGTTCGAAATATTTCTTTTTGTATGGGCAAGATCATCATCATTATTGTAAAGAACTAAATGTTGGTGCAAATGTTGGTGCAGTTTTGAGATACTTCGAAACATCATTGTTGTTTCAAAACACTTCTTTAAGATTTGAAAAGTGCGGCAGGCTGTATAGCTGATTTTATCAGTGGAACAAAAATCTTTGCTTATTGTTTGATTTTAAAAGGTTTCTCTTTGTAAATTTTTAAAACCATACATACAAGCATAGTATCTACTGATCCTTTGCAATGTTTGTGGTTTTGCTTTTGTGGTATTTTCTTTTATTTTTTTTTTTTTTTTTTGAGTTTATCTGTCTTTTGACGTATGATTCAGATTCTTAATCTTTTTTTAATGTTTCTATAATCATTAGTACCAGACCTATATGCTAACTGGTCATTCAGAAGCACAAGTCTGAGGCAGATCAGCTGTGAACACATGATGACACTTCAGCTGAACAAGGCAGAGCAGAATTCAAGATTGATGTGGTTTTATGCTGGTTGCAGAAGAAGACATGGTATTTTATTCTTCATAACATTAGAAGGGTGCAGGAATTGTTATGTGATCTGGCATAAAGACTGCAGGTACAGAATTAACCTGTCAAAACTTCAGCAAATTTTAACAGGTACAGAGAGTTTTGTTTGAAGCTTTGTGTCATGTATGCTTGGAATATTTTTATATAGTATTAGAAGACCTAAAACTGAGTGTACTAACCATTGAACCATGAAATCTGGCAAGACTGGAACATACTGTCTTAGAATCAGTTGCATTTTTAAAAAATTTTAAATATTATCTTCAAATCTTTTTGTAGAAGATTACAGTGCTCTGATAGGCATGTCAGGTTTCTGTTTCTTTTATTCTGATCTTTACAGGTAATTTTCATCATTTTCTTCTACTCCTATGATATAAACATACATGATTTAGATGGAAACAAATGCATGTTAGGTGCTTTTCTGTCTACTTTTTGTTGTCATAGGTATATATGATTCTAGTCATTGAAATACGCGTAAACTTACTGTTCAGTTCTTTACTGGAACAATATTTGTCTGGTTTGCCAGTATTTCTTCAATCAGAAACAGATATAACATTGCTGCTATATAAAAATAATATCCTCGTTCCTCTAAATTAGAAAAGGCTATTTTATGTCTGAAAAATCAAGCACATGATGTGAGAAAAAAAAACAAACAAACAAACAACAAAATGGTTGCACCTGGACCCTTTCATAAGCCCCTACTGTACATTCAGATCCTTCTCTGAAAGAAGAAGAAATTATTCAGGGAAGTACTCTGTGGTTATGTAATTACAGGTTAATAAGAGGATGGACTCAAGGCTACATGAGCGGCCACATGTTTGGCATTTCCAAGATGACTTTCCGGTCTTGCAAAACATCCATCTGAATAGCAAACATGCCTTTTCTTGAGCTTTTAGCATGAGACTCACTCGTTTTGCTTGTGCTTTACTCCTCCTGCCACAAAAGTAGTATCTCATTACCATTTAGTAAAATTATTATTGCTTCTCCATGGCTGCACATGGCACATAGTGCCAAAAGACAGAAAAAACAGCCCATATTATTGTGTACAATGCCATACTTACCATACCAGCAATGTTGTTTTTGTAGGCTTTTTCTGCACTTCACAGGGCAGGCAACATAGACATCACCTTTCTTTGGAAACCACAGCAAAGAAGGGTGTGTACTTAGGTCTTGACTCCAGGCTCAGGATACGGACATGATGTGCATCTTGACTGGGGAACTTAGAAGTGCTTCTCTGTATCATTGTCCATGTGGAATCATAGGAACCTTGTTGACTAAATACTGTCTGGGAAACAGCCTTCTATAATTTTAATGTGGCTCAGTCTTCCTGGAGGCAACCATTGCATGACCTCATGTGTAAAAAGATCTGACATGATCCAGATGCATTGTGTACTAATTACTTGTACTTGCTCAGTAGTAGCTACTACTGAGTTTTCATGGCTGTCAGGTGACTTGAGAAATTGAGAGCAATCTTCTTTTCAAATACATTAAATCCTCTCATAGCTCAGCAACAATGTGGCCTTTGGCTCTCCCACTACTGTATCTGTCAAACTCACCAAGATATTCTCAGCATTTAGTTGGGAACCTCTGTCAAGGTCTGTCTGCTAGAAGAAATGATTTAGATGATACTGTTATTCTCCACAAAGGTGTGAACGTATACACTGATGCCAAAAGAGAAGGTTTTAACAGATGTTAATGATAGGTCCTAGGTCCTTGATTTTATCATTGCAGTTACAGATGGTTTTCTCTCCTTCCTGTCTTGCACTGATACACCATGCTGTGCATAGTGAAAAAAGCAAATAAAAAACAAAAAAAAACCCAACAACACAACAACACCCCAATCTGTCATATTCTACTGGGGGTCCGTATAGGGAGAGATTTTTAACATACTTATAGACCCTTCAAGACTGATTACAAATATTTATTAATTTGTTTCAAAATTAAGGAAGTCTGTATTTGATTTTGATCATGTGTGATACTCTTTTAAGGCAATATTTGAATAATGGGTAAGAATGAATGGTTTGATAAAAACAAAAAAAATATGCTTTTGTTTTTTTCCATCCAGTTGGTGGCTTACTTACTACCTACAGAACTGTAAAGATGTTTACATTTGTGCTTAAAACCTGTTCAGTGTGATTTGGTTAGTGAACTCTATTCTCAAATAAATGCTGGAACTGTTAAGTCATCGTAATATTAACAAAAATATTATCAAAATAATGTTTTACAATACAGTATTTTAAATATGTATTATGTGAACACTTCTGTTTTCAGTTGATTCATGTGTTACAAGAACCAGCTGAAGTTCATGATGTAACCATGTTAACACTTTTTAATAGCTTTTTGAGAACACAACACAATTGTGTTAATGATAATCAGTTAAAGACTCTATTTGTTCCAGATGTTACTTTCCTGGGGAAAAACAAAAAACAAAAAAACCAACAAACTTGTTCTATGTCTCTGTTTAATATCAATTACTCAGAAAAGTCCTAATGTAAACCTAATCTCTTTCTTCAGATAACGTACTAGTAAGCCATAGCTTGAATTGGATATGTGAATACAATTGTGAAAGAAACAGACATGCCTAGAAAAGTATTTTCTTTTTCTGGCATGGGCCTTTAGTTCCCAGTGGCCCAAAGTCCCACACCACAAAATCACTATAATTGGCATGGCTGGCAACTTCTTCTCTCATTGTCAAACAGATCCTTTACAGTAAATTTGTAGGAACTCTGAAATTGAGCTAATACCAAAAGTATCAAAAGGAAAAAAGAAAACAAACCACACACAGATTCGAGCATGCCATTAAATGAGTGACTTTTGATAAACTGAAAGATTAAGTGACCTGTATTAACAACAACAAAAAAAGGACAATTATTTACTAGTTGCTTATATTTCAAAAGTTCCTTCAAGGGAAACTTGACATTCAATGCCTCATCGACAACGTGGGTACATTTTACTAGACAGACATGTCCAGGCTTGTTCATAATATTAAATAAACATTGATCTTAAGGGTTATAACTTCAGGAAAGAAAGAAATCAGGATCTTGGGAGGTGTTGAAACATTACACATATATCTATGTTGAGTAGCAGCTGGAAAATGCCTTTAATCATTACGATAGACTGGAAGAAATTCCTTTTTCTTGCACTTTCCCTCCCTGTGTAAAGTAGGAAAAGGTTTGGTGGCCCAGAAACTCTTTCACACTAGAACAAAGTCAAGAAAGGAATTTTTTTATAGGTCCTAGAATCCTACAGTTATGTAGCTCCTCTACATTGCTCCAGAGGATCTCCCCAATAGGGTTATCTCAGGCAGAGGACATGGACAAGACCACAATTAATATCCCATGATTTTCAACCATAACATTCATATTCACAATATGTCCTTGGGATACAGTCTCTTATAGCACATCTTGTAATGCTATTTGCTTTCTTCTTTATACCACAAACACTCTGTGGTTCATCATGCTCCTTTTCATAAAGGAACCTCCTCACTGTTTCTCTTCAACATTGTCATTGATTTTTCTGTGACCATATGTGCTGATTAGCCATGACTAACTATGTTGATGAGGGGTGAGGAAGGAAGCAGGAGGTTCCAAGGAAGGAGATGAAACTCACTGCCCAGAATTAAAGAACCATTCTTCTGTCCTCTGCACATGTGGTCACTGTGTCCTGAGGACTGTGTTGTTTTGGACAGTGCTTGTGTTAATCAAGTCCCAGTTTGTCTTTGCTGCATCACGAACATATATAAGCAGCATTTACTGAGTTCTGGCCAACTGTGTTTCAGTTGTTCTGGGCACACATTGTGAGCATCCTTGGTACTATCATATGATGAGACCAAGTAATTTAGCTACATGGAAGAGCTGCCACATATTTGCTGGGTTTTCCTCCATTTCACTCAAAGCACAAAGGCATTGCATATGAAGCAAGTGCATTGGAAGTGTGGAGAAGTCTATAACGATTACTTGGGATTGTAGAGTTCTTCAAAATGCCTGGAGGGACACCATGGACTGTCATTGTTTATTCCAATGCAGTGAAGACCTTGACCTTCGTAGATATTGTTCTTGCAAGGTAAGGGAAATACACCATCTGTATCAACATATATTGGGCATTAGACCAAAAATAATAGAGTCTTTTTGTAAATAGCAAAATTAGCCTTTTGGTTAAGTGTAGAAGTCATTTCTGCTTTCCAATTTATGCAGATTTTTATTAGTCTTACATGGAGAAGAAAAGTCTTTAAAAGTAGTTAAACCTGAAAGACAGAACTTCTAAGCCATGTAGTGACAAGGTTTTTTTCAAAGTATTTAAGAAAAAAAAGCATCCTCAAACAACAACATGTGTTTGTGGAAGAACAGTGGGCAAAAAGTGAGTGCCAATAACCTTCTCTGTCACACAGACTGTTGAATTTGCCACTGAGTATTAATTGAAAAATGTCCATTATCCCAGTTCCTGTATATGAGTGCAAATATGACATCCTACCTTACAAAAACAAAGAGTCAAGACGAGCTTCTTTTCCACACCTGTCAATAATCCTTTGGGAAACCTGTGCTTAGCAGTCACTTTACTGCCCAGTGTCGAGGATATTCTGGATACCCACTCTGTACTTTTTTCTTGGTCATGTGGGTAAAATCACTTGCCTGGACTCCCTGGTGCTGTATATGAGCAGAACTGCAGTGAACAGACAGGGGATCTGTGCTTGAGTAGTGCCGCTCTGTGTCTAATCTTATTAACAGTGGACAGTTCAGTCTGCACTGACTGTTTCCTGCTGCTGAATGGTGATCCTGCTTAGCAAGGCTGTCCTTGTGCCTTAGCAGAAATGTGACTGTGGCAAGACAGATATGAGAGATGTTCTACTGTCTTCATCTGCACCCTCACAACTGCAGAACTGGGTATCTACCTCATTACATTTCCCCTCTCAGGGAATGATGTAGTCGACCTTCTTGTCCCTGAGGTCATGATCATACCCTTCTCCCAGGTGCGAATATCTTGTCTCCAAAGGAAAAAGAAAATCTTTCCTTATGAGCTGGATCTGTTGAGCAGGGCTTTTGAAGGAACATAACTTGTGTAGAGGTATGGGGATTTAGCAGCCTGATATGAGATTGGGGCAAGATGGGCTGTGGTGTGCTAGCCGTGATGTTTTGGAATACTGGGGTGTGCTGGCAGGAGTGCAGATCATCTAATCTGCATAAAGAATTCAGAACGTTCTGGAGGAGAGCTCTCTTAAGGTTTATTTCTTGACATTAAAACTGCAATTCTCTCAGTTTGACATAGAGGAGATTCAAAGTGCTAGACAATGTGGGCAGCCAGAGAATCTGGTCTTGAGCATTCTGCTGAAACTGTAACAAGACAAACTGTAACTGCAACACAGCAGTTGAATCCACTCGTTCTGGCCATAGCCCTGGCATGACTGTTTTAACATGTGCCAAGCTGATTATAGTCTGCAGGAGACTATGTGCCAACTGAGAATTGCTGGAAGGCAGGCCAACATCAAAACAGTTAGAGGGTAAACTGCTTGTTGACTCTGTGAGTGACTTCTGGGAAGAGGGGCAGCCTCTGGCAGCCTCTGAAATTGCTGAGAATGGGAGGAAGTAGTGTCCTCTCAGAAATGCTGTTTGGGGGTGGTTATGAGAAAAAATAAGCCTTGTGCCTCTTTGAGACAAGAGCTGTGGGAAAGATAGAGTTCATGGACTGAGTGTGGGGGAAGGAAATGAAGAAACTTGCTGGTTTTGTTAGGAAATTAGTTAGTTTTTCCTTGCTCACTCCAGTTCAATCCAGAGGACTGGGCCCCTATATGAGCCGATGAAGTGAGGATGGTTTGGAATAATACATTGTCCTTATTGGCCACGAAAGCCAAAAAGGGAAGGTATTAAGTCCCAGCCTTTTAATAAAAATTGGCACATATAATGCAAATAACCCTGGACTTTACTCATTCTGCTGGTAACAGGTTGACCAACAGCCATCAGTTGATCATTGCCAGTCTTCTTAATAAGGACTAAAATTCATAAGCCATAGTTGTGTTTCTTGGCTTTGGTCTGTACTTAAAGGTATTACAGATTGAGCAGAGTTGATAGGTAAACTTGTGGCACTTAAATCCAGGAACTTATTAATGATAAAATGCATTTAATTCATTAAATCAATCTCTCTGAGCACTTTTTATTCTGCCCTCAATTCTCTGTATCACTACAAGCAAAAGGAGTTGTAGTGTCTGCATGTTTTTAAAATAAACAGAAAAATCCTTGATGGTGCTGGACTAGATGTTCCTGATAACATGTTGCCAACAGAAAAGTTCTCATCCTTGAAGAAAGTTTTTCAAGTGGTCATGACACTCTCAATCACATAAGCCTTTCTTCACAACAGACATTCGGTGCCCTCAAATGACTCTTAGACTTGGCTCAGAAACAAGCTGACACAAAAGGGGCTAATTAACACACACATTTTCATGTGGAGGAATCTGGTTTCCAAACAGATTTTTACTAGCAATATAGCTGACGAGCTGAATCTGCTAGGGCTGTTTCTTCCGTCCAATTTGAATGAAAATGGAAACAAGGGATAGGAGAAAGAGACATTTCATTTCAGTAATGATACAGGCATGATGAAATCCTTTGAGCTCAACTTCTCTCATGATATATTTCTTCTTAAATGAAGCAGGGCACAAATATCAGAGGAAACAAAATATAGATAAATGTTACTTGTGCCATGTACATATCCACAGGAAATGTGGGTTTAGACATTTCTGCAGTATGCATGTATTTATGGAGAAAAGGAAGAAAGAGGGTAGAAGGGTGGTCCTACATTAGAGCACTGGCCTAGAATCATGAAGACAACATTCCATTTTCCCTTCTGCTATAGACTTTGTATCCTGTAGTTCCCTTGTAATGTAGTATAGTCCTACTCTGCACAAAGGTTTTAAGGCTGCACATGCATCTGTCCAAACAATTGTGACAGAACAGTGGGACAAAAGCAGTTAATTTAGTAGAACCCAGAAACCAACCACCACCTCTACCCCCTCACACTTTAACACCCGTTAGGAGAAGATGTCTTTAGTATGCAGGGCCCCAGGTTCTCCTACACACTTCCATATATTCTCTGTTTCACCTGGAATAATTCTGAACCAATTATTATTTTACTGTGATCATTATAGGAGATTATATATGCCTCTCCCACCACAACAACAACTGTAGTTGTTGATAGTTAATAGCTTCAGACTAATCCACTGCATATACCCTTGTATCTGGCAGGGTATTGTAGTGGCTGCTGGTAAAGGGCTCTGAAAATAAGAACAGATTTTCACATGTTTTAGTGCATCACAAGGAATCCATTGTAACATTGTGCCCTTTGGATTAACATTAAAGAAATTATTTTTTGTCAGTTTATCAAAGGAAAATTAAAATTCCTTAGACATCAGCTACATTGATTCTGAGCCTTTAATCATACTGACAAGAAAAGATAGAGAATTTGAGCTAAAGAATGTGTTCATAGCATTAATGTTGGATGGCTGCTATTTAGTTCTGTGTAAGCTACTGATTTTTACAGTGAAGAGTTTCATCTCACTAAAGATATATACTTCTGTACCATTTCAGTTTAAAATACCATGCAGGTCTACATGTTTACCTCATATACCTCTATGCATTTACCCCATATGGTAGACTGGATTTTTTTTCGCTCCAAAGACTATTAGACAAATTTCTAGAAATTATTTATTCAGAAATTATTTTGTTTTGCATCCAACCAGAAGTTTAGGGGGAAAAAAAAGAAGTCCTGGTTCTCAATGACACTGCCTAGGCAGTCCTTATTCCACCTGAAACTCTATTTACAGTATTACCAAATATTATCATACTGAAAACTGTTATAAATGGGCACTGGACTGACTCCCAAAAAAACCTTGAGGAAATGCTGAATGGAAAAAAAATGTTGAACTTGAAGCTTCTTTTTAAGAAAGTAAGAGAAGGCTAAGTGAAAATCATATGCAAACAGAAGGTGATCTGGTTAGTAAATGGACTGCAGTACAGTTATTTGGGATTACAGGCTTTTCCACATCTGACCAATAGGAAAATGAACAAACAAGTTGAGGTTCTAGAAAGAAAGCCTCCTGCACAAACAGATGGGGGTAGCTATAAGACCATGACCAAGCCATCAGCAGTATAGGTGTTACATTCAGTTTGGAGCTACAGCAGAAGGGAGAGAGTTAAAAACATGCTCCAGGGAGGAGAAGACGGACAGAGCTTCCTTATAGGGCTACCTTAAAAAAAGTAGTAGGAGTAAGCAGAGAGCATACAAGGAACATAAAATATCCACATTCAAAAGAAAAACACATTTGTAGAAGCAGAAAACTGTAGAAATATCTTGAGAGTTGTCCAAAGACAAGCTATGCTTATATCATTTTCTCTTCTACTTTTCCTATAGTGGGCTTATGACATATTTTTTTTCACTTGTTCTATAATTTTTTTGTTTTCTCCTTCTACATACTTGCAGTGCAGTAAGTATTTTGTAGTTGTCCTGTGTTATGTACTCTTCTTCACTTTTATTAGTATGTATGTATTCCCATGGGTTGTCTGCCTCCTTTAGAATGAATTCTCCTTTTCACTGCTGTCTGTTTATTAACTGCAACCAAATGGAGCATTTTGGATAGTGAACTTTAGGTGGAAGGTGGTATTCAAGAGATTTTTCTTGGAAAAGCTTTACTTCTAATTAATATTTTTTTGCTATGAGGGGTGCCATGAATGATGACCTGTGCCAGCAAAAGTATTCAGTTAATGTTAAGACTCTGAAACCCAAAGCCTAATGGGAGACAGATTTGTGTGATATGACCACTGAAGAAGTGATAGCTGAAATCTTGTGAGATAAAGGGGGAATATTGAGATGTGGGATCAGTAGTGTAATTAGCCTGGGAAGAATGACAGAAAAGACTGTAGTTTTATGTTACTTTAAAACAGCGTAGTGTATCTTCAATGTCTTGTTGAAGTACTAATCAAAACTAAGAAAGAAAAATACTCAGCAAACAAATTAATAATGATACTTCATGTAGCAGCATAGGTATTTGCTGGGAGTCTTACATCTATGCTTTGGACAAATACAGTCATCCATTTTACATTTCTCATGGTCTTTACTCAACAGAATACTGTTATAGTCACTATTAAATAGCTGAGAGGGCTGGAATTGATTCTCTTTTGAGTTTCCATTCATATATTAGTCTTCAGTTCTGCAGCGAGGTAAGATGCAGAAACAGATTTATCCGATTTTCTTCAGAAAGAGGAATTTTCCTGTATGAATCCTTAAAAACATAAGCAAGGCTGACCAGTTCCGGGCCCTGAAGGAACTATGAGATGAAATTCAGGCTCTCTTTCAGATCCAAAGAAAATAATGATGAGAGAAGGTCAATATGCTTCTGTACAAGAAAATGGTGAATGAGAATGAAAGAGGTGAAGACCTGTCACTAAGAAGTCTCATCTGAAACATCTGGTGCAAGCGTACATGTATCTCCCTAGTTTTATTACAGCTTGACTAAAGTAGAGCTGAATTTTAGTTGATTTTGAATTTACAGACTTTCCGATATGTTCTACTGTCAAACTAGTTCATTTTTTCCCCTTTCCTAAACTGGCTGCCTGATAAGATTGTGCAAGTCTTCACCTTTAGAACTACTGGTTAATGCTCTGGAACTTGGATTTGTGTTTTGAATGACACAAGGAGTCATCAAGTGTAGGTCTGAGCATTTTTTAGTGTAAGTTCTTGTGTGAAGCACCATACAAACTCTATAAAAACTTTTGATAATAAATCTTAACTGTTGAAAGAAAATGCTGAGCTACAGGGTGAGGGTGTGTTGAGGGGCGGGGGGAAGAATGGGTTACTTTAACTTGTTGTGTTGGTGTGGGCTGAGCATGTATTTCTCTGTTTGGGAGGTGTCAAGTTGAGCAGGCTATCTAACCACAACCCTTTATAGTGGCTGATGTCTAAACTTGACCCAAGTGCGTGTTTAGCCAGATGTCATCTGTGGTTACAGGAATTTGGACTGACTTTCAGCTAAACCACAAACCTGGATGAATGAATGTTGTTCCAGATGCATTATCTCATAATCCTAAAGAAAATAAGATCTCAGATGAAAGGACTATAGAACTTTCCTTTGTATGAGCTTTGAAAGCTAAGGCTAATCCTGAGATCATTTAAAAGGTTTAACCTATCACTGTGTGAAATTTTAGCTAAACAGAACTTAAGAGCTTTAATACTTTTAGAATCCCCTCAAATTAGTGAAGGAATATTCAAAATTAATTGAACTGGTTCAATGATCTTGAAAAACATAAGAATTTCTTGCTTTGGAAAACTTTAATATGTTATTATTTATTTATTATCTTGCAATGTGCTAGTAACATCTTGACCATATATGGAACATTCATCATTGTGGGGAACTCTTTACAGGTGGTGTTATCCAAAAAGATCACAGAGATACTGTGGTTCAGTAATACCTTGATATAAAGACTTGTATTGAGTACATATTGAACTGGAAGAAAGAAAGCGAATGTTTTTAGGGGCTGTATTTTATCTTAAATCAATAAATAGGCACTGTACTTTTCTAAGATGGGTGTGTGTGTGTGTATATATATATATATATACACACATATATGTATATGCATGGGTATTAGTACTCTCTGTCTTACTCTTCTGTGCTACAGAAAGTAATCCAGGCTACTGGTTTAGTCACTAACTTTTAGTTAATTACAAAACTTGGGTGATACCTCCTCCCCCAGAAAACACAAATAAAAGCAGGGCTTTCAAACAACAGTTGAAGCCATACATCTTCTGCACAGCTGAAGGCCCAATATTGTTAGTGCTGCTCTATCACCCTGGATTTCAGATCAGGTTGTGGTGTGTTAACATTCTATTTTCTGTCAGCTGAACTATGGCACATGTAAGTAGGCCTTCTTAGCCTGTAGCATGAGTGAAACTGATTCTAAGTTTGTTTAATTTGTGGACTAAGCTAAGTCACAGTACTTTCCCTTTGTTTCTGGCTTAGAGCGAACTGTCAAAGAAAGATCATATGTTTTATGACAATTTGTCAAGCATCTTGATGGTGTGTCTGAGTCCTTACTGAGAGATATCCTAAGCACTCTAAAAAACTTTATGCATGGTAGAATTTACAAAGCAAGCTGATTTATTTGCAGATAGAATAATAGACAAAACCAGGCCTATGTTCGTAATGGCAGAACATTTTATTGGACTCTTGGAGTAATGGAGTTTAAACAGGGAAAAGAAAATATATCTCTCTAGAAGACTGTGAGTATCATTGCTGGTTTCCTTGGTGTCACCAGAGTGAATAATGGTTTTGGAACTCCTATTGTGGAAGCAACCAGAAAATGAACAGATACAGAGGTATGGGAAACAGTGACATGGAATAAAAATGCAAGAACTGGAAATATTACTGTTGAAAATATTACTGTTAACACCTTAGAAAAATCTTTGGTTCTGCTGGCAGCACATATATCTTTGAGATGTCTGTATTAGCCTAATGATGAAGGATTAGTGAGTGTCTTCTAGGTAGCTAATTCGTACAGGTTTGTGTCAAAAATAATGATATTCTTTTGCTTTGGCATTTTGGCACCTGGTTATAGATAATTTAGTGTGTATGAGAGAACTATCTTTTTTATGCCAAATGACAATCTCCAATAGTGGCCAGCATTATTATAATGAGGATCACAGATTTGAGTAGTTATTCCTTCCAACTATACTCTTTCTGGATGGGAAGTGAAAGTCTGCTAACATGATATTCAATTATTTGCTACCCTTCTTATTTAACCTGCAGCAACCAAGTTGGCCTTATATGTTGTTGAGCATTTACACAGCTAATCCTTTCCTATCACGAACACTTGAAAAAATGACAACTATTTAGTGAAATGAACTTGCTTCTGCTTTTGTTTAATGATTTTTTTCGAGCTCAGGTGATAGTCTCATCATCTTGTGAAGAATAGGAGGAATAAGTAATTAGTGGCTTTGCTGAGAATGGCTAGTGAAAGGATAACCTGAAGTAAATTGAACTTCTTTACCTGTGCAAAAACAAAAAAATCTATAAACATGCCTGTTACACAATTCAAGATTTGTATCTTGATTCAAGATTCAATTAGCTATGGGATTGCTTTGATAATGTTTTCTAAATATGTTGTAACACTGCTGAGGAAATTATTGTTTAAGAATGCTCAGATCGCTGGCCAATATCATTGCAAGGCTGCTCTAAAAAATATTAGTAAAGTCATGGCAGTTGGGTGAAATTCCTAAGGGCTGGCAAACAGCAAAGACACTCCTGTTTTCCAGAAGGACAAACAGAAAGAGCAGAGGATATTGTTTATTTTGACTTTAGGAAGGCTTTCAACACTGTCTCCCATAATATCTACATAGACAAACTGATGAAGTTTGGATACCATACACTGACAGTGAGGTGGATTGGAGACTGGCTGAACAGCTGGACAGTAGTCACTATTTGTGTGCTCTAGGACCGGACACTAGAGCTGATACTGTTTAACATCCGCACTCAGGATCTGGACAAAGGGACAGAGTGCACACAGAGCAAGCTTGTGAATGATGCAAAATTAGAATGGTTGCTACACTAAATGATTGTGTTGCCTTTCAGATTGACCTTGACAGGCTAGAGAAATGGGTCAACAGAAATCTTATGATTTCTAACAAAAAGGAAATGTGAAGTCCTGCATCTGGGAAGGAACAACTCCATTCACCAGCAAGAGCTGGAAAACAGCTGGAAAACAGCTTTGCAGGAAAGACCCGGTGATCTGGGGATCTTCGTGGACAAGTTGACCATGAGCTAAGAATGTCTCCTTGTAGAAGATGGCCTACAATGTCCTGGTCTGTGTTAGGTAAAGCGTTGCCAGCAGGTGGAGACAGGTGACCCTTTCCCTTTTCCACACCAGTCCTGGACACCTCCATATAGAAAAAAGACACTGATGTACTGGAGTGAATCCAGTGAATGGCATGAAGATGATTTAGGGAATGGAGCATCTGACATGTGGATGGGAAACAGAAAGCTGGGATTGTTAAGCCTGAAGAAGAGAAGGCTTAGGGGGATATTGATCAAAGTGGTAAGGGGTAGAGTCAGTAAAGAAAGTGGAGCTAGATTCTTCTTAGTGATATCCTGTGAAAGGATGACAGGCAATGGAAACAAACTGAAACACAGCATATTCAGATTGAGCATAGGAAAAATGCCTCTTAGAGAGTTTTGAAAGGCTGGAAGAGGTTGCCTGCAGAGAGTGCAGAGTCTCTATCCTTGGAAATATTCAAAATCTGAACGGATGTATTACTGAGCAACCTGCTTTATTTGACCCCACTCAGACCAAAAGGATGGTGGATGAGGGGAGAGCAGCCAATTTTGTTGAAGGATTGATAGACAATGTCCTGCATTGTCCTTTCCAACCCCAATGATTCTGTAATTCTGTGAAACTGCTTTCAAGAACTACACCTTTCATACACTATCCACACACTATGTAGACTTGTATGTCTGCATAAAATGTCACGACTTGCATAAAGGAAACAACCAGAAAATGCATCTGACAAGGCAAA
The DNA here is from genome assembly GCF_036013475.1 of Columba livia. NCBI lineage: Eukaryota > Metazoa > Chordata > Aves > Columbiformes > Columbidae > Columba > Columba livia. The sequence goes on along the minus strand of NC_088602.1, from coordinate 148,840,908 downwards.
ATGTTGTTTTGTGAACCACAGTGCACAAGAATTTAGCTGTGACATTTTTCCAGGGCTTGCAAAGAACTGAGTTGGTACATAGTTAGCAGAGAAGTATGGTTAAAGTAGTTGGTTGGAAGGAACCTATTTTATTTCCTTTTCTAGCTCATGAGGAGGTTTTGGCATTTGTATTGGCATTCAGTTGTTTAAAGGAAAAAATATGCAGGGTCTATAAAGCAAAAGTCTGGAAATCTTGAGCATTCTTCAGTTTTCACGAGGTCACAGTCCTACAGGTAAAGTAGACCACATAGTTAATTGACTAATTAACAAATTTTTGTTAATTTGTCTCTTCATAGTTAAGATTTCTGCTAAAGTAACATCTCCCATTTCCTGTGACATACCTAACAAGGTATTTCAAAAATTGAAAAGAGCTTCATTTCTGGTTCTCACTGTTGTCTTGTTGGGGAGAACATATTTATTTCTTGTATGGATACAAAAAGCTAGGAAAAGCATACTGTTATTACTAACTTGGCTCAAGTCACAATTATGATGTTCAAAACTAGACAGTACTTCTACAAATATCTTGCTTTTTTCCCTGTCTGAAGTTTTATGTTTTAACTTTCAGCAGTAAATGTGTCACTCATCTAGAAGCTTCATCCAGAAGTCGGAGTTGGCACACACTCCATTATACCAAATAATACTAAATAATGAAGAAGAATGGAGACTGATTATTAATGCAAAATGACTTGAATAAGCGAATGAATAGAATGACAAAAATAGATTAAATAATTGTGAGTCTCAGAAAGGATGTTAAAATGTATGTCTTACATAAATCAAAAATGAAGTGTGTACGACACAGGATGAGTCATCCTGTGAATAAGGGGAAGATGAATTCAAATGTTATTTGCCAGTAGTAATAGATGGTACCACTCTGCTTCTGTCAATCTGCTAAATAATAAAGATGGACCTAATACAGGAAGTCAGTAGGAGTTTTGCTTGGCTAAGGAAAGTAGCATAGAGCACTAGGAAAGTAATGAATTTAAACAAGTAATATCTATTGTGTTGGCTTGCATTCTAATCCTGCCTCTAATGAATTAAATAGCAAAGTGTTTCTTAGCATCGCTGGTAAGAGGGAAGAAGCCCCTCTCATCTTAGGGGCAAGGTAAAATGTAAGGTAACCTGGAAATCGCCTATAACATGTAAATTTGGCTCAAAATAATAACAGCTTTAACAGACTTTTTTTAGTAATGTCCATCAATGAAGGACAAGATAGGAATGTTGTTAATTTTAGAGGCAGAAGAAATTTAAACTTTTATCATATGTCACAATACCCGTGAAAGAAATAACCAATCTATAGGACAGGAGGCTTGTAAGAATTAGCATACAGATGATACCATGTTATCAAATCTGAATTATATAAATAGATATTATTACATTTGTCACTGAATGTTTCACTAATGAATTAGAAATTGCAAATTTAAAATCAAGTGGCACTTCCATAAGAATTTCTGTTATCACAGACGAGGCTTGAAAGTTTCTATTGTTTTTAGCAGTGTCTGGATTGTGTCCTTTTTTAGAAGCCTCCCTCTTTCCTGTATATACTAGGGTGAAAAAAATGTAGCAATCACTGCTGTTTTATTATGCTTACAAATCCGAATTCTCAAATTTTAGCTTGTTACTCCTAGAGGAAAACGAAATGAAATAGTGGCATGGTTTCAGTGCACTGAATGTAGAAAAAGAGTAGAGAAGTAAAAAGAGACTAGAAAGACAGAGGGGGAAATAAACTTGGCAAAAATATCTTGAAGTGCAGGGAAGTCAGAACAGGAGAGAAAGCTTGGAGGAGACAGATGTGCTTGGGAAAAAAAAGGGTAAATGCAATTTCTGGAGTAGAGCGAAGCCCTGGACTCTTTAAAGAAGAGCAAAACAATCAAGAAGGAGACTTTGGGGAGCAAAGAGAGTAATCACACCTTGGAAGGAAAAAGAGAAAGAAACTGGGAAGTGGGCCTGAAAGAGGAGAACAGGGGAGAGTTGAGAAATGAAGTTTTGGGAGAAGAGATAGGGCTTTGCTAGAATGGAGTTAGGCAAAAATTATTGCTAGAGGCTCCAACTCTCTGAAATGTCAGCCAAGGTGGCTGTCTGTAAATCTCTGGATTTATTTATTTGTCTTGCCACAATATATAAAGGAATTTACTTAGTTAGTGAAACACATTTTTATTGCATTCTGCAGAGTCTATTCTCCCTTCAGCGTCCATGCTAATGGGAAATTGTTGAATAAATCGATGGGAGAACAGATGTCTCCAAGTAGTTTTCCATTGACAATTTTTTCTTGTTATTTAGAATTTTTAAGAATATGCAAACTTTTGAAAAAGTTCATATAGAATGTGCCTACTTCATGTAAGCCAGAAACATAGAATTTCAAACATAATTGTGAAATATAGAGGGCTGATAAACGGCTAGATGATATAACCCTGAATCACTTAATCACTAACATGGTCAGACTGTCAGTAATGTTACTCCAACAGAAAGTGCTCCCCTACGTGAAAAACAATTGTACACTGTGTTCCCAAAGACTATCTTGGACAGTGAATTAAGCAGTCTGAGTGATTAATGGATTTGGCGAATGCTGGAATAGATTAATCAGTCTTTGATTATAGTGGGTTCAGAGAAGTAAAGAAGTTCTGCAAAGAAAAAAAAGAGAGTTCTGCTAACAGTATAGTTCTTCTGTTGAAAGCTATAATGTTTTGCAGAATTTGTCCACTTATGCATGTTTAATCAGATATTTCACATTAGGAAAAGAGTCTGCTTCCTTTGCTCATAACAATCAGTATCTCACCCTTCAGGTGGGATACTTGAAAGCAGCAGAAGGCCTTGTGAAGTGATGTATTGTCCTTTATATAAAGATGAGGAGGAAAGAATGTGTTTAAAAACTTTCATTATTTTCCTCTTTTTTTTTTTTCCCCACTGTATATCAGCACTTTGATTTGAAAAGATTCCTCCCTTGTTTAATCTGATTGTTGGCTTACCTCACCATGCTGCAGCCTGAGCTAAGCCAAAACAACTTAAAGCCCAATGAATCTGCATTATCTCATCTATTAATACCCACATTTTTTCATGGGTTTCATAATTAACTAACTACATAAGAATGTTGTTTATACCTGCTGGCAAATTTATAGCTTATATATTCTGAAGATGAAAAACGAGGAAAGCAAAATGTCTTCACAGCAACGACCAAAATATGGTTTTTCTTCTAATGTGATGTGACAAGCATTGTTACATTTTGGACAGGGTGTCCTAGTTTCAGGTAGGATAGAGTTAATTTTTTTTTCTAGTAGCTGGCATAGTGCTGGGTTTTGTATTTAATATGAGAAAAATGCATATAATACACTGATGAAAGGGTAGTCAAGGACTTTTCAGCTTTCTGTGCTCTGCCAGGTGCACAAGAAGCTAGGAGGGAGCAAAGCCAGGACAACTGACCCAAACTGACCAGAGGGGTATTCCTTATCATATGATGTCATGCTCAGTAGATAAACTGGAGTTGCCCAGAGGGCAAATACCACTGCTTGGGAAACATATGGGCTATTGGTGTCGTGGGTGGTGATCAATTGCATTGTGCATCACTTATTTTGTATATTCTATCGTTATTATTGTTATTAATATTATGTCTTCTTTTGTTGCCCTATTGAACTGTTTTTATCTCAACTCATGAGATCTTTTTTTCACCTTGTTTCAATTCTCTCCACTATCCCACTTGCTGGGAAGGGAGTGTGTGAGCAGCTGCATGGTCCTAGTTGCCAGCTGTGTTTAAACACAGGGATATTAGGAACCAAAGATTGTTTTACTTAGGAAACACACCTTGTTTAGGATTCATCTTAACCATGTTGTCTCATTCTATTCTGTTCAGTAAAAATATACATATATCTGGATATACAATGCTCTTTCTTCCCTTAAGTGTTACACTGGCTCACACATAACAGCATAAGAAGGAGATGGGTTACACAGCTTCTTTTAGTTTAATGTGATGTGGGTAGAGAGGAAAAACCTTACCCAAAAACTGAGAGAAGATTCTATGCTATGTTTTTGAGTGGAGTAAATGACAGACTTAGATGCATTAGATGCAGGAATTGTCAGGTTACATGTGTTGAACCAGCTGCCATGAATGAGTGACTTCTGGCATCTTGGGAGAAGCCTGCCGGTTTCTGTTACATGGAGCTAAAACCTCCATATCAAAAAGAGGGAAACCTTGTTTGGAGTCCAGTTAAATGCTGACTATTGCAAAGGGTGCTTGTCTTTAGCAGGAACCACAACCCAGGATGAACTGAGTCCTGAACTGTTAATTTAAATGTTGGCTGTGGGAAATATTTTTTTCATTATTTTGACTAGTCTCAGGAAAGATAGATACAGTCCTTGTTTTGAATTTCAGCACCTCGGGGTACCCATCTCAAAACCAGACCCAGAAACTTACTCATGGTGTGCATGAGAGTAATTGATGCTCAAGAGAGGCATGTATCACAAGACTTGCCTTGTAATTGACCTCTGGGAGACTTCATCCACAGCCTCCCATAGGGATCTGAGTGAATACTAGACCCCCTACAGGTCAGACAGTTCTGCCAACTTGCATCAAGTTTACATTAAAACAAGAAAGGAAAAATAAATTCTCAAACCTTTCAAATGGAGAAACATTTTTTGAATTAAGATTTATTACTTGGTTTCATAATCTGTTACTTGACAGCGGTTGGCTATACAAAGTGTGGAGTCTATTGGATTAGTTTATATAACAGATGGTTCTGTTTTCAAATTTACTCCAAATGTTCAGATGCTTTAGTAAATTAGTATTTCCCATCTGATAATACCCCATAGGCTCAGCTTTCATCTTTTGTCTTTCAACAAAAAGAGTTAATAAAGACTGCTGGGAATCATTGACACTTGATTTAAAATTGACAGACTGGAGAGTGACAGGACGAGGGTAAAATTCCTAAGCAATAGAAATAAGAGTATTGTATTGAGGTTTAAGCTGAAATCACAATGTATGCAGTGTTGCAGTTTACTTCTCAAAATAATTTTATGGGAAGATCTCAAAATCTGTTTCATGTATTAGGCAGGTATGTATGTTTCTTGCAATATCCAAAAGTTCTGCTTGTGTAAAATCCAATCTTGAAATTGCATAAAGAAAACAAGACCAGGGCACTAAATTCATTAAGCCTCATGAAAGCTCTATAAAATGGGTGAGATTATCAGTCTAGTAACAATCCCCTAACACAATGTATTAATTGTAACAACATTATGTGGTTTTGAATCATTGAAATAAAAAAAAATAAAATCCAAGACTGCTTCTAAAGAAATGCAGGTAGCACACTGTGTTGTCTGTTTCTGACTCAGTAGACAGATAGATATGTTCTGTATCTCTGTGTTAACCTTATATTAACCTCTCTCCCTCTCTTTCTCCCTCTCTTTCTCCCTCTCTTTCTCCCTCTCTTTCTCCCTCTCTTTCTCCCTCTCTTTCTCCCTCTCTTTCTCCCTCTCTTTCTCCCTCTCTTTCTCCCTCTCTTTCTCCCTCTCTTTCTCCCTCTCTTACTCCCTCTCTTACTCCCTCTCTTTCTCCCTCTCTTTCTCCCTCTCTTTCTCCCTCTCTTTCTCCCTCTCTCTCTTTTCCTTCTTCCCTCTCCCTTCTTTCCTTTCCTTCCTTTTTCTTTCCTTTCATCATCATCTGTTAAAAAAACCTTACAAAAGGATATTAAGAAAACAGGAACTACTAACAGTGAAGCTGCTTTTTCAACATAAATTTGTTCTCTGAACGTATATGTGATATGATACCAGTTTCAATTACATAGAACTTTTAATTAGACAGCCACATCCCACTTTTCCTGCAGAACTCCAACCTCGTTAATGGCTGTGACAAATGATGCTTACTGGAGATTGGTCTTTATTCAGTAGTTCTTCAGTCTCATTTTTCAACATGTGACTCTATGCATTATTTATCATGTGCCATCCAAACCCTGTCCTGAATATAGAACTTTTACTCTGTGCAGAAAGATTTCTATTGAGTTCTTGCATTAGTTACAATAGATTAATTCAAAAGGAATATGTGATTTTAGAAGGGATTCCAGAACCCTAGATTTATGTGACCAGACTCCATATGATGTAAAAGGATAGTAAAGACGTTTCAGAGGACTATGCAGATTGACTATCCAGTTGAGTAGACTGGTGGCCAGGGATGACATGTAGAGGATTATTGAAAACAAAAGTGCTGTTTGAGTCTTTCCATTGTGGAAACTTAAGAACATTACTCAAGGCTACAGGAAGGCACACCCTTGCACCTCAGACAAAAGTCCTATCCCTCATCCTTGGTGAGGAATATAGGTTCTTGCTTGCAGCAAAGAGCAGGGAACATTGTTATTTCCAAATCTGAATGCAGGAGAAGGCAACAAAGGAGTTGGTCGTGACGTTGGTGATGACGTTGGTGATGCAATAGTTTACTAGTTAAGCACTTGACATGTTAGAAATCCAGTTTTAGTTAATTTCCATGTCTCTCTGACAGAGGAATCAAATAGGTACTCAACAGCCATCCCACTGTGCAAAAAATCTTTCAGATGTCACTTGATCAGGCGAGGAAGAGGACAAGGTAAACTGTAATTCCTTAATTTAAGGGTTAGAACATGCTGTTGATAACGAGGGAGGAAACAATGAGCAGCTGCTGGCTAAGACAGGGAATACCTATTTTGCCTTTTTCCTCATAAGGAATCCTTTAAAAATAAGAAAAACCTACAATGGAGTGCAAGGCTTTCTAATAGAAACTTGCTGTTGCCTGGAGCCTAACAACTTGTTCAGTTGCATCGTCCTTTCATGTTGTGTCACAGTTTCAAAAGGAACCAGTGTTTCTACCCTCCCTTCCTCACATTCCCCAAAAGTCAGTTGTGTGGATGCTGTGACTACGTTTCACCTCAGAAGGGGGAAATTGAGTCTGTACCTCCTACATCCCTGAGAAATGCCATACTGACTAGACTGTTACCTAAAAGAAGGCACCACCTTTGTGGCCAGTTAGGTTTTAACAAAAATCAGTGGGACTAAGCCTTTTAATAGGCATAGATGGGGGTTTCTAGATTCAAATCAGTATAAGAAAAGCATGTATGTTGAAATAAGCCCTATTTACAGTGACATACCTGTAGGTAGTTAGGGTCTGGCGGCCGGAAGATCTTGCGCTGTACGGAAAGGTAGTAGCCCCTCCCTAGACAGGTAGGAGTGTGTGATGTAAGCAAACGGAAGTGACGTTGTAAACTCAAGGTATATAAACCTGTGTTACCTGCCAATAAACGCTATTTGCCGTCCACCACATTGGTGTCTGTGAGCTGATGGACCGAGCAACCTGAGTGTGGTCGCTGTGCTGTTCCTGAACCAGGTCGCTGCTGCCTCGCAGAAGGCAACACATACCTCTCTGTGAATAAGCAGAAGCAAAATTTTAGATAGTCATTACACTGTGAGGTAACAGAGACTCTTAAGGAGATGAGATGTTTCTAAGATTGTGTGAAAATGGAAACGGGTGTTAGAGGATATCAGAATTAGAAGTAGGCTCTGGCTGAAATTCACAAGAATACTGTCATTATTTTAGTCTTTTCAATCTGTCCATAACACTTTAAAAATATTAATTATTTTATTTTAGTGACAGTCCTGTTCAGTAGAAACTACTATAATCACAGAACTGTGACAGACTATATCTAAAACAGTGAAAGAGCATAAAGTGGCCAGTCTGGCATAGGTGAGTCAGCATTGTAAGAACAGTCTAAGAGAAGAGTAGAGCTCAACTTGAGACCTTTTTAGTTTCACTGACCTCAGTTACAGAAGTAAGAGCTCAGCTCGCTTGGTGTGTGGTTTCACATTGCACAACAAATGAAAAGCAACCACCTTGTCCACTGCAGAAAATTTCAGGTTATTTGACTCTCCCAGCACCACCTAAGAGCTGCAACAGCAGCTGGGACAGAATCCATTTACCCAGAGAAGCTTTAACTTCTCTAGCCTTGAGGACATTCCTCTGCCTTATGCATGTTCCAGTCTCAATGTTATGCTTGATGGCAAGACTGGCAGCTCTCCTAGTTCATCAGACAGCCTTGAGCACCATGCACTAAATAAGGCCTGACTTTTTCACTTAGAAGAACTGGACTGTCATGGACTTTGATTGTATCTACATATATGTATGCATGAGAGAGGTGCCTCACAACTTCAGAAAGCAGTTTACACTGCAGTGACAACACAGCGACAAAAATTACACTAAAACCACTGAAATTTCAATCCTGTGAAATATTGTGGATCCTCACGTGTGTCATCAGTGAGTCTGGGTTCTTGAAGTGTGTAACACAGCTATTTAGCACTTGAGCAAAGTAATTTGCAGTAGCAGAAGTCTTTTATCTTCCACTAGGGGGGAATGGATACACATACTTTGCTTGGTTAGTTTAAGAAATCTTTGCTAGCTCATGAAGAAATTATGAGGCCTGGGGCTAGTAGGTTAACTGGTTTTATAAGGTAAAGATTAAGAAACTCGTAGTCTAAATAGAGGAACACACCCCAAGAATGGTACCTAGTTTCCTTTTATCCATCTCTGGATCTATGAGATCTTTGGGATATGCTCAGGTCAAACTTTTTTCTGCAACTAAGAGGGGAAAAATATTGAAAAAGTAGGACTTCAAGAAAAACACCAAGTGTTACAAGATGCACAGTAAAAGTGTCTGAGTAGGTGAAATTTAGTAACATATTTGATGATTGAAAGCAGGGTCATCAGTTCAAAAGTGTTGAGCAGCCTCCACTGTAGACATCAGTTCCTGTGCTACACACAATGGCTCAAAGCCTCCTGATGCTACTTTTACTCCATCTGCTACGGGCAACAGCAGCTTACCTCACAAAATGTCCCAGTGGTTTCTACATTAAATTACTGGGAAGCAAACGTGACAGGACACTTAGTAAAAAAAAATTTAAAAGTTCCTAAATCTCTAATGATGTGAAGATTCTAGTCCTGAGATCTTTGATTGCCAAAGTTGGGACAGCTTTCGAGTTTGAGTCTCAGCCAGTCCCTCGGATCTTTGATGTGCTGAGGGCCTTCAGCTCCTTAGCAGCCTTGGCTATGGATGTTCTTCTGGTTGTTTAAACTCATGCCTCCATTATTGCTCTCAATTTATATTTTCCCTACCCCTGTTCATTCTTCTATTAATGCCAGTTCTCCTCCCTTTCTCTCCCTCATGGCAATGATTTTCATTCACTGTGGGCCTTTCCGGTTCCCACTGAAGTAATCAAGTGCTTTGCCATTGACTTCTGTGGGAACGAGTTCTGGCCTTTCCTATTCTTTCTCTCTCTTCACCCACCCACAGCTGTCATCTATCTATTCTCATGCTGCTTCTCTAGGTTTTTGAATTCTCTGTCCAATATTGTAAACTTCATGATTTTTAATATTTCTCTGGCCTCCTTATGAACTGTAATCTGAACCTTTTGCTATTTAACCTCCCTAATGTTTCACACACCCATTCCCTTGTCCCTCTTTGTTTCTTTTCCAGCTTTAGGCTTTCCTATTTTAACCTCTCTGACTGAAACAGGAAACAGAAAAATAAACTGAAGTACTAAGAACTTCATACAGTAGCTGGGTGAGGTGATGGTTTGGATTCATCAAAGGGTATTCGTTTTTCAAATTTTAATAGCCTAGATAGGAATCTTGTTCATTATTCATCTGTGTTAGAATTGTAATGAAAAGCTGCAGTGGGAAAAATTAAACTTCTAGACAGATGATTCATAAATAAAGAAGCATTTCATAAATATCAAATTATGCCGCTATCTTAGCATGTGCAGGTTCTCTGTCATTACAGAAATGTGATAATTATCTCTGATTATTCATTATAATTTAAGAATAGATAATGAGTAGAAAATGTATGCATGAAGGAGAGAAATACCTGTAGTCCTGAGGTTCTACCTTTTCTCTTTTATTTGTGAGTTTTAGGGGAGTTTGGAGTATTAATTTAGCAGTCATTTCAGCAGAGAAAATTAATATGTGGTATCTCTGTTCAACAATACCTTTAAATGTATGTTTCACCAACAGCTGAATAGTACTTCTTTCTCTTTGAACGGTATTCTGTTCCCACTGGTGTTTTTCATGAAAACTTATTTTGTTATATTTTTTTTCAAAATGCATTTTATGAGCAAAATTAAATAATTATATTTCCCAGTTTTCTTTTGTATTCCAGAAAATAATCAATTCATGGCCCAAATAAGTTAATGATGGGGGTCAATAATAAGAAATTCTCGCACTGTTTCATGTCAAAGTAACTCCTTTTTACCCGAGGGATGACTTAGTGGAAAGAGAACTGAGATAACTGACCAAGATGCAGCCATTCTGTGAAATTTCAGCTGTAAAGGATTCCAGCCATAGTGGTGATTATTGACATGTAGTACCCGTGATAAGTATTCGACAGACATCCCTTCACTTTTTTGATAAAAAGAAGTTAACTGCTCATGGAATGCTATTTGGTGAATAAGATATTTCTATCACCAACTACCTAATCTGGGTTAGAACTATGGCCAGATTTAAGAAATATATGGACATGTAGTAAGACCATGGGTAGTAATGAAAATCCATTTCAACAGAGAAGAACTTGTTAGGATTCCAGGAAGTATCATGTGAGACTTAAAGAGAAAGTAAAGGAATAAGAGAAAAGCACGGTGTAGGGGAAATTTATTTTCATACATGAAGAGGTAACAGAATGTGTTAACATATCTGCAGTAGCTCAGCAGAGCTAGCACAAGTAGCACAGGTGACAAAGTAGAAAGAAGAAAGAAAATGGGAGGCACATGACTCCCAGCCTTGGATGTTCTAGAAAATCAGGTTAGAGGAGACTTCAGGAAGCACATATCATTTTGGAGGTGCTCTGAATGGCAGATGAAACATGAAGCAGCCTTGTGATTGCTCGTTTCAGAGTCATGCTGTGATTAGGCATAAAGAAATTTTTTAGTGGAACTGAGACATGAATTAAAGAAGGTTGAGGAAAAAATGCATTTTAGAGCAGTATTCACTTCCTCAACACGTTTCACCACCCCAAATCATTCTTGACAGAATAATTCCATTTACCTCTTTTGCACTGATTACACTTTTATTTTGTAGCAAAAATTGTTATTGCTTGCCCATATCACATCTAAGCTGTAATGAGATCTTTTACCATTTAATTAAGGTTGGTACAGAACAACAGGGTGCAAGTCTTATGCTGCAAGATACCGTATGCATATAGATTTTATGTGGTATTTTATAATCACATAGAAAACTAAGGTTATTCATCATTAAACTACTTGGGAAGTAAACAGAGAGATCAAGAGATTCTTGCCAGCAAAGTACTGTAACAATTATGTGTTACAAAGGTGTTACAGTAAGGTCCATTTTGTGAACTGAAGAACAGTTTCAACTGTGTGTCATTGGCATGTATCATATTCCTGTATCATATTTGTGTGTCACTATAGCAGTAGACTCATCCTTATATTGTGCTAATGTTCATATTTTGTGTCTGTAGAAGTGTGCTCAGTTATTTTATAATTCTGAGTCATGTGATAAAATCCAGTCAACACTCTTTTGTGGATTTAAATGCAAATCAAGTAGTTCTAGCAATTAATTTTTATTAATCACAAAGTACTCTAAACTTTCTCAGAGTCTGATCTTTTCATCCTAAGCTTATTTGATCTTCATCCAAGTAGCCAGCATGATTCAGTATTCTCCCAGGATATAATATTATAGTTTGCAAAGTGATTGTTAAATGCATTAATAATTTCAATGGGATCATTAATAACATCTCTTGTCAGTGACCTAGCTTGGATAATAACTTTCTTGTGACTTGCATAAAGTAGATTTTTTTCTGAGGGGAGGGATATTCTTTTCCAGAGGACATAGTTTTTATAAGCTGGAATAGCTTTTAAAAGCTGAAATAGCTTCTAACTGTGGTATGTCTTGATGTTTATGTATTAATTTATAAGAAAATGTGATAATTATTTAATCAACCACTCCTCTGTAGTTGACCTGATTGCTTAACCTAACAATGCTACCAGTATTTGCTGTAAACAACAGTAATTATACATATTTTTCATGATAATGTCATGTTGTTACAGACTAATTTAAGGCAACAAGTGTCTATTGACACAAGTTTCATAAGTCTATTAAAAGAGTATGACAGAGAGAACTCTTCTGTACTGAAAATTAATTTGGCAGAATTTCAGTTTATAAGAGCAGTGTATCATTATTAGTATTTTCATGTCAGGATAGTCATGTGATTGCAAAGGATAATTCTCTTGCTGTTGGCATGCCATTAAGAACCCAAAAATGCACTGTAACTTGGAGAGAGACGTTAATCAACTTTATCTCCTTATTTGCCCCTGCAAGTTTGACGGAATGCAATCTTGGACCATTCATCTTGCGGATCACCATATCCTTCTGCAATGACAGTAAGCTTTCTCTGTGTATGTCTGTGTTCTCTGTATTGCTTTCTCCTGCTTTCCACATGGAGAATAAAGTATGGCTACTTGTTGGCCCTGCAAAGAGACTGCCACTGTTCAAGCAAGGATCATGCTTCTTTCTGTTTTATCTGCCTTAGCATGATGTGTAGCAATGGAGCCAATGACCAAAGTGACATCCTTTATCAAATAAAGTTGGTTAAGAACAAAAATTCAGTGGGGGAAACAACAATATAGCCAGCTAAAACAATCAGAAGGAAATCCCTGCCAAACATTGACATAACTCATTTGCAACCAGCTCTGTAAGTAGTTGCATCTGTGCATTACTTTGTGTGAGAAAGCCAGTTTTCACTGGGGTTGAATGATGAGAAAGTCTTAAGGTAGATCTCCTTCTACCTGTTCTCCACTGAAACATATTCTGGTTACAATTTTCTGCTGTCTCCATCCGTGTGAAACAGCCAGTGTTGTATAGCTGATAAGCAAGAATTAATATATTCATCAACGATTTGGACGGGGGAATAGAGTGTAGTATCAGCAAGTTTGCTGATGACACCAAGCTGAGGGGAGTGGATGACGTGCCAGAAGGCTGTGCTGCCATCCAGCGGGACCTGGACAGGCTGCAGAGCTGGGCAGGGAAAAATTTAATGAAATATAACAAGGGCAAGTGTAGAGTCTTGCATCTGGGTAGGAACAACCCCAGGTTCCAGTAGAATTTGGGGAATGACCTATTAGAGAGCATTGTAGGGGAGAGGGACCTGGTGGACAGCAGGATGACCACGAGCCAGCACTGTGCCCTTGTGGCCAAGAAGGCCAATGGCATCCTGGGCTGTATTAGAAAGGGGGTGGTTAGTAGGTCAAGACAGGTTCTCCTTCCCCTCTACTCTGCCCTGGTGAGACCACTCTTGCAATATTGTGTCCACTTCTGGGCTCCTCAGTTCAAGAAGGACAGGGAACTGCTGAGAGAGTCCAGCGCAGGGCAACAAAGATGATTAAGGGAGTGGAGCATCTCCCTTATGAGGAAAGGCTGAGGGAGCTGGGTCTCTTTAGCTTGGAGAAGAGGAGACTGAGGGGTGACCTCATTAATGTTTACAGATATATAAAGGGTGAGTGTCACGAGGATGGAGCCAGGCTCTTCTCGGTGACAACCAACGATAGGACAAGGGGTAATGGGTTCACAATGGAACACAAAAGGTTCCACTTAAATTTGAGAAGAAACTTCTTCTCAGTGAGGGTGCCAGAACACTGGAACAGGCTGCCCAGGGGGGTTGTTGAGTCTCCTACTCTGGAGACATTCAAAACCTGCCTGGACACCTTCCTGTGTGACCTCATCTAGATGTTCCTGCTCCAGCAGGGGGATTGGACTAGATGATCTTTTGAGGTCCCTTCCAATCCCTAACATTCTGTGATTCTGTGAATCTGTGATTCTGAAATATATATTATCAGCAGCAGTCCCACCTTTGATTCTTTTTTGGATATACATTGAAAGGGCAGAATGGGGTCCATAGCAGTAGACTTCTGTGTTTACTGTGTCTTGTGTTCTTTGGACAGCAAATGAAGCAGCTACATTAACAGGAATCTGATTATATGTGCAGGACCATTCATTTCACTGCATGTCTTCTGTCTTTCTAGACCTACAAATCCTAATAACATTTTTCAGATGCATATTGTTACTATTGGACTTTTGGGGGGTTATCCTAAACTTGGAGCTATTATTCTTCAGGCTGTTCCTTTGGTCAAGTTAGAGTCACCCGTAAGAATCTCCATCTTCAGTCAGCAATGCGTGGGTGTAACTGAGCTGGTTGTAACAGCTGGGGAATGCAGGCATTTGTACAATGACTGTGTCATTGTATGCGTTGGCATAAGCATCACTCTAGGAACTTTGCCCTATTGCGCTTAGCCTCTTCCCTTACCTTTCCCAGAAGGAAAAAAAAAATTAAAAAATCCACCATTGGCTAGTGTGGTGGTTACTTTACTCTTCTGAAACATTCTAGTGAAGCAAGGCCTAAAGACAACAGGAAAGTCCACAGATTGCTACAGGCAGAATTTTCCAATGAACTTCAGCTAGGATAATGATTAGTAGAAGGGAAAGGAGGGTATTGAACCCAGCCTTGTGTTATGCAGTCCCTGTAGGAGTTTCTGGTGAAGAAGATACTAAACAAGATCCTAATTATTCATTGTGTAATAGCTTCAATCTTGTGAAGTCCTGTGTCCCATAACTTTAATCCTTCTTTGTGTGCACACAAACTGGATAAGTACTTATCTCCTCTCTTCAGATGAGAGGCTGCAACTTAAGTTGTTAGCATTACAGAATCACAGAAATTAAAGATGGAAAAATTTTATTAGATCATCTACAGTAGTTCATCATCTTGCCAATACAAGCATTTTACTATAGAACAATAACTCCTTGCCCAAAGCCGCAGAGAGAATCAGTGACAGAGCCAGGACTAAAGCTCAAGGAGTTCCTGGCTCCATGTCTTCTACTCAGGCGGCAAGAGCATACTGCAGAAAAGCTCGATTGTCCAAACATTAACAAAAAACAGCAGGGATGATTTGATTAATTCAGTTCCATTGCTAAAAGGCCTGTAGTTGTTTTGATTAGCCCTTGGGCACTCATCAGGCTTAGAGGGGTGTGTGTGGCAAATTTCCTTTTACCATTATGTTATCTAGAAGATCTTGAAGTGATATGTGTTCTTGACAAATGTGCAATCAAAACACTACTTAAAGCAAACCCTTATGAATATCTGGATCAGCATCTTTATGGCAAACAGGTCAAACTTAATCCTGTGCACTCTTAAAGGCAGGGGCTGTGTTTTCAATATGTCCATACAGTACCTTACTGGACACTTCAAACTGTGATATGAAATAGTAATAATTAGTATTTATTTACTAGAGATGAAAGCTAAAGTTATTTTTGAGGTGTAACTTTGTTTGTTCATAAGCAGCTGCACAATAATAGCTCTATATGCTTAGACCACAGTGTTATTTGTGATTATCAGTTGTTCTATATCCCATATATATTTGGAAGGATGAGTGTTGGATATGTTTATTATTGTTATTATTATTGCATAGTACTCAGTACGTATGTTTCTATAAACACTCACATAGTGTCTATAGAAAGAACACTTAAAAAGTCAATATTCACTGCACAGCTCAGTTTTAGCTTCAACATCAACATTTTCATACACAGGTTTCTACAATAAAAGCATTATTCCTGGGACTAGAAACACTGCCAAGTATTAAAGTTTTCAGATGTGTCTCATTATAAAATCATGTTTTCAGTAGCTAAACTTTAACTATTTAAGGAAACTTTTCAGTGACATGTTTCTACCTCAGATAGGTTTTTTTTTTGAGCAAATTTTACTCTGAATAGTCCGGTTACTTCTAGGAAACCAAGGAAAAAAAAGTAACTATTTTAGTGAGAAGATTTGAACCTTTGTGTTTTGGAACAGTGCTATAAAATTTGTCAAAATGTGATCTTTATGTTGGATGTCTGTTATCATCCTGTTTTCAATAAAAATATTGGGACATTACGAGTTGTTCTGACAGCAGTTTTTCTTCTCTTAACTTTTTCCAACTTAAAAATGAGTCTTTCCACTGATATGATTTTGTTTACTCTTGAACACCAAGGTTTTTACCTCTTCAGTGCTCTTTTGGTCCTTCTCCAGTTGTCAGATGAGTTTTCAGACACCAAGAAATGGCACTCAGTGTTGAGTTTTACATCACATTTTAGCAGGAGTCTGAGAATGAGTGGTTGCACACTGCGGCAATGCAGAAGATTAGAATTAGCTCTCTGCATGTAGCTAAGGTTCTGCTTTCACAATCACTTGAAGATGATCTAAATAGATGCTTCTGGCAAAAGTGGTCACCTCCCCTATCACCAGACAATGATGGCATATTTCTGCTTCTTGACTTTTAGAGAACTAATCCAGATAAAGGCTACTAACTTTTTGACTGAATCAGTTTGCTGACACTATGGTCATGCAGATACTAGCACAGGAGTGGGAGTAAGACTATTTGCCTATGACAGGGACAGGGAACACTGGTTCATGTAGTCAGCAGCTGAAATTATCTTAAACTACTGGTTACTAACAGTCATGTCCTCCTCATCTTTCCATTGACTACATATAATCTTTGAATTCAGTCAACAGCCAGTTAGTATAGACATCAGTTGGTAAGACACAGCTGGTAAACGTCAACAACTTTTGAATATGCCACTAGCAAGCCTTATCTGCTACTTGAACGTTATTAGGGTAGTCATAATGATTTTTTTTTTAATGTCTGTACTTCCTTTATTGAGTTACAGACCACCTGATTTGCACATAAAATTTAGGCATGAAGGATAGAATTCATTTTACTTAACTTTAATCATTAATGAAATGTTAATGGGAATTCTAGATTGGGACTTGTTTCAATAATCTGTCTTTAAAGGGATTAATTATGTTTTAGAAATGCTTACTTTGCTCTATTTAGTAAATAAAAAATTAATGCTCTGTAGATGAGTAGTTACGTGACAACATATACATTGTTATATGAGATGGAGCCAATCAAAAAGCCTAAGCATCTAACCTCATAAACTCAAGGACTTAGGCAAGGAGATTTGTTCAAAGACGTACTGGAATTGGTTTGAAAATTCATGATGTAGCTGGGAATAAATGGGGCTGAAGGTAAGAACAATTAACTATCGGCTCCTTTGTTCTTGTAAATGATAGTGGTCTGTGCCATGCAGCAAGTCATGTCAGCCCTACTCATCACTCGTGTGGGTATCAAAATAGTGCAACTTGATGGCTGGTAATTTCACACTTTGCTGTTTTAAAAACACAGGCATCTATTCAGAGTCAAGCACTGAAAAGTGAGAATTACCATTAAGTTCATCCCTAAAGGACCGTTGTCCATGGTACACTGTCCATGAGGTGGAGGCCTCAGGTGGGAGTTTACACTGTTCCTATTCAAGATCAGCATATGCCCCTGAATTTAAAGGTTGTACATGTAAAAAAAAACCCCAAACCAGACTAATCTGGAAGAAAGAAATCAGTAACCTCACCCAATATTTCAAGAGGAGGGAAAAACAAACAAGAACAAACATATACGTCAGTCAAACACGCTGTTGTACTACTGTATGAAAATAACTTGAAAGGATTTAAACAAGTAGAAGATATTTTTCAGGAAAAAAATATAATCTTTGCAAAATGTAAATAACTCTTTCTAAAAGCTTTATAAGTATTTCTATTTGTTTTTAAACGAAATCTGACCTGTAACTGTGTACAGAAATACTGTCATGCTTTATTCGGTGTTATGTATGATAGATAACTGAATCAGAGATCTATCTACATCATAAAAATTAGACAAGTTTTAAGTATTTGTTGAACTGAGGCCAAAGCAGTAATGTTAACATACAGTTCAATTAAATTATGTTTTAAATATAAAAAGCAGAAATATATATATTAACTGCAATTGAATAACATGTAAGAAACAAACAGCTAACTTTCCAGCCAGGCAATCATAACCCTTGGCACGTAACTAATAGAAATGTCAGTGAGATTTGAGCATGTTAGGTTAAGCAGTATGCACAGGAGCATGAGACATGAGAACAAGTTCAGTGCATGAGAACGGGGGATGGTCCCAATGAAAAGCACATCTGTGAGTATCATATACTGTGAATTCCCTGGCTCCAGTTGCAGATCATGCAATTGTTTCTAAATAGCTCTGAGATTCCTCCCTGTGTCAGTGCAAAGCATTGTTAAAATTTAATACTATGTCTGTGCTGCTCAGTTTTTTAGTTTTCTTGGCATGCTCCACTGAGGAAGAGGAATGCCTAGGGCTAAAAATGAATAACTTAATTAAAGTAGGACCTTCTATTATTGGGCCAAATTCTGAATCCTTCAACTGAGCAGAACTCCCACTAATTTGAGAGGAACTTTTGTTCAATTGACTGCCTAACTTGAATCATTGTCCTGTGTTAACCTCTGGTATAATAGCTTAGTTAGTCTCATTGCAAGATACACAGGGAAAGCCATCTTAATCCTGAGAAGCTGAGTCTGAAAATGGGTCAATAGCAGCCCTCTTCTGAAAGAGCTGTTATGTCCTAGCTTCAGCTTGAATGAATATTTTCAACTTCTGGTAATTTGGGGTAGCGAGCATTTGTTTTTGAATTAGTACTATTGCATGCTGGGAGAGCAAGAGTAAAATTATTGTTTTTCAGTAAAAACAAAGTTTTGTTGGAAATGACTTTCATTTTCTTCAAGATTATTGCTTTTGCTGATCCAGCTCACTACCTCATCTTCTCTGTAATTTTGGATGAGCAAGCTACTGGGAAATGTTGTTCTGCATTCGAGGATGGTTGCATTTCACTGATGGATAAAGCAGGGGTTTCTTCCTCCACTTATTCTTATGGCAGTCAGTAAACAATATGATCTGGAACACTTCTGAAACAAAGAAATAGTGCTGCAAGAAATATGGCTTTAAAGACTATTTTCTAAGGCTTCTAATCTGGCTGCATGCATTGTTACTTTGTTCTCAAAGCAAAAGTACCTTATAGGAGAACTATTATTAGCATTTTTATTGCTTAAGGAACTTATTATTAAAATAATGTAAAGGAGAAAAACAGTCAGCTCCTTGTCAAATGTCAGCTCTTGTGACAGTAAGGGTAAGATTTTCAGGAGTCCTCAAATTTACTTTGCAGTATGTCAGCTAGAAAAATTGTATTAACTTTGATTAACTTTGATGGAATTTAGACTAGAAAGAAAAAAAATAGGATCTTCAGATAAATGAGAAATTTCAAGTTGCACTGTCATCTGTTGGTCTCACATACTGACATTCATGGGAATCTTTCCATTCTGTTTTTCATTACATTGTAACAGGTTATCACGATCTTATTCTAAATCTTAATAATCTCAGTGTTAAGCTCCTCTTAATGGATTTAGAAAAAATGGTTTAAGAAATTTCTTTCTCATCAATGACTTAAGTGGTGAATGATTTCACCATGACACTTGTAAGTTAGTTGTTATTACCTTGATAATCCAAAAGATGGACCTTATTTTTATTCTCATTTTTTCAAGCCTCAATTTCTAGCTATTAGTTCTTGATATTTATGTTTTTTTTTAATTAAAACCACAACAAAAACACTATCATAATTCTTATTATCTAATCACTAATAAACTACCATCAGTTCACTTAGTTGTCTTCTCTTAGGTAAATTAACTAGACTGAGTGTTTCTACTCTGTTGTTCTAAGATTAATTTTCTACACCATGATTCATTCTTATTTTTCTTTCTTGAGCCCGACACAACTTTTTAGTGTCTGTTTGCTTGTTTGTTTAAGTGTAGACATCAGAATTACACACAGTATTCCAGTAACGGCCTCACCAGTGAGGATCACATGTAACAGTCGCTACAAATGCATTATTCAGATATTACTGCAATAGGGGCCAGATGGTACCTAGCTACCCTGACAGATATAAAAGCTGTAATAACATTCCATTACAACCTTTTCTTTGGTTTTGGTTCCTGTGATTCTATGCACTCACCATGTTCATTTTACTTTGAGTTTTGGTTGTTCCAAAACTGTAAAGTGAAACTCATCTCAGCCTACAGTTCTTCCATTTCTGCCCCCTCAATTTTGTGTTGCAACTATGCAAAAATGTGCATTTTTGTTATTTTTATTTAAACACTAAAATAGTTTGGCTCAACTGTGCTGAAAACTGGGTCATCACTTGGTCAGAGTAGTTGCAGCACTTTCAAGGAATATCATTTGTACTTAGGGCTTGTAATGAATTCTGAATTTAAAAAACTTTCAGGTCACAGGTGTGAACATTGTCCTGAGTTAAATGATTATGCTTTTTAATATTTCAGAATATGCTACTGTAAGTTAATTCCTGTTCATTTTCTTCTAGTGAGTTCCTGGTTTAAGCTAAAAGTCAAAATATTTTCATATTCAGAAGGTAAGTGGTAAACTGAATGTAGTTCATTTAAATTAAGTTTACTGAATGCACAAAATTACTCCATAGGGAATTAAACTGACGTCTGTTGCTCAGTAACATTTGTGATTGTGATTGTGATTTCCTCAAAACACTGCCTTATATAATTGAGTTCAGCATGGCCAGACTGAGAAATCACAACAAAGTCAGATTAGTTTAACGAGAAATCATGCATCAACAGAACAAGTTACAGCATGAAAGGATGTTTTCTGCTCCAAGCAAATATAAGCTCATCCATCATGAATGTTTGGGCACATGGTGGAATTATAGAAGCTTTTTTTCCAGTCTTGGTAGTTGAAATGATGTATCCTTTCAGCCAGTTGGTCATACATTAATAAAACGTAGCTTGAGTCTAAGCAAAAAGGTTATATTGACTCAGGTATGAAGACAAACATAAAATGTAGCAGAATTTCAACTGGTCCATGGTAACTTGATTGTCTGCAATGTGAATTGCTGTTAAAAAGTATCTTTCTTGTGGTATCTGTCTACAAGTATGAAACTTTTGGTAAGTGAACCCCAAGTCTTACATGGAATTTAACAGAGACTTCAAACCTTTTGGTGAAATAGTCTGGATTTCCAGCAAATATGGGGCAATTTATTCTTTGGAGGGGAACTGTGCAATCCTGCCCATTTCAGCTAATTTTTGCTTTTGATCTGATGTAAGGCTTTTTTTTTTTTTTAAAAAAAAAGTGAATCCAATGTATATCAGCTAGTTTTATTAAATGTCTTTTCTATGTTTTGAAATTAACATACAAATGTCAAAGAAGTATGAAGTATGGAGCTATTATTCATATCCTTAGGCATAGCTATTGCAAAGAAGCACAGAATCACAGGTTACTGTACTTTATGCAGAGCAATCAAGCTCACATCAAGAAACAGGGAGTTACTTAAAACTCGGCAAGTTATGAAATTCATTGTAAATTCAAGATTCATTCCAGCTCTCTGAGATGTTTGGGAACCTTAAAGTAACTCATGGACGGAATTTTTGGAAAGCATGAATCAATACCTGAATGAACATGAATCAGTCACCACATGATTCTGCTATGATGAAGTCACTAATATACTCATGTGAAATCTGGTGGAGGGGCTGATGGCACCAGGGTATCTAGTGGACCTAATCCAGCTGTTATTGACTTCCTTAAAAATAATGTTGAACATGAAACCAAGGCCCTGCATAATTATATTTTTTCTATATTATTGGGAGTTTGGAAAATTACAAGTTACCTGACTTAGCAATACTTATGCAAACATTTGTGTAGTGCCCTTAAGTCAGCAAAAAGGTATGTTTGTTTGTGTAAATACATCTCAGAATGTAATACATCTCATAGACATACTAACAAAGTACGTAGTATTTGCAGGGATGCAGGAATTACAAATAATACTTGTTACAATGACCCAAAGGTTGATCAAATCTAAGTGGAAATCTTGAAATTTTTTCTACTCATGATAGCCAACATACAAAAACTTTGAGTGTTCCAGGAAGTAGTCACTCTTCACTTTAGCAAGTGTATGACACAGGAAGTGCTAAATAAAACATGGGCATCTGTTTCTCTGTTTCTCTATCCTCACAACTTCAACGCAGACTGATGCAACTCATACTCTTCTTGGATATCAGAAGAAAATATCCTTCAATTCACTTCTGTAGCTAATTTTCTGCTTTTAGTTGCTTCTTGAGCTCATCTCTTAATCTGTTGCTTCTTCTTAAGTGTCTTTTTTGTTGAACCTTGTAACTTTCATCAAATGATCTCATGTTCTTCATTAGAGATTCATTGCTAGTTAACAACCTGCTTTGCTGCACTTGTGTTTTGCTCACTACCCTCAACACATTCAAATACCAGTCACTGTGATTACCTGCTTACTTAGTTCAGACCTGTATATGTGACACAAGTGACACTAATCCTATGACTCCCAGCAAATGTCTCCAACAGAAATTAGCTACCTGAAGTCCAGGAATGTGGATCACAAATTTATTCAGGTAAAGGGAGGCATGCACTCTATTATTACATTTAGTCCAGAGATCTGGTTTATTCATCATGTAATCTTCCACTTCATGAGAAGGCTTTGTCAGCTCCAGCTTAACTGGCAAACCCTACCCAGCACAGATGAATGCCAAATTTTGTGCTAGCCCTTGTAAACCAAAGCCATGATGTTTCATGTAGCTCTTTTCATATCTACTGTAATACCTAAACAAGATGGGGTGAGCTGAGGACAGAGTTGCAGCCCTAACTCTGAATTTCCTAGCTTTTGTGGGCTTAAGTCATACCCTTAATGTTATTTGAAAGTATTTTTTGTGGTTTAATATATACTATAACTTGTTCTTTTGTGACAACTGGATTTATACTGGCTTCATCTCTAATACCACTGGAAACTGGAATCAGGTCATAGTGTGAGCCTGTCTTCCAAATATTTTAAACAGAAAGTCACCATTCTGCACTACTTGCTCTTGTTCTCCAATAAAATTCAGTGTTCCGTATTAATTAGAATGATACCTCCTATGTCAATACCACATCCAACTTGTAGACTATTTGTCCTCCTGAATGTTAAAGGTGAAGAAATGAATAGAAATCTCTTTGTACTTTCACTCCTTTCTTTTTTGTTCATATGAAAAGACCTGGTTTTAATGAAAAAAATGGGTGTTTTTTTTACACCAGAAATCTTTTTCTTGTATTTTGATTTGATTTTCTTTGGCTGATTCCATAGTTGCTCTATTCTGTGCTTGAATATTTTAATGCTACAGGCTGTGTTCATGTTGACAAAAGCCTGTCTATCTCTACTTACAAGTACTGTCCAGTATACCTTCATAATAAAATAATAGGCCTTAGTAACACTAGATCATATAGCAAAATAAGTTTGTATTTACACACGAATCTTGACACAAATCCTGTGTTGAAATCCTATCTTCTAGCTACTGCTCAGATCACAGACCTGAACTCTATTGCTACAAGTCAAATCACTTCTAGCAGAATGCTCTTCCTCCCACATATGTACATGAGATTTTTGATTTTGTACAAAATTCATATTCTTTTCACACCAATCCTGTGTAGGATTGACTAACTGCAGAACAATATATGTATCAAAGCCATATGCTTCTTCCTTAAGGAGGAAGATGCTGGATCTTATCCTGTGTGGACAGAATCCAGTTTTCATGAGAACCAATGGACTGGAAACATCTGTGTGAGAAAATGAGAGGAACAGGGGACAGACAATTGGAGAAGAAAGGGAAGATCTTGAACAGTTGTTGGGTACTATTTGTATCGCTATACAAGCAGAGAACAAGAATTTCTCTGTTCTCTGTTGTCCCTGCTCATTGCAGGGGGTTGGACTTGATGACCTTTGAAGGTCCCTTCCAACGCAAACTATTCTATGACTCAAAGATACAAACACAAGATTCGCCCGAACACTATGTCATATACTGTTTTCCTCTCACTGAGTGATTTTACAGTTACTTCAATGCAACATGAGTGCGGGCTGTCACCACAACAGCAGTCTCGCTCTTCCAAGCCTTCTTGTTCTGCCACCTTCCCTTTACAGGCATTAGGGAGAGACTATTTATTCAGTTAAGTCAGCTCAGTGGACTGATCTGGCTGCAGATGAACTCTTTTTTGCTACGTTTTTCACTTTTTCCATGCCACTTGCATGAGTTGGACTAAAAAAGTATGGAACTTCACCCTCCGTGGATTTTTTTTTTGTTTGTGTCAGTGATCTGTTTACAGTGCAAGACCATAAACAGTTGAGGCTGTAATTTTACTTTAACAATGAATGAACTGTAGCGTTCTCATTCATACAGCGTTCATTCATTCAACTTGCATATAGTCACTGAGAGAAGCTGGATAAAAGGAAGTATTCCAGAGAGAGAGAGAGATCAGAACAGATCTTGAAGAGTTAATCTGCTCTCTGACCAAAAAGCTTTACCAAAGTGACTTTTGTAACCCAAAAGCTTTTGTTGTATATCCAGAAAGCCAATAAACATGGACTTATTTTTGGAAAGGCAACAGTTGTTGGCAAATTACTTGGTACCTTATGTTTTCGTGAACATGTAAGTCAGCATTTCAAAGAACATTGAGACAAGAGATTTTGGGAGCTGTGATTTTCAGACCTGTCCTCAAAAGATCTGGAAGACCTTACCACTATTCCAGCCACTGGCTAAAAGGGGTTGCTCAGAACACTGTGATATGTAAAGAAGAAGTTCCTTTTACACAGATTTGGGTCTCAGCTCTATACTGTCTGATTTAATTAAGGAGTACTTAAGAAAGCTTAATTTTTTCATCTGCCTTACAGTTTTTTTTCTCCATTGAAATAAACCAGTGTAAAAAAATCTCTTCCTTAGCTGTTTCATGTAGCTTTCATTTTGCAGAACATCTGTAATAAGGGGGAGAAACAATAGCTTCTTGCTCTTGAAAGTCAGAGTTGTGAAATACGATAGTAGGTATTTGGTAGATTAAGTGATAATTTTTTGCAATCGTATTGGACACCAGTTTTTCTCACCTATTCTGAGGTCTATGTACTTACCCCTTTTATCACTTCCCTGTACTTTTCTGACAATGCAAAGAAATCAAGCTGTTTTGTTCAACATAGGTGAATTCCAAATGCATATAAAGCTATCATAGTGAACCACAGTTAGCAGACCTATTTTTTTCACCTTTCGCCCATTTTGGTGGCTGACAGAAGTGTGCATGGGGCTCTGTCAACCCCAGATGGAGAAAACAGCTTCCTAATAACATTGGTGCAAGCTACATTAAAGTATTTGATCCATAAGGTTTTGCTGAGGACAGCAAATGATCACAAGACTCTAAATTTGCCCAATATAAGGCATCATTCCAGTAAAGGGGACATTTGCCCAGATCCTTAAAGTTGGAAGACCTCACCAAAATGACAGTGGTGATATTGTGGCACATGAACAGTAGTAATGTGGATGTCTTGCTGTTTCTCCAGAGACAGATCGTATCTTTATTATTGCCAAAGGTATTAAACTATATATATGCATCTTGTTTCCATTTTTTTGGGCTGAACTCTCAGTGGCAAAAGTAGTTTGTTTGCTACCTCAAAATACAATATAGAGGAATGTGTGTATGTATGTACACACATACAACCACACATACATGCACACAAATGTAGGAGCTGGTTTTAATGTAATTTAAAATGGAAAAGCATTTTTGTGAGATGGAAACTAAGAAAATCCATAATAAGACTGAATGAAGTCCCAGTGCCTCCGAAGATTTGAGAACAGAAAGCTGTTTTCCAGGCTTTCATATATGGAAATACCAGATAGGTCAATGGGTGTTCTCCATACAAGGAGCTTCCAGGGCTACTTTCTCTATGTCAGCAACATTGCCTTATAACTTGTTTTTAAAGGCTGCCCGTTATACACAGCCACTGCTGATTTAACTGGAACTTTAGGCGCTCAGTACTCCTGAAACAGGGCTTATGGCTTCCACGATTCTTTAGGAAAGGCAGTCACACAAAAACAGTTTAGGGAAATTAACATTTGGCATTTAGGTTAATGTAAGATATGGTCAAGGTGACAATTCCTGGTAAAAAATTACACCGAAGAGGAAAAAAACAAAAAAAAAAAAAAAAAAAGAAAGAAAACCTGACTTACTCATCGTGCAATGACACTGTGCTTCTAAAATGCTTTTAACCACAAACAGTTTGGAGCAACCAACTGCAATCTATTAAGTTTCAGCTCACAGGGATTTTACTTTTTATTCAACCCTTTCTTGTATGTTATATAAGTATCTTTAAGAAATTCACTGTTCTTACTGAATTTAAAAGAAATATTTAGCTTTTTGAGGAGAAACCAACTAATATCCATAGTTGCTAAGGTGGACTTTGGAAACTAAGGAGATTTTTCACCATTGATTCACAGATATGTGCTATAGTAATTTATTTTTTTTAAATTTTGTCCTTCTGGGAGTTATTTCATTTTAACTTTTGGGGCAAATGCAGTCTGATTTATACAAGTTTAATTACCTAGTACACTGGAACTCTTAACATGCTTCTTACTTTGGGATGAGTAAAGTGAGTAGAAGTTGCCTTAGAGAGTATATCTATCCAGAGCAAGGATTTTTTCAATATCTGGTTTATATGGGAGAGATTTCTACACAAAGCATGCATTTATTCATCTTGATTTACGTAATATAGGCAATATTTTAATATTATGCTGGTACTTTTAACCATATAAATTCTTTATTTGTCCACATAGACCTTTCAAATGTTTCAGTGAGAGCTGAAACCTGTTCATCTCAATGGTGATGGACCTAATCTATTTTTGCAAATTAATATAGAAATCCAGTGAAATTCTTATTGGAATAAAATTGCCACATATTTTTCCATTTCAATTTTAGGATGTGGTTATTTTTTCTGATGTGCAGTAGGCTAAGGTGTTTGGGTAATCTGTTTGGGAAGTCACAAAGCACTGACATCTAATTGCTAAATCCTACTTTGAACAGATTTACTAGAGTAGCCCATTATCAGCTATTCTGCTTTTGTAAATGTATTAAATATTTCATGAAGAAGGCTTATTTTGCATCATATCAGATCATGTTACAATAGCAGTTCTATCTAGGAATAGAAGTGTGCTTAATGGCTAGAATTGTTCTATTAATATAATGCTTCTTGGAAACTGATTAAAGACAGTGTCTACTTTGTGTCTGTGATGTTTTTAAGCCTCATTAAAGAATTCAGCTAGTATTCTTCCTCTCCCCATAATTCCTTTTTTTGGTTATGCAGGATATAAACAGCTGAATCAGTCACAAGATGAAATTTGTGAAACAGATTTTGGCACGGTTTCTGTCAAAACAATATTGAGTGGCGCCAGAAGAGATGGGATTCTGAGGATGAGAACTGGGCCTTGCCTTGCATGGAGGAAACAGTGGCCTTCAGGTAGCAAATCTGAGATGACAGGAACAGAGGAAGAGAAAGGAGCTGCTTGGTGAACCAAGTGTCAGTAGAATTGTACCTGGGAGAAGAGACACTAGGAACGAGAGACAGACCTAATTTGGGAACCAGTTCTAATTTTTATATATCTGTATATACAAAATATAGAACAAAACTTTTTTCATCTTGTAGCTAACAGATGGGAGATTAAAAGGAAAATATAAGTAGTGGAAAAGCAATACTTAGAAACATCTCTGCCTACTTGTTTTGCCCAAACAGTACCATTAGACTTGGTTTCTATGTCATGCAAGCCTTGGTAGGATATCATCTGTGATTATGGGTATCGTGCCAAGTATATAATTTGGGGATGTTCTAGGATCTGTCTCTTTTAAGAGTGACTCCAAATACTGTTTTATAAACTGGTTAACTGAGTGATAATCATCAGTGTCACATAAATTGAAGACTAGGTCTTCTCCCACTTCAGGAAGCTGAAACAGTGTTAGCCTGATGCAGAATAGTCAAATGTCTTCCACTGCGTTCCACTAGAAAATAAAAGAAGTGTATTCTTAAGTTTTTAAAATAAATTAGTAACTTGGTCCTCACACAAAAATCTCTTGATTTCAATGGAAATGTTCTGTGTAACAGAGTGGATAGATCTTAAGCTTTCCACATTCCCATCTGTTTTTCTAGGGATGAATTCAGATAGAGGTATGTACATCTGATATAGAGCCTATGAACAATCAGAAATTCACACCTTCCACAGCATTCTAAACTCTCCAGATTAAAGACGATGCGTATTTTCTAGGAAAATGAAACAAAACAAAACAAATGTATATTAAAATAAATTAGCAATACTACCGTAATTTAAGATAATATTAGAGTAATTTTACTAAAATTCTTCTAGTAATGAATATATTTTAGAATATAACATTGTCTTATAGTTCATGGAGCCTGGCATATTGAAGAATTAAGCTAATATTGGCCAGTACTTTCAAAACATGGCATGTGCAGAGCATCATACTAATACTGTAAAGGTTATTGAATATCTCAAATAGATTTTCAGGAACTATCCTTCTGTGTAAAAAAGGTGGTAAAGGAACATCTTCTGCTGGCACTAAGGCTGCTGGAGAAAGTTCATGGACTCAGGGAAGCTGTTAGGGTGATTAACCTCATTTGCCAGTGGTGATTCATAGTCCTTTCCTCTGAGAAATACCTGTACTAATTCCATTAGATTAAAGAGGTTGGGCAGATAATGATCTTAAAACTGTCTGTACCAACCCCTATGGATGAAAAGTTGACATCATATTTTCCAGCCCAGGACAAGGGTTTGCATTAGACAAGGAGACAGGTGAAAAGATGTGAAGCAATTTAAGCAGGTTGTCCAAAACTTCTATATGGGTTCCTCATGTAGAAGATGATCGGCTGTTTCATAAATGACATCTGCATAGAAATTATTCATTGCTTCATAAATTGTTGTCTCTAAAGCTTTTATTGTTCTAAGTAGATGATAACTAGCACTGGTACAAATGGCTCTGCACTTACTTTCCCAATGAGAACATGGATAGAAGCTTTTTCCCTGAATTCAGACTTGCAGAGATCAACACAAAGACCCACATACTCATTTTTCTCCTGGATGGAGGGAAAATAAAGGGCTCCTTGGGAAAAAAAAAAAAAAAAAAAAGTATCATTTCAAGGTTATAAGATTTTAATAGGACCACTGGAAGAGACACAGTGGATTGGAGGTGTGTTAAGCTCAGAAACTGTGAGACACTCTGGGACTCTGGGACACACCAAACCTTGCTGATTTTGTGAAGAGGAAAGACAAAACAAAGGTTGGATAGATCTTCCGTGTGCTGACTGTGTTATAGAATAAACTGTGCTTTATAGAATGAACTGTGCTTAACTCAATTTAAAATTTTAGTTTGTGGTTGACCTTTTCCAGGTTAATGACACAGTTTCAGTGGTAGGATACAGGAGATGTGCCAGTTACAGTGATTAAGTAAAAACATTAAGAGAAACTATATATATTGTTGCCTAGCAGAGAACCAAAACATTTTTTCCTGAAAGCCACATGAACTTATTTTCCAGGTCTAAAAAATGACTATGCATTAGACATCAATAGAAAGGAACTGGAAGAGAGAGGTGATTTGTAGTAGTTCTGCTTTGGGTGGTGATGATAATTATTACAATATTCCCAAATATCTTTTATATGAAAATAAATATTGAATTTGAAAAACAGTGTCAGAGCATGAAGATCACACTCCAGCTAGATTTGTTCTTCACCTACTTTAATTACTGTCTCTTTAAGATCTTTCTACAAATATCCAGATGTTACCTCAAATTTGAAATGGATAAACAAAGACTCTCAATCTTTTCCCTGTTAATCCGTTTTGCCTTCTTTCTAATCAGTATGAATAATGTTAATCTGTTTACTCAGTCCCAGAATCAGGGCATAACCTTTGGGTTGGGCTTTATTCCAGATCTTCACATCCAGGCTCTGCATATGTCTTTGTCATCTGAGACCTTTGTTCTGGGCTGGGATGAATCTGTCTCTGAACATGCCGGTATGTGTACCCTAATGATATATAGACAACAAAAGCAAGTGGTTTGGATTAGATAAATTTTTAGCAGGCCATAGTTGGATAAAGTGAATCCCCATATGAGATGATGGAGGCCTGGATAAAGGATTTAGCAACATGGAAGAATGTAAAAAGTATGAAAGATGATCTGGAGAAGGAACTTTTAGGCACAGCATCATTTTGAGACATCTAGGCAAAAATATTGTTTTCATTTTGTCTGGAGTTAATGGGATTTTTTTTCCGGAAGAAAATCAGATCCATGACTTTTGTTCTCTTCAGAAATGAATTAAGATACATGTGCTGGAGGAATACTACTGAAAAGAAGTTGTTCAAGGTGTGAGTGTTCGAACAACAATGAGGTTTGAAGATGGCAATGAAAACCACAGTGTTTCCACTAGACAAGGAACGGGTGCAGTAAATAAAACCCCAGTCAGATGATCCTGTTCACTTTTGCTAGTAGAGGGAATGGGCTGAATGTGACAGTTTGAATTCTCTTCAGTGCCTGGAGACTCGGAGCTGTAAAAGTAGGCTACAATGCATGAAGATTATGCTGTGTTCACAGTCTGTATGTAGACTTGTTTTCCTGTGATTTGGAAAGTTGCTTTTGAATCAATTTTGTAAAGCACCAGGGCAATTCCTTCCTTTCAGTGGCACTGGAAGTCAATAATCAGTCAAAGTAAACGTTTCATTTTCAAAATATGAAGTGATTTGGCATATGAACTGCATGAATTTTTGTTTGTTTTATGTCTATAACATACAAAGCCTGAAACTGTGTGTGATAAAGGGGGAGAAAGGCCTCAAATTTACTCATATTAGTTTACTCGTATTTCATATTTTAAATGTTCTCTTACATTTCTGTGCAAAAAGAGCAGGGCTTTTAATTTTTTTTTTGTTTGTTTTGGCTTGGGTTTTTTTTGTAAATTATCAAAATAAAAAATTTCAAGCAGGAAGTAATCTGCTGAGTTATCTTCTCATTTCTTTGGAACTTAATTCCAAGCTCAGCTATCATTTTCTAAAGATCCTCAGGTAGCTTCCTTCCATTTATTTTAATTTTGGGTGACTGTTCTGTCTTCTCAAAGAAACTGCTGGTAAACATATTAGCAATAGTAGCGTGCTTACCAGACAGAAGATATAGTTGCTGCATCCATTAAGAAGGTGTCTCTGGAACGCCTCCACACATGGAATATATTCAGTTTGCATTCATATTATGAATATATTTAGTGTACATCCATGTATCTTGCCACTAGGTATTGTGATTTCTTCTCAAGAGGAACTTTTTCTGCCCTAAAATTACTCCAGCAATACAAGTAGAAATGGTCCTAGGTTGACAGAGCCAGAGGCTTCAATTTTTTCAACACCAGGTTTTGCATATGAGGTATTGATCTTCATTTGCATATTATGTTTTATTTTGCTTATATGAATTCCAGTTACAATTAAAATGGATTTATATTTATTTGAAAAGGGGCTATGAGTGCTAATAGGATATGTAGATTACCTGAATTAATAGAATTTCTTCAGGCAGATGAGCCATGTTTCTACCTCTCTGGCAATTTGAAATAAAAAGTTCACACCTGTCTCTTTCAAACTTACTGGCCTCCACTACACCATGATAAAAAACCCAACAAACAAACAAAAAACCCCACAAAAAACCTACATGAAGTCAAATTTTTCTTTCCTTTTTGAATGGATATTCAAACAAGATGTATTGTTCAGATATCCAAAATCTCTGTGTGGTATTCACTGCAAAGGTTAACACAATTTCAGAAAGACTGGAGTTAATAGATTTCATGTGCATCATTTAAGTACAGTTACCACCTAAGTGAAATGGGAAAACATCATCACATGAAAAACAAACAAAACTCTCTGGTAAAAAGATGTCTTAAGCCCAAATGAAACAAGAATATCATTGAGTCTAGTTAAAAATCGAGGTGAAAAATTGGAAAAAAATGCAGGAAACTTTGCCATTTTGTTTTACAGAAAATGAATGGATGTGTTCCCATTTCTGTGGAAAATTTTGGAGGTACCTCACATAATTTATAATTGATTTTCCACTAAACTGTTGAGTTTTTTTTTTCTTTTGCTTCTGCTGCTAAAGTGCAACACCAGCAAAAATCTGCAGAACATCTTGGCAAATTCTTCAGAAATTAACTCTACCTCAAAAACCTGAAAGTATGATGTCTTTTTTTTTTTGGTATTTGAAAAAGAGAATACTTGTGGAATATATTAGTTCCATAATTCAGTACAAGGCCATAGTATTGTAGTTATAGCAGTACATTTCAGCAGAAGATTTCAAATGACACTTTGAGATATATTTTATATTTTTTAGAATTGAAATATAATAGTGTCTTTTTAGAGTTCTTGGACCTAGTCTATGACTTAGATGCCATACACCAAGTGTCAAACCTGCAATTGGTTTGCTGTTTCCTAGATTTCTAAAAGTCTGGATATTAGAACTTCTTAAACAATCATCTTGTGCATTTGATTACTTTCTAATGAGTCTTTCAGCTCTGAGTTGCTTACTGAATTTTCTGTAGCAACAAAAATGTTTTGTTATCTGGAGAGCAGTTAAAGAAATAAGAAGCTTCATTTACTGTGTAAGAACTTTTCCCACAGCTTTAATACAGTACAAAGAGCCATTAGAATTAACCTTAATTGACAAGTTCACCAGAAATAAAGGAAAAACAGTTATCTTTTCTTCTAACGTATACTTCTACATGTAGTATTTTGAGGTCTCATATTTGATATAGACAGGAGTGAGATGCACATTTTTGCTGCTCATATTGTAGCCGTGCTGTGTATGAAAAGGTCTTCAGCTGCAGTTGAAGATCCTTTAGAATTGCATATACAATTTGCTGCTGGTGTCAGTGTGACCAGCATTTCGTCCTCAGGTTCCATAAAAAAATCAAGCTGGAACCATTCCCAATGCACTACACTGATGTTTCAAAACTATCTCCACAGCATCTTTCGCAAAATCATTCAGTAGACTTTAAAAACAGCTAAATGAAAGGGGTTTGCTTGCTCTTTCAAGCTACAGACAGTAAGCTACCATTTATCTCCTAAAGCCCTTGAGAGTACGTTTTAGTTTAGCTATGCTACTAATTCTGGTCACAGAATTGACTGGGTTGGAAAAGACCTCAGAGATCATCAAGTCCAACCCTTGGTCCAACTTCAGTCCATATACTAGACCAGGTCATTGCACTGATGTGAAAAAAAGCATGTAAGATAAGTTGTAGATTTCACTTGGCACTGGTGAGATTTTTAGATACTTTTTGAAAAAGATTTCTGTCAGTATGTTCTGTCACTGTATATCCATTATATAGCTTAAAAAGTAATACTTAAGAGACATGTACACCTTTGTTTCTCATTTTCTAAACAGTTAATATTAGATTATTAATATTATGTTGCTAAGACCCAGTTTCACTCAAGCTTATTTTAAAAATCTCCATTTCTATCTCTATATTGATAGAGGGTCAAGGCTGGATATTGTCATATTTTCTGAATTGAAAACCTTTAAATACATACTAGAATATTAACTGAAAATTCTCAGTTGAAATGCTAATTAGCAATATCATTACCACATGATGTCCAAATCAATGTTGATTACCTTCTACATGTAAATGTTTAAAGCATGTTTTGCACTTAAAAGAGAATGTTTCTGGTTTAGATATAATATAGAATTAAGAAGTTGATTCCTGTCTTCAAAATTAATTATTTAGTAACTAATTTTGGGGGAAAAAAAATATTCTGCTTGATCCTTGACATAGAATTTAAGGTTTTTTTCCTTGCAATGGACTTCTACACCAAGTATATCTGTTATTCAGACTTTTGGTCACTTTTGGTGAAGATTGTTCATTTGCTTATGCTCTAGACATGTTTATATGATGCAGACCAATTGAGCTTCACTGTATTTAACATAACACCTGTCTGTAAGACACTAAAGGGAAAGTATGAATTCTGACTTCAGACTGGCAATACTCTTCTAATATTATTTCAGGTTTCAAACTAATTGTCAGAAAAGCATCCACCCTCTGGAATCTGATTTCATGCTTCAAGGCTTCTATGTTCAGATATTTTTTCTGCAGTATACTTTAACTGGCAATCTTCTCATGCTGTTATTTATGAGTATGATATAGCTCCATTTACTAAAAAAACACTAGAAGCTTATTTGATTTATTTGACTTATTTATAATTATTTAAGTTGCTAATTTTAGTGAAAAATAGTGTTATTTTCATATTTTTATGGGTTCTTTCTAGTTGCTGTTAATTTAAACTGATTCAAATGGAGTGATCTGGATGCAAATTTCTCTGTGTAATTTGGGGGTGAGTCGTTTTAAAGAGAAAATTTGTAAAATAATGAATTATGTGTTGGTGAAGATCTTTGACTCAAATACACAGGTTGGGAGTAGGAGACTGCAATTGAGAATAGGACTTTAAAGTATATTATGTGAGCCTCTGATGTTTTAAATATGTCTCTGAACAGGTATGAATTGATTAAAACATGCATAGATATAAAAGTGGTAATATCAGCTAATCCTTCTCTTTTTTTTTTTTTTTTTAAATCAAACTCCTTTGATATTTGCAGAAGAAAGGTGAAATACTCTAAACTAAATTATCTTCCTGTCTTATCTCTCATATTTTCATCTGCTGTATTGTCCCTTAGGCGTGTACATGTCATTTTAATTCAACTGACCATTTTTTCTTTCGTTCTAATTTCACCTTGCTTTCACGTTTATTACTCTTTTCTGCCACGGAATGTACAAACACTATCTATCCTTTTGAACTCAGTGATTCTCTTTGACCCAAATTTATACCCAAGATACTACGAACAGTGAGATTCAACAAAGATCAAACAATACAATTATAAATTCTGCACTGTGATTCGAGATGTGGAAGGGAAAATGATTGTGTTTTGTAGAGCATCAAATAAATTATTGTTACTTACTCCTGTGCTACAGAAATTGGAAGTACAGAGGGCTTAAGTTCTTTAGATTTTAGAGCCATCATATGAAAGAAGATTCTGACATTTTCAATTATAAGATACATAAGTACATAATTTTCTTAAAATTAAATGCTTGAGTTGGAATTTCCTGGTCTGACTGAGGCTGAATGTGTTCTTTTTAAGCTTCAGTTTCTCAAAATAAGTTCTACACATTGTTTTACACTTGGTGCCATGACAATGATAATGAGTCTTTACTTCGGAGGAGAGACTTATGTGTGAGAAGAACTGTTTGAGTTTTAGGGACTGATCATTTACTTGCCCTTGAAAATTTGTCCAGTTTTTGCCAACTTGTAATTCTTTGAATAGCCTTAATTTACACATCCTCAGTACAGTTTTGTTACCAAAATTTCACACGCATTTTACGATCATTCCATATGTTTTAGGCATGCTTTGTCTGTTCAGAGAGACAATGGACAATTAAAACTGTTTGAAACATCTTCAGTTGCATTGAGGAAATCATTCAAATCAATTCCTTATGCAGTTTTTTCCAGGACATTGTAAGAACAGTGTCTACACCATACAAAATTCTAGTGGTATCCATGTTAGCTTGAAATAACTGGCTGTATCTGAATTGCATAGGGCAAATATGGCTACTATTGCCTCTACATAGGGCTGTCCTGCACTGCTTCTGATCCTGGGTTAGGCAATTGCAGTTTAGGCAACTCTGCATTTTCATCCCTTATCTGCTGTAATCATATCCACGGCCTATCTCTCTTCTCTATAGTCTTGCTCTTGCTCCTGAAACATCATGGAGAAGGTAGAGGGGAAGAAAAATGTACAAGAGGGGAGGCTAGGAGTGTATGGAGAGAGAAGAGCAGCACAGGGATAGCATAGAGTTCTGCTGAGTAGGGAAATCTCTGGAGACCAGAAGAGAAAGGCCTACAAATACAAGAGCAAATGTCTTATACATTCTAGTCTTTGCATTCCTGTGTTGTCGCTTAAGTAGGTGTGGAAACCCTTAACAGATTGTATCTCTTGAGATTCATCAATTTCAGTCTCAGACAGAGGGTGATAAGCCTTCTACAATAGAATGACTGCATCAGTGGACAAAGTAGGAGCTGCAGATGTCGTCTACCTTGACCTCTGTAAGGCTTTTGATATGGTCCACGACAACATTCTTGCTGCTCAGTTGGTGAGGTATGGGTTTAATGGATAAACTGTTAGATGGATAAGAAACTGGCCGTATGGCCATGTCCAAAGAGTTACATTCAATGGTTTAGTGTCCGAGTGGAAACCAGTAACAAATTGTGTCCCTCAAGGATCCATACTGAGACCAATAGTATTCAATATCTTCATCAACAACACAGAAGATGCACCCTCAGCAAGTTTGTAGATGACACTAAGGTGAGTGATGCAGTTGATTTGCTAAAGGAAAGGTCTGCCACAGGAACTTGGCAGGCTTGAGGAGTGGGTCCGTGTGAACCCCACGAACTTCAACAAGACCAAGTGCAAGATCCAGCACCTGGGTCAGGACAGTCCTCAGTATCAGTACAGACTGGGAGATGAATAGACTGAAAGCAGCCCTGTGGAGAATGACTTGAGTCTACTAGTAGATGAAAAATTGGACATGAGCCAGCAATGTGCACTTGCAGCTCAGGAAGTCAGTTGTATTTTCAGCTGCATCAAAATAAACACAGCCAGCAGGTTAAGGGACTCTGCCTGGTGTACTGCATCTAGATCTGGGTCTCCTGTACTAGAAAGATATGGACCTGTTAGAAAGGATACAGAGGAGGCCACAGAAATGATCAGAGGGCTGGAACAGCTCTGCTGTGAGGACAGGCTGAGAGAGTTTGAGGTGTTCAGCCTGGAGAAGAGAAGGGAGACCATATTGCATCCTTTCAGTATATAAAGGAGACTTATAAGAAAGGTAGAGGGAGACTTTTTTCCAAGGTCTGCAGTAATAAGACAAGGGGAAATGCCTTTAAACAGATTTAGGTTGGACATAAGGAAGAATTTTTTTACAGTGAGGGTAATGAGACACTGGAGCAGGTTGCCCAGAGAAGTTGTGGGTGCCCCACCATTGGAAGTGTTCAAGGTCAGGCTGGCTGGATCTTTGATCAAACTGATAGTGAAAGATGTCCCTGGGGGTTTGGACTAGATCATCTTTAAAGGTCCTTTTCAATCCAACCCATTCTATGATTCTGTGATCTAGAGATTCTGCTCCTGTCATTTAATGTGTTAGCTCAGGTTGTAAAGGACTGTTTCATCATTCTAAAAGTTGTGATTCTGATGATGACCAATAGATTACTGTTGGTCAGACCCCTAGCCTTTAAGATAAATTTCAGGAAATTACACTAAAAAATACAGCAAGTGTGTTGAAGTTGCAAAATGAAGTACTTCAAAGCTGTGCCAAAATTTAAGATATTTGTTCTTTTTCCAGTAGACCTGTGTGTATATATTACAATAATGTTTTTAACTGTGCTGTTGAATGCTAAACACTTTTCTTTGCTCCACTGATGAGGCAGTTGTTAATAAATGGTAGGACAAAAGCTGAATATTTTGACTGCTAGAAAGGACAGATTAAACAACGTCAGGTTCTGTGTAAGCAAAGAAGAAGCAATCTAGATTTTTGTGATGTGCCTGACAAATAACACAGAAATAATTTTTTATACTGCCATTCAAATTATCATCTTCTGGTTTCAGTGTCAGTTTCTTAAAATGAACAGAACAACCCATACTTTTCGGAGCTATTGTTTCACAATCATCCTTCAGAAGAAAAATAATATAATAGGCATTTTGCATGCCTATTTTACTTGCTATGAGAACTAGACAAAAACAGTTGTTCTGGATTGCAGTTATAGAAAGTAGAGGGTGTAGCACATACAGAAGCTAGTAGATTGAAGATTGCATAAACTATCGGTTTTATCAAGTATGCATTGCTATACATATAGATTAACAAAGCAAAGCACTTGGTGCTGAGGACCCAACATGTATACTATCCACATTTCCAAGATATCACTTTGGACAAGCCTTAGAAAGGTTCATGTAACCTGAAAAACAGCCATCTGAAAGACTAGACCTTCACTGTCTGTCTGTTTCTCATTTCATGGATGGCATTGAAAGAATGAACATTCCAATCTGGTGCTCAGCCCAGGACAGCTAAGATAATACAAAAGCACAATTGCCTGCATGCTTACTGGTGGGGTGGGGGGGGAAGGAGTTGAAAAGCTGCAGCACACCAAGCCGTGCTTTCTTACCAAGACAGTAAGAGAGGAGGAGAAGGGTCCTCCTTGCCCTTCACTTCACTGGCACATAGCATGGGAAAAGATGTTGTGAAGGCTTGGAAGTTGGGTAAAGCTAGTGTTGGTTTTGCATGACTTGGTAAGACTTTATAAAAGGTAGCTGCACAGAGCCATCTGATTACTCCCTGTGGGGTGAAAAGGTACCCTCAAAAAGGAGACCTTTTGCCCCTACTGCAGTAAGAACTTCCCTTCCTTTTTTTTTTCAGTACTTTAGTGAAATGATTAATCTGTTCTGTGCTTATGCTTTTGGCTGAAACACCTATTCCTAGAGCTGCTAGACTCTTCCAGCCTAATGATGGGCCATTAACACCCCATGGCTTGCATACCCTGCCTTAAAGGTCCTCCCAGCTGGACCTCCCCAGTCCCAGCAACTACCTCCAGCCTCCCACTCACAATGCATTCAGCAGCCAAGCTCTCTGCATGCCTTTTCTCCTGCAAAGTCAGAGAGGGACCACAGTTCAACAGCCCATGGCTCAGGCATGTAGCTTTAAGCAACAGCCAAACATCTATGTGGGAGGAACACCTGCAGCTCAACAGAAATGGGTCAGCAAAAGTGTTCAAACAACAACAATTTTTTATCCCCTGAGAGGGCCAACATGACCCATAGCTTGACAGGAGATGAAGAGAGAATGAGATTTTTTTGCGGGGAGCGAATGAACAGGAAAAAGACAGAAAAGGAAGTGAGGGAGGTAATATGCCCACCACTCAGAAATTCCTTCAGAATATAGCATGTCTCGCTAAAGATTAAAAATACTCCCAAAATGCCCTTGTAGTAGTTCTTACACACCCATGGTGCTTAGGGACGTGATTTAGTAGTGGGTTTGGCAGTGCTAGGTAAAAGCTTGGACTTGATCTTAAAGGTCTTTTCCAACCTAAACAATTCTATGATTCTATTATGATTATTGGGAGGACTGGAAATGCCCCAGCAGATGCGCTGCTGTGTGAAGCCTGCTGACATGCCTTGTTCCCCTGGGCCAATTTGGATGCCTAAGGGGTGTTTCTGAGTACTGAGGATGTATAGCATTCATTTTTGAGGGACAGAGATCCAATGTCACAGTTCAGCTGACCTTTCTACTCCGGTGACTCCTGCAGCTGATTCATACATTGTAGGGTATTGGAGACTGAAAGTGTCACAGGAGCCACTGCCTACACAATTTCTCCAGACCTTCCTGTTCTCAAGTCTATGGGCAAGTGTGCTGCCATCTGTTCTCTAGGTGACCCAAGAACTGCTGTAGGGCCTGCTGGTCCTATCTCTTATTTCCACCATTCTCAGCACCCACAGTTAAACTTGTTGGACTCTTTGCACCACTGAGGAGGTAAGGCACCAGGGAGATGGGACTACCAATAGGAGTTCTTCTTCAGCAGTGGAGTCTGAGACAGAAAGGAAAGCAAATCTGTTAGTCTTTGATTCCATGTGAAGATACAACACAGTTCTCTGTTGCCTATAGCCCTTCCTTATATGAGCAGCAGGTTCTAAAGCTCACACCCTTCTGTGTTTAGGAAGGGTAGTTCTCTTTGGATAGACATCTTGAGCACTGCATTAACATGGCATGTTCTGTGTGTGACCTTTTCAGTCACTGAGACAGAAAAAAGCCATTCATATAGGGTGAGGAGTGGCTTCTGACTTGTCTAGTTGCTGAATACAAGATGACTCTCACAGCTCTAATTGAATTTTGTGCAAAGGCATTAAAGTCCCTGCAGGGAAGTAAAAAGTCATAGGATAAATTTGGTTTGTGGGGACCGCAGAAGGTTATCCAGTTCAACCTCCTGCTCAAAGCAAGGTTTTGAGCATTGATCTCCAGTTCTCTCAGACCCAGTAGCAGTTGTAGAGTTAGCCACGATGCTTCTGCTGGTTTGTCCTGCTGCAGGAGAGACATCTGGGTCTCTCCCAGTGCAGGTGGACAGGTGTCATGTCCTTGGAGGCTTTGGTGACACCTTGAAGGATCTTCTGAGAAACTTCCCCTTGCCATTAGGGAAATCAGCATTTAAAAATGTGGCAGGAGGGAAAGAGAAGGTAATGAAAAGATTGTGAATAGAGAAATGAAAATAGCAAGGTCAGATTAAAAAAAAAAAAAAAGAAGGGATTTTAAGTCAGGAGAAATGTTGGATAGATGAAGAAATGCAGTTGCAGAGTCTTGAGGGCTGGTGTACAATAGCCACATGATGGCTCAGACGTATTTTGTCATTTTGTGTTGTATGAAAAGTGTTTCAGAGTACTAGATCTCAACAGAATTTTATTACTGCGTGTGTGGTTGATTCAATCTGGAAGACTTTACTGTAATCCAGTCTCCTCACCAGCAGTTGTGCATTGGTGGGTGGTCACCTGGACCAGTATTTCTGACTTGGCTCCACAATCTGAACCAATACCTGTTTAGCAGGGATGAGTGGGACACTTGTTTCAGATGCCATACTAGAACTCCAATGTAGATGTACATAAGTTACTTTTCTGTCTGTCCCCAAGACCTGTTGTTTGATCTGATTTACTGTCAGTTTTTGTCTTCCCTTTCAGATGGAAGTTGCTTAGGAG
This sequence comes from Columba livia, assembly GCF_036013475.1. Lineage (NCBI taxonomy): Eukaryota > Metazoa > Chordata > Aves > Columbiformes > Columbidae > Columba > Columba livia. The sequence goes on along the minus strand of NC_088602.1, from coordinate 148,800,275 downwards.
ATTGAAATTTACCATTAAATTTTCTAAGAGGCAATGGTGGAAAGAAATAGGACAGTTTATTGTATTAATTAATGATGAATATCTATGCTTATATTATATAATTATTGGAGTCACAATTTCTTTCTGAAAGAGTCTAATTTTCTTTTTTCAAATTGGAATTAATTTTAATCAACTCTGCATAATACAAAGATGTAAATGTCTTTTTTTTGTTGTTGTGGTTTTTGTTTGTTTGTTTGTGGGGTTTTGTTTGTGTGTTTGTTTGTTGTAGATAAAGCTATTTTCATCACCATCATTGTAAAGGTCATGTGATTATTTTGCTTGTCTTTGTAACACTATATCAATGAGATTCTTTCTGGGTTGTTCTTAATTTCTTTAGTGCCACTATTCAGGTGTCTGATGTTCACATTTTGTATCTCAGATGACCTTCAAAGTAGTCAGTATTGTGCCTTAGTAAATTCCACTTATTTGTTCAGGATGATGAAGATTTACTACAAGATTGTCTCTATGACTATATTGACTATTTTCCAGTCTTCTGGAATTTATCTAGTGCTCTTCAATGTTTGCCAGAAAATTATATTAGTAAATATTATATCAGAGATTTCCTCAGCTAATTTAGTTAAAACTCCTGAACCTAAGATATCTGAGTCTGTGGTCTTGTAAATGTTTAATTGTCACAGAGACTATCTTACATCCTCCTTTGTTACTCATGGCTAATTTTTGGATCTATCAGTAATACCTTAAGCAGTAGATAGACAACTTGATTCATTCCAAATGCCACTGGAATATACAGTGAACATTTCTGCTTTTCCTTGACCAGACTTCACCATCTTGCTGTCCGAATCTAGTTATTGACATATAATTAGTTCACAGAATGTATTGCTTCTGGAATGATTCTTAAGTGCCTTACTATTTAAAATCTGTTGATTTATGATCACTCATTCATTCGACATACTGACTTCATTACGCACTTATTTCTATTTGTAGTTTAGAATCATTCTCATTTAATTGGTTTGTAATTTCCTCTCCATTCACAACTGCACATGCATGTACTTATGCACATGTACTATATGCTTGTGTATGTATATAGGAACTTAGCTCTAGTATCTCTTTTTAAATCTGAGGAATCTTGTCTTCTTGGCATCTGGCAAGATGTTCCTGAAAAATTCCCAGTTGTTTTAGCACTTCTTCAATTAAATGCATGTTCCCAACTCTGATTTCAGCTGTTCCTCTAAGTTCTAAAAACTGCAGGTTTTAAAAGATCCAACAAGAGATATTTTAGGTTGGTGACATATCCCGTTTGCATTACATAAATCAAACTTCATCTTATTAGGTAATTTTTCAATTTTTCAATTTTTATAAAAGTCATTAACTTTTCCTTGTTTATCATAATGACATCCGTTATGGTGAGTAATTGATAATAGACATTACTGAGTTACTTGATATCCCGTGCAGGACTTCTGTGTTAAGAAAAAAATCTATTATTAGAAATTTCTGAAGTTGTATTACTGGCTGTGTAGACTGAGAAAATGATCTGCAGATGAAAGACACTTATGGTAACAGAATATTCCTTTCTGTTCTTAATAATCAGACTTTTTGAGGGGAAGCTTGTCCTATATGTTTGTGAAGTGTGGTAGTCCATTACAGATACCTCTTATTTTGATTTTGTTTAACTAATTAGTACTTCAACCACAGACACTGGGGAGTCCACTCAGTCATCTATGACTCTCTAATCATGTAACAGGATATTGGATGCAAAATATCCCCACCATGTGACCTGGTTTTCCACTGTAGCTTTTATGGAACACATTAGACATGAAATGCAATCCTCCATAACCCATAGGACATACCCATCAAGTTTCTCCATTACTAGTAATGTAATGTCTTTTCTCCTACATGACCACTTCTAACTTTTCTTTTAAACTCCGCAGGCTCTGCACAACAGCATGTATAATATATCTCAGCATACTTATTTGCTTTTTGGTTTGTCATAAAATATGATGCTTTTAGTTGGCTTGTGTTCTTGGATATGTATGTCTTATTTTGCCACTATGATTCTTTCCTTTCATGTAGTTTGAGTAGATTAAATCTTCATGGCTGCTTCATCTGTCAACTAGAAGACTGGTACATATTTTGCTGAGGTGGAGGCCATAAACCATATGATCTTTAATTTCCTTAGAGGTTAACTTTCTGTTTTATTGAACTAAAATCTTCCCTTACTTCACTTTCCACTCCTACTATTGAACCCATTATCTTCTGCCTGCTTTTTAATCTTACTTGAAAAATAGCTTAACCAGCTTAACATTCCTAAAGCATCAGCTGGGTTAGCTTTTTTCAGCTTTTCTCAGCTCCCTGGTTAATGAATGTTGCTAGTGGCTGAAAATCACCTGAAAAAAAAAAAATATTCTCAGCTTCAAAGCTTTTGAATTGCCTTTAGTGTTTCCTGTTGGATGGGAGAAGTCATCCTGCCATCTGTGGTGTGTTGTGGATTACATCTAAGACACATGCTCAAGACACTTCTGGGGCATTTATGAGTACCTTGGTTTGAGCTGAACGTCGTGTCTCTGATTTTTAATAGATTAGTTCTCACAGGCTGTGCTTTTCTGAAGTCTTACTCAGTATCAGGTAGTCATTCGATACTTCCAGCTTAGACAGTAAACACTAGAAACTCTTAAAATTGGCATTGAGAACAGAGCAATCTTTGTATTTTCTCACTTGACTTAGGTACTTGTCATTAGAAGACTGGAAGATCTGCTGTATTACTGATCTAGCTGCCCACTGGGAAATACCATATATGCACAGTACATGAACTTCGGTATCTTGGACTTCTTCCCCATTTTGGCTACCAGACTGAACCTCATGTGGAAGCTAAATCATTTCTCTTCACAAGGCAGGATACAGAAAATACTAGATTTGATGTTGGTCATAGAAAATGATGACTGTTAATCTTTGTTGCTATAGCAAAACCACATGTATACAGCAAAGCTTATAAACACTACTCTGCTAATTCTGATAGAAACTCTGCTGCTAACTCCTCTATTTATACTTCACAGTGTCTGTATTATCTAGCTTTTATTCATCATTTAAGTCAATCCCATCCCGTGCCAAGAATTGTCAGCAAAATTTGAACACCAGATGAAGATGGCACACCTCAAGAGGTATGCATGAAAATCAATGATACATTCCTGCAATTGTCCATGAAAGATCCAAACAGGAGGATTTCACTAAGCTGCATATTCAGCATTTTCCTCTCATGATGATATACCACTTAAACTCCACCTTTGGTCTCTCCCTGTTTGCAGCCCTGACTGCTCTATAGCCTGGTTCAGCTCCTTGTTGTGGAAGCATTTTGAAAGCATAATGCCTTTGTTTTCTGTAAGGCAAGATTCATAGGGAAAGTAATATCCTTTATTAGACCATTTGGTTCATTTGGAAAAAATGGACATTCTTGCGGGGTCAGAGTCCCTTCGTTACACTTGTTTTCTGCCTGCTTGGTTTTTCCATTTCTGAGAGCTCTGCTTAGAGAAAGCAGGCCTGCTCATTTTGTCCTTTACAGTTGCTACATTTTCTTCCAGTGTAATAGAGAGAACACATGTACTTGTGTTCTTTTGTGAAGACCTGTGTGCTTGTTTTTCCAAAATCCAAAATAAAAATAATAAAACTAATTTTAGGCCAAACATCTGTATTTTGGCCCTGGTATATGGAAACCTCACTGCCTCCAGGTTTTTTAGAAAAAGTCCTGGACTGATATGATCAACTTCTTTTTTCTTAAAGGAAAAATAAAATCTGTTTTACCAGTTACATAAGAGGCAAAGAAAGACCCTGTGGAGAATAACAAGATATATGTATTGATTTTAAAATTACAAATAGAAACATTCCAAATATTTGCAAATTATTTCTTCTGCTGCTTACCCCCCAAGTAATGGAAAAATAATCAATGTTGAGCAAGACACTGTAGGTTGTGAATATTTTCAAGGTCCAATGCAGTCCTGAATTCCAGCCCCATGCAACTTCTCAGATGTCTAACAGGGTTTATGTAAGTTTTGACTGAGTTAAATACCAATATATTTTTGCTAAACAGCATGACCTATACATGGTGGGCAGAGTTCTTACACTCTTCTAGTAATCCTGTTCTGTGCTTTTCTCACTGTTTACTTCTCCCTGAAATGACCGTGACCTTCTGCCAGATTTTCTTGAAGGTTATGTTAATCTTTATTGGCAAGAGAAACAGTAGCTGGAGCAAAAAAGTGAAAGAGAATGCCACATGAGAATGAACAGCATGCAGAGCGTGAGAAGTTTCTGCAATAGCTGGAACTGGAGCAGCTTTGTCAGCATGCAGCCCCTGGAGCAGTAAGTGGGGATGTACACACTGAAATATCCTAGAATAAAATCTTAATTAATTTTCTGGTACTCAAAAAATGCATTTGAGATAAATCTTTTGCTAAGGCAAGTGAGTGCACCTCAGGTACTCTGTATGAAATTTTGTCCATTTGATGCAACCCTAAATCTCATTTTTTTGTGTTTAAATCCAAAGGAATGTATATATCTGGCTGCGTGAACAAATGGAGAAAGATCTCCGTATCTATGTCTCTCTTGCCTGAGAATTCTGTGTATAGTCTTTCACATATAAATGGCAAATGTGACTATGACCAGGGTCAAAATAACTTTCCATAAAACTGATATCAAATAACCACAGCATAAAACATGGACAAATTAAGCTACTTCATTTTAGATTCATGCTGATTGGCATATTTAACAAGATGGCAGCAGTCTCATGGAGCAGGGGGGAAGGGGTTAATGTCACTCTCTTTGTGGAGCTGGAATTTTTGCTGCTTTGGAGTAGATCCCCAGCACTGCAGTTTAAGCCACTTCAGGCTCTTGAACATTGCAACATCTGTAGCATGGTTCAGGGCCAAAATGCAAAAAGTTATGTCACATCTACTTTACAAGATGGAACGTGGTTTATCCAAGTTGAGGGACAAGCATGCTGTAACGAGGCCCCACAATATGTTTGTTTTTGTAGAGCAGATGAGCCCTAAATTAGTACCAGATGTCAGTACTAGACCTGCTGTATAGGGAACACAGCAGGGAACTAGCAATTATGGTGGAGCCACTGTGAGGCCATATTCAAGGTTGCATTCTGTTTTACACTTATAGTGAGAACTCAGTCTTTCCCTATTATAGAAAAATACCATATTGCTCCTTCCAGTGTTGGTCCATGTATGTATCTACTGTGGGATGACAAAGTGCCCTGTGTTCTCAAGCCAGGGTACTTTTTGCCTTTGGAGCGCCCAAGCAGCCTATATATGCCTTATTTCTATTTGTGCTCTGCACTGAGGTCATGAATAGTGGTGTAAGCTTCTTCCTTCTTGGTTTGCTTCAACTGTCTTTGGCTTCAGCTCTAGATCTGCTCTCATCACAGGCTGCAATATTTTTGGCCCTGTGATCTTTTTTCTGTCATTTTGCTTGTTAGTTTGTTCATTAGTTACTTAGCAATTTTCTTTGTTTTCCTGGACTTTTTTTGTTGCCAAGAACTTCCCTCTTGGCAAACAGGGAAAAGAGGAGATCTTCAGTTTGAGTTAAGCCACGTGGCTTCCAATAGCCTTTTAGATCTCTGCCTCAGAACAGTTTAGTCCTCTATCCCACATGGCTTTTTCATGACAAGATCTTCATACTTCCACCTCCCATCACATGTGTTGAGGGCAAGCCTCAAGAAGGATCCTCATTGTTAGGAAGACAATTCCTTGTTGTCAGAAAGAATCCCTTATTTTGGAGTTTCTGCTACCTCCAAGTCCTTCACTTGCTCAGCTAGAAAAGCCCTTGAGCATGGTTTCTTGATTTTAACTGAAAATCTGCAAGGACAACTTCAGACACCAGTAGGACAATTCAGAGGGCAAGGACTCCATACTTGGAAGGTCTTTTTTCTCATTAATGTCTGAGTAGTTTTCCTTTGGTGCTATAGAGTGCATGGGGGGATTCAAGGAAGATAACTCAATCCAAAGCCTTCAAATAAATGTCTATGGTTTCTTCCTTGCTTTTTAACTTCTACAGCTTAGTGGTCCCATGGGCTATGTCTATAGAAATATACTGTAAAGGGCCATGGTTTAGGATTTGACTGCCACCTCTTACAATCCACAGTGTTTAGCTGATAGCACAGATCTTTGAACAGTTTGCTGCATGCCAACTAGTACTCTCCAAAGTAGTATTCAGCTGTAGTTCAGGGGATAGTAAGGGTCATGTACGGTTTCTAGAAAATGATATGCACAAGACCCCTTGTTTTGGGTAGGTATAGAGTGTCGCAATGGGGTCACAAGTTTGCTCTTGAAAACATGCCACTTGTTCTAAAGGCCAGAGAGTAGTCCCTGTGGTGTTTTATTTGCTAGTGCAGCTGTAGCGACGTTGTTCCTGAAGAGATTCAGATGTATGTTTGCATCATGGCTCAACCCAGATAAATGGCAGTGGGCTCCTGTGGTGATACACAATCATAAGGAACACTAGGAAGCCTCTGGTATTGAACCACTGAAATAAAAATTGTATCTTCTGAGAGCTGTTAATCCAACTGCATAGACCCTTTAGTCACCCCATGACTACACAGAGACCCATTGTCATTCAGAGACAGGCCTCCAAATTCTTTCACCCACTGGCAATTATTCCTCTGGTGACACATACTCATTTTACAGGATCAGAAAAAATAGTTCTTTTGCCAGAATCAGATTTTATTCACTCTTTTTACCATAAGCAAAGAGATTATTTGACTGTTGTTCCTACATGCTGCATAAGTCTTCATTAGCACTGTGACCTCCATCACTACCATTTGACTTCCTGTTTTCTGACTCCTCCTTGAACTCTTTGAGTGAGGAACAAACATTTCAATACGCACAACAACATCACTAAAGCTGACTCCTTTGCAGTCCCTCAGAATTGCTAAAAGGTCCTTTTTTACATTTGAGATTCTCAAGACACTCGTATTCAGTTCCATGGGCTCAGGGTTCACTGTTATGTATGCCAACAGATCTTATTAGCCCTTGTCTCTTCCATAGGGAGGCAAACTCAGTGGTAGATTGTACAGGTCAGCGTTCTCAGTGTGATCACAGCCTTACAATCTGTTACCCATCTCTTTCAGCTCCATTGAAATTGGACTGCAAGGATATCTAAAGGTAAGTGCAACCTAATAAACTACAGTGCTTTGAATCTACTATCTTCATCTCCTCTAGATGAGTCTGTTGTCTCTCCTGACACCCACCCTGTTTCCCTGAAAATATGACAGGGTGTTATATTATTTTTTTCTCCAAAACTTATTACTTTTTTACATGCACAGCTTCCTGGACACTATTTAAATTGACTTTTTTAATGAACAATAACTAAGGCTTATTTTTGGAGTAGGGCTTATATTTTGACCATCCTCAAAAATCCTGAAAAATCATGCTAGGTCTTATTTTTGTGGTAGGTCTTATTTTGGGGGAAACAGGGTAAGAGATTATTTAAAGGGGTTCCAGGAACTCATAAGGCAGTCCAAGCTTTTGTGATCATAATGGAGGAATAGAAGGCTGTAATATTTTAAAAAATCGTTCTATTTGTTCTTTTTTACAATCAAATGTAGTATGTCTGTGAAAATTTACAGGTCACCATTTCAAAAAGTAAAATATCTGTATGGAATGTAAGTTCGATATATTTGCTGGGGTTATACTATACTTTTTTCGTTGTTAATCAACACCGATTTTATTTTTCAGAAGCAGTTGTAGTTATGCTGCAGGAAGATAATGCTAAAATGCTGACTGGAAGCTGGCTGACGTGACGTCTATCTACAAGAAGGGCCAGAAGGAGGATCCAGGGAACTACAGACCTGTCAGTCTGACCTCTGTGCTGGGCAAGGTCGTGGAACAGATCATCTTGAATAACATCACACAGCACCAACAGAAGAACCATGTGATGAGACCCAGAACCATGTGATGAGACCCAGTCAACATGAGTTTATGAAAGGCAGGTCCTGTTTGACCAACCTGATCTCCTTCTATGACATGGTGACCCCCCAAGTAGATAAAGGAAAGGCTGTGGATGTTGTGTACTTAGACTTCAGTAAGGCCTTTGACACTGTATCCCACAGCATTCTCCTGGAGAAGCTGTCAGCTCAGGGCCAGGATGGGTGTACTGCACGATGGATGAAGAACTGCCTGGATGGCTGAGTCCAAAGAGCTGTGGTGAATGGAGCCAAATCCAGTTGGCAGCCAGTCACAACTGGTGTTTCCCAGGACTCAGTCACAACAACCCCAGGTAGTGCTACAGGCTCAAGGAAGAGTGGCTGGAAAGCTGCCTGGCAGAGAGGGATCTGGGGGTGTTGATTGACAGCTGGCTGAACATGAGCCAGCAGTGTGCCCAGGTGGCCAAAAAGGCCAACAGCATCCTGGCTTGTATCAGGAATAGTGTGGCCAGCAGGACTAGAGAAGTGATTGTGCCACTGTACTCGGTGCTGGTGAGGCTCCTCCTTGAATCCTGTGTTCAGTTTTGGGCCCCTCATCATAAGAAGGACATTGAGGTGCTGGAAAGAGTTCAGAGGGGGGCAACGAGGCTGGTGAGGGGCCTGGAGCACAGGTCTGATGAGAAGAGGTTGAGGAAACTGGGGCTGTTTGGCCTGGAGAAAAGGAGTCTGAGGGGAGACCTTATCGCTGTCTACAACAACCTGAAAGGAGGTTGTAGCATGGAGGGTGTTGTTCTTTTCTCCCAAGTAACAAGTGATAGGACAAGAGGAAAAGGCCTCAAGTTGTGTCAGCAGCAGTTTTGATTGGATATTAGGAAAAAAATCATTATGGAAAGGGTTGTCAGTCATTGCCCAGGGAAGCAGTGGAGTCACCATCCCTGGAGGTGTTTAAAAGGTGTTTAGGCAAGGTTCTTAGGGATGTTATTTAGTGCTAGAGTTAGGTTATGGTTCCATGTTTCCATGTTTTTCTTTCCTTTTTTGACTTAAATACAGTACACAAGTAACTGTAACAGCCTTACAGTGTGTCATTGTTGCATATTAATCTAAGGGAGCGTTGGAAATAGGTACTCCCTCAGAAGGGAAGCAGGTTCACCTTCGACATAAGAGAAGCTAATTTCAAGAACATTCAGTAGACTTCTAGTAAATGAGGAATCTCCTTCAGACCTACTCTGAAAGTAAGATATTTCTCCCAATATTTGAAGCATCATGCTGTAGATCCAAATTTTAATAAGAGTTCTTTTAGCATGCAAAGGACATCGAGAAAACATTTGTTTCCTCCTGCAGGTAATCATGCTTCACATGCCAGTGCCCAGCCTGCGCTAAAGGTATTGTGCAAAGAACTTGCCAAATGCTGATTCCATGGAATATATTAATAGGCCATTAAGTCTAGATTAATGAAAGGCTTTTTCAGAGAGAGAGGAAAACAGGCATAACATCATGCTGGTGCAATACATTGTGTGATTCACCATGGGCAAATGCTTCCCAAACAAGGGATTAAAGAGTGGGATTTCTGATGCTTCTGCCAATTAAATGAGAGGAAAAGTATTCTGAATATTGATCTCTTGGATGGTCCTCCAGTTGATAACCATGTAGATGAATGAGATTAGGGAATAAGGGAGATACAGTCTTGCACGATGCTTTCTCTTTGAAAATCCATGGTACAATTACAGTACACTGTAACATATTATAAAATTAGTCCTGGAGCTGTTAAAGGCTTAGAACTCACATAACACCTAACATCTCACTTAAATTTCTGTGAGAAAGAAAAGAGGAAACTCCCAAAATAGGTTGCTGTCAGTATCTCAGATGTTTTTTTGCTTTAGTTGCTGTAATCTTCTCCTGTCTGGCCCCACAGTTCCTCTGTTCTCTCCCTCACATCTGTCCTAAATGTTTCTGTTAAAGTCATATTCATTTCCTCCCACACATTAGCACTCCATTGCTTTCCTGTCACTTGCCATGTCAAACTCAAGCTGTTCATCTTTACCTACAACGCCCTTATTGTGTGCCCCCACCTATATATCCAGTTTCATTTCCTTTGACTCCCCCTCCTACAATCCTTATCTGGAAATGACCTCAGTTTACAGGATTTGTGGCCCACAAAAGAAAAGACAGAATTGAAACTGCTTTTAATCAAAGCCCTGGTTTCCATAGCAAGTCATACCTGCCTAACTGAAAGTATGATTTTAGGCCAATATAATCAAACCAAGGTAGCTTTCTTTTGGGATATTCATTTTATCATTGTTTAAGCTTGTGATACATACATTAATTTGCCAAGATAATCGATTTCTTGTGAATCAAACACAAGAAAGTCTTGATTCTGGGTGTTTCCTGATTTATCACATTTTGCCTACTTCCTAAGTATTTTATTGGTCTGGAATATGGAGGGAAGCTGCCTCTTCCTCTCTCTCTTGCTCAGCTCTTCTTTCTAACTTCCTAGCATGTTTTTTTAGGTTGTTGTTTGGTTGCATTTGTTTTTGTGAGTTTTGTTTGTTTGTTTGTTGTGGGTTTTTTTTTTGTTTGGTTTGTTGTTTTTTTGTCTCTTTGCTTATTGCCTTTCTCAGCATGCTATAGAAGACACAGGGATCTAGAGCAGCATTAAGACAAGACTGGTATAAAGAAGAGCTTTGCATGGTGCACTTCGCTAACTGCAACTGGGTACATTTTGCCCAGGGATCTGCTCCAATGTAGCAATCTAACTACCCTATATGCTATCAATGCATGAGTCTGTGGAGAGCTACACCAAAACTTTGCTGTGTCCTAATATGCAGTATGTTTTCTTCTGCCCACTGTTGATGTGCCTCTGTATCTCATTACTCCAGCATAACAATTAACTTCTAAAATCAATCAGATTTTCTCATTTCCATATCACTTTTCCCACAGTAAAGTCTGATTACATGGGGATTAGGGTGAATGGCCTTTTTCTTCTGTCTACACTGAAACATAACTTTACATCCACCTACATGTACACAGGTATTACTCCAGCTGCTAGTAGCTCCCTGATCAATTTTATGTACCTATTCACATCACATAAATGTTTGTATGCACGTTTTATATTTAAGATCTGCTGATTCTTTCTTCTTTTCATCAGCAAGAAGAAATGCTTTTGGGAAGGCTATTCTTGTTTAGAGAACTTAGAGTCAAACAATGGCTGAGCAAATTTGACACAGTTTTTCTTAGAAAACTCCTGAAAAAAGTGTCATGTGGTGGGACTAAAAGTGTCCTGACTGCTGTCATGCTATTGATGTTTGCACAGGGGTAGCTATAAGTGTACAGTTCTCTTGAAATAAAACAGTTGGAGGGGTAAGCCAAGAACATACTGTATACTGCATGTGTATGTGCATGTTTATGTGATGGTTAGGGTGGATGTATTTCTGAATTGCTTGCTTTCAGACTGAAGGTGAAAACAATTGGCCCTATCTTTTATTAAAGACACAGTAGATCAAATTCACCCACAGTGTAAATGTGCTTTGGCTTCCTAGTTGTCTCCACCTGAGCTAGCAGTGAATGTTTTTCCAGCATGTTTATTCCAGTATCAGCAGAGATAAAGCAAGTCAAGGAAGAAGGGGTGGGGGCTACACTAGAGGCCAAGGGCAGGGAGCTTTTCGTGCAGCCTCTCAAACACATTGGTTGTAGTTTGGGATTTTTCAAAGCTGCACATGTTGAGTAATATCTGCCAATAAACACAGCTCAGTGGGTGAGAAATCTGTCTGCCTCTTGCTGAGGATTAGAAGAGAAAAGACACCAAATGAGCAGTTTCTTCACATGTGGGTCATGCCCCTCACTGGGGTACTTGCCCCTGACCTTATCCTGTTCCACTTTGTCTCCCTCACTCTCTCCTGTCTTCCTTCCCCCTTCTACTCCTCCACTGCTGCACTACTGGTGGTCTGGTGAATGCTGCACAGATGTTTTCCCCATGCTATTATAAGATTATTTTTCAAGTGGCTTCTTGGAACAGATGTTCCAGTGTGTGTACTCTCCTTCCCTTGGCTGAAAGTGCTCTGCACAAAGAGCAGATTGCATTGCTGCTCTCCTTTTGATCTAATGAGCGAAAGCGAGAAAAAAAACCCACACAAATGATGCTGGTTTTCGTTTCAGGCTGCTTGGCAATGCTGCACCTGGGTGTGTGTCTCCTGCTTCTTTTCTCCCCCATCACTAGTGCTGCTTGCAGATGTTTTTTTCTGTACCTTTCTTCCTCAGCCCATTTTTTCCCTCTGTGACCCAATACTTTACTCCCACTGCTTTTAAATTTTCTTTCATCTAACACTCCAGTATTCGTGCTTCCAAAATCATTCTCTGACCCATTGCCAACACCTCATCTTCATTTTCTCCTTCCTTTGGCAACTACTAGAATGTTAGGATGGATTAGTCACATGTGTTTGGGTACAAAGCCTGTCCCCTTTTTTTGTCTTTTCTTTTGTCTTTGTCTTTTTCTCCTTCATTGCACCAGTGAATTCACCTTACTATTGTTGCTTCTACTTTTTCATTTTATTTATCCTGCTGGGTCAGGAACATTTTCAAGAGTCAGAGGTCTTGCAATGTCAAGAGAGCATATTTTTCAAGTGCCACTTAATTTATAGATTTAACAAAGGCATGACACAAGGAGGCTGTGAAATGCGTGCCATGTTTTAGGAACCTGTAACTAGGCTTAATCCACCAAAACTCATCTTCTGGGATTAAAAAAAGAATTTTAAAAATCTTTAATTGATCACATCCAGTCTGACAAATAGATGGTATGTCAGCCTCAACTTCATGTGTTGGCCTTGCTTAAAAATTCAGCTTACATTAATCCAGTCTTTAGGGAGAAAAATAAATATTGCAAATCTTTTCTGTGCCAATAAGACAGAATTTGGGAGTGGGTTTCCAACCTACTGTTAATCAGCTTCAGTTGATTCAGGATGATTTATATTGGTGGAGACTTTGGTTTGGATATGTATTTAAAAAAATCTGACCATTATTATTCTTGTTTTGATATGGCCAGCACTGTATGTACCCATTATTTCTTTTTATAATGTCCTTTTATGGGGAAGTCCTGCAAAATTTATTGGGGAATGATAACCTCGCATAAGAATGTATAGGATTCTCTAACAGGAAAATTATTCTCTATTGCATTTGCAGTCTGTCCTAGGTTCCTCCAGAAATGTTAATATTCTTGGTTGATTTATAGACTTGCAAGAGCAATTTCTCTAGAACTCAACTGGAGTAAACTTATTAAGTATCATACCTTCCCAAGGAAGATTTAAACCACAATTATAACCTTGTGAACCCTCCCGTTCTCTAGCTTTCCTTGTAACATTGTTCTGCAACATTGTACTGCAGTGTGTATCAACAATAAATAAATAAATAAACTAACAGGGGGATAAATGCTTTGGCAGCATTTCCCATCCACTAAGCTACTCCTGCTTGTGAGCTGATCTTGCAAGCACAGCTGTGGTTGTGATGTTCTGCTCTCAAACTAAGAATACCTGTAAATCTGACCTGTGGTTATAAATTCAGCTACAATCCAAATGATCAGTTGCAAGTAAATGGCTCTATTTTCATTCAGATTTGTGACCAGTCTACCACACATCTTCCTTCTCTGGAAAGTCAGAAAACTGTCCTTTCAGTACTATTGCTGACAGGTTACTTCTTGCTAGCCTTGTGTTATGCACTGAAGTATCAGAAAGCCATCTTAGTTACCTTTGTATTGTCAGTATCTAAAAGGGTAGTGGAAGGGACATGGTAAAGAAGAAAACCAACTGGTATAATGATGATTGTCAACAGGCTTCTGAAAAATGATCATATGATATAAAGCACATGATAGCAGGAAACTGGATTCTCATGATACAGGAAATCCAGTCCTATTTCCTGACTTTTCTGTGAGGTTGGTGTAGTAAGTGACATTGTAAACATAGTCACATCCACTATGAACTCAAAGTTTGAAAAAAAATCTATTATTTCAGTCAAAGAATTCATTGAAAATAAGCTGAAAAACAACCACATGTTGGCTACACAGGTCATGTCTTCTGACCCAAGGCCAGACGCATGTGTCATTCTGGACAAAAAATTTTTTGCGTAGTTAAAAACTCCATTGACAGAGATGCCATAAGCTTGTCAGCCTGTTCTAGTGTTCAACCATTTCTGTTGTCCATACAGTGTTCCAAGTTCTGAATGACATTTACGGCTGCTATTATACAGGCATCTGCAGTAGGCTTTCTTAAAAAATGAACAGGGTAATAGTAGGAATATCTAGACTATCTCTGTTGAGCTTATTTAAGCCTCTGATTTAGCTGTAACCTGTTAACTTAAACTTCGAGGTCTCGAGGTAGCAGGCAAGGTATGCTTTGGTTTTTGGTTTTTGTTTTTATTGTTTTGTTTTGGTTTTTGTTTGCTTTTGGTTTTATGTTTTTTTAGGGTTTTTTGTGTGTTTTTTTTTTTTTTTTCATTTAGATCACATAATAGAGAGGAAAGCTTAAGATGTTTTTATTTTGTTTTTCAGCAAATTTTTATGTAATTATGTAAAATAAAAAGTTGAAGGTTATTTTAGCTATTGCCTTACCTTTCAACAGGCCTAAAAATAAAACCTGCAGAATTATTATTTTTAAAGTATAAAAAAATTAAGTGTCACTGACATTAATTTCTAGCTGACATTGTTCTCTGTGGATATGGTATTTTAGCTTGACTTTCTGTTTATCCTTCAAAAGAGTTTGGATCACTAAAGAGGGTCTTTAGGTAGAGCCTGCTGTTTAAAATGTACCTTTCCAGAAGATGGAATCACCGGTGGCTCTGATGAAGATGTGCCTCCACATCAAATAGCATCTTTGCTACGGGGTCTGAGGAGGAGTTAATCTTAAAACACTCGTGGCATGAACTGATCTGTGCTGGACAGAAAAATGTGAAGAACCAAGATTCCACTTGCAGTGGACCTGTGCAGAGGTAAGCAGCCATGAACAGCAGGGATCAAAAGCTGCAGAGCCTCTGCAGAGCTGCTTGGAAATTTGCTCCCACTTTTAATGATAATTTAGACAAAGTAATAATCTAACCTGTAGTGATTGGCAGCTATCTGGATTTGAATGAGTTTTCAGCTGTTTTACGCCTTTATTCTGTGTGTTCCGTTTGTTTTTAATACACAGATTGTCAAAGGTTTATAACATGCCTCCATATATCTGACTCTGGGAGTCCTTTTCAGGCTAAATTGCATTTATTTGCCTCCAGATGTGATCACTTCAAAATTTCCTGTGAGAGCTAGGGCAAAAGAAACAATGAGAAGGTGGCTCTCCAAGTGCATTCAGCTAATAAATGGCAGGACAGAGAAGTAGTAGCTCTTGGCTTCAAAAATGAATAGTATTGATCCCAAATGATAGAAATGGAATACTTCGAGAAAGCTTATACAGGAGTAAAATCCTCCATCTTCTACCACCCTAATATTTGGCAATCTGGAACAGCAACAAAGTAAAAAAGTTTAGAAAATAGTATTAATCACAAGTTAGTAACTTGAACTAACTCTGTGTATTGGTTAAGAGTTATACTTCATCGAAGCACTTTGAAAGAAGATTTCAAACTTTGTCTCCTTTTGTCTGCGAAGGGAGAAGAGACGAACACCTACAGTAAAGGGAAAAGGAAGTTCTGGCATAACTTGGTGTTTTGTACTCCAGTCCCTAAAGTGCACTGAATAGTCTGCCATGGGAGATTCACATTTGTTAATACTTTCGATAACTTTGCATCAAGGCCTTTGTCACAGATACATCTAAAAAGATACAGGCATCTTGGATCCCCAGTCCCACAATTTACAGGCTGTGAATGAGGTGGAGTTCCAAGGACTTAAATTCATCTTTCATGGTGACAGGTTTGTGCTCTTGGACTGAGATCTCTGTACTATGTCTTTCTGAGGCATTACAAATACTTCTTTTCCTCTGATCAGCATTCTGACAGGTATGATATTCAGAATATGATGTTCCTGAAAGGTTAAAGAAGGATATTTGTTGTTACCATCCACTGTATTTTCTGTTTTGTCCTTTTCTTCTGCAATTGCCCTTTTAGTCTGTGTGCACAATTTATAAAACCTACACCTTGTCAGGGTTTAGGGCTTCCATAGGGCTATTGCTTTAACCAAGACCTAAAAGACTAACTCACACTAGGTCTGATTTAACATCCCTGTCTATCCTTTGTGTTTACAACCCTATCTATCCACAGCTTCCTGACCCTCCCTAGACAATCTTTTCCTGCACTGTGGAATGGGCTTGTTTGTTCTTACTTCACATTGCTTAGAAGTAGGGCTGTTAATTTTGGGTTGTAATGGCAACTAAATATTAAATAGAAACAAATAAAGAAACCCCCACACAAACAACAAAGAAACAAACAAATTGCAATGATAAACCAATATAAGTACTATGGTCCAGAAAATTTTTCCATGCCAGCAGGGTCTGGACACTTGCTTTCCTTCATAAATCATGTTGGACATTAATATCCTCTCTGTTTCCCATGTGCCTCTGGATACCAAATTTTTGTCACGCTCATCTCCAGACATTCCTCCTACCCCCATTCTTTCCCTTACTCCTGCATAACTCTGGACATGCCATTCCCTTTTCCAAGCAAGCTAATCTGATACCAGTTGTGATGCTAATCTTGCTGGAACTGTAATGCCCCTGGAGGTCTGAGGGTGCAATCTAAAACTACCTTGTAGGAACGATATGGATAAAAACCATCATGAGGTGCACAGGAAAGTATTCTGCAGCAGGGATAAGGCGTATCTAATCTACAGAATGTTCTCGTGTCATTAGTATCTTACATGTTGTCCTACATGGCCAATTATAAATAGTTCTGCAGTCACCAGATGGGAAATGTTTTTAATCACAAATCTTACTCTCTCAGCTTCATTGTCGCTTCTTCCTGGACAAACATGTAACAACTGATTAATGTTAAACCAAATGTTGTTTATTTAACCGACAAATGGAAAACACATTATTGGTTAACAGCTCTGCTTGGAAACAGTGTTTTAGAGGTGATCATGTAATCAAATGGGAGAAAACCCAAGTGGCAACATGGAGCGCTAAGGCTGAGGTTGGTAACAACTGCAGTCAGTCAGCCAGGCAAAGCTGTCAGAACTTACAAAGAGATGAGAACAGAGCTGTTTGATTCCAAAGTCAGGTTTAAAGCATTATTCTTTTATTGCACAATTGAATTTAACTCCTAGCTAACAAGTAGAATTAGCATTTGAATTTGCAACGTCCATTTGTTCAGAGTCATCTCCCAGGGTCTTTTCCTCCTGGCTGAGAAGTCTTACAAAGTAGGCTTTTTTTGCCACTGCAGTGCAGCTGATTTCAGAGCAGGCTTAAATGACATTGCAGAAGTCTTTCTTTCCAAGGGACAGCCAAAACTTCCTTGGCTCACCTGCCAGTTCTGTTCTGACTCTTGCATGTCACACATCTGTCTGCTCCCACCACACTGTTGGATGACTACCGAGTTTATGAGAATATTTGTGACCGCTCTTAATTGAGAAGAAGGATACCACTCCAGAAGTCAGCAGCAGGCAAACATCAGCTGTCTAAAAGATATGAGTGCTCTCTTTTATAAAAATGCATTCTAGTTTCTGGCACTTCCTAGATGGCTGAGCTAAAGTGCTGGAGAATGTGAGGGTGGGACATTGTGACTCAGCTGTTTGCTCTATAGCATTCATTAATATCTTGTATATTTGCCTACAAGGACAGTTATAAATAGTTTTGTAGTGATCAGATGTGAAACAGTAAGCACAATCCTTACTCAGCACCACAGGGGAATAAGCTTCCTATCATCCCTCCCCCACTTTCTTTCTCTGACACCCGTGTTGTTCCCTGAGCACTTTTACTACTGGGATAGCAGCCCTGGCCTGGGTGCTGGTGGTGAGGGACTTCTCACCTAATGGAATGAGCAGGAGGGCAAAGGACCATGAAAAAAACAAGGTACCCGGCTCTACCCCCACCTCCATGTGCCAGCTAGATCAAATGTCTATAGGTCTGACTCAGAGTCCTCTGAAGTCCATGCAAATATTTGTGCTGATTTCAGTGGCTTTGGCTCAGCACCTGTGTACACAAATGAAAGTAAGTTTTTTTCCCAAAAAGGGACAAAGTCGTGTTTTCCTTTCATAGAGAGAAGGGGGAAACAAATACTATCTTCCCTGCTCGGTACCTGGGACAATCCATCTAGATATTGTGCATCCTGATCAGTTGTTAGAATTCTAGCTGATCCCTAGAAAGTCTTCCTCATGCATAATCCTCCATTCTTGTTGCAAGACCAAGGAACAATGCATAAAGCTTTCTGCCTTGCAGTTTTGAATGTTAAAGGGGTAATTTAAGACCAGAAACACTTTATGAAATGTGTCCATTCCAAGAGAAGGAAAATGTAATCCTTTACTACTCATGGCAACTGTGAGTGGCAGAACACCTTAATTCTTTAAAAGTACATTACACTTGTGCTACCCTGCAATTTCTGTTTGTTTATTTGTTTTTCTTCAAAGCCTTTGTACCTGAAAGCTGAGTGGTTTAAATGATTTTTTTTTTTTTTCTGGGAAGAATATAGATAAGGAACTCACAAGCAAACAAACACTAAGGCTACAGTCCAGGTAAGTTTACTGTTTTACAAGTTATGAGAGTTCATGTTCCTGAATCTCTCTGTATGTGTGCATCCTCCTCTGACGTGATGTATGTAGATTATTTTCGAGTTACGTCTGTTGCATGTTCTAGGCATCAGTGTCAGTGCAAAAAAAGTGTAATAAGGTCAAGCCCCAGAGACTTACATGATTTAAAAAACAACAACAACAACAACAACAACAACAACAACAACAACAACAACAACAACAACAACAAATACTTTAGAGCTCATGATTTGTCAGTTTAATTGAGTGCTGTTGAGGTAATGGCCTGTGATTAATCCAGCTTCTTCACTTTAATTCTGTGGTTTCAAAGTCTATCTCAAAGGCTAATCAAATCCCTTGTTATAAAATTCTGCTTTGAAACTTGGACCATCAAAACTTTCTTTTACATGTTGTCAAGGTCATAATGAAATAGAAATCGAAATTATTATGGCAGTAATTCTGTGGTAGTAAAAGCTATTTCATGTTGTTGTTTTTTCTGCTAGAGGGAAAAGATGGCTTTCATTTTTCTTTCGAAATGCAAAGGAGTCAAGTTATTCTGTTCCTGGAGTATGTTTCCATTGATCCCTTATGACTTGTTTCTAGAAGAAGACTCTGGATAGAACAGTTCTAAATGAAAAACTTGTAGTTTGGAAGAAAACATATGGTAATAGAGTTTTGAGAACTCCTGCAATGTTTTCATAAGTGACAGCATTTTGATGAAGGATAACGTTCCGTGTTCTGGTCAATAACACAACTTTTTCTGACTCTTCATGGAATGACAGTCTTGTCTGGGGCAGTCATTCTAAGCGGTTACCTGCCTGGGAGAGCAATTAGTAGGGGTTACTAGAACAAGTAGGCAAAGGTCTTTGCCTCTCCCCTTAACAAGAAGGAATAGGAAGATCACAACATGCTAACGTATCTCCCTGTGTTCCCACTCTCTGCCTCCTCTGAGCAAGAAAATGCCTCTTTTTTGCTTCACTGCTTAACTAGTCTTTCTGAAAACATCTGAAGTTGCTTTTCAACAGGCATAAGAGGGAGAAAAAATCCAAAGAGAATTTCTTCCTAAGCTCTTGTGGCAGTGGTGAAAAATTGCAGGAAGTGATGAAGGTGGGCATGTTTGTGTGCAAATCAGAAGAAATTAGGGAGATGCTGGGAACAGGACTCTGCAGCAATAACAGATATGGAGGTCAGAGACCTGTGGAGAGTCAAAGAACACAGAAATTTAGTGAAGCATGTGGGATGGAGAACAGCATTGCTTTGGAAGTCTGGAGCGTAGGTTAATCAAAGACAGAAGAACAAGTGAATTTGAGGGATGAGATTTTTTACCCAAGGGCCAAAACTGTGTTTAACCACAGCAGAAACACAAAGGGTAATTGGCTAAATTTTTAATGAATACTTGGAGGTAGTGAACACATGAAGTTGTGAGATATGCCCTTAATCAAAGCAGAAACTGATGCCACATAATTTCTGCCAGGTTTCTGGAACAGTCAGGGTAGAAATTGCTGGCAGATGTCCTTGCTCTTATGCTCTCTACAGACAACTCTTTACAATTCCTAGACCTTTGTGAACCACCTCCAAGGCCATCTTGGGCACTGGCTAGAATCTCTGATAGGAACTAAGGGTGAGGGTAGAAGTACCTGCTGAGCAGAGGAGAGGGGCCTAGACAAAGGACTGAAAGACCATGTTGGAATTTATTGTTGGGGGTTTTTTATTATTTATTTATTTTGCATGTTAAAGCACAAGTAAGGATTAGAGTTGGAAAGGCTTGTCTTTGTTTTCTTTGTTTCTTCAAGGGCAGTTAGCTGAGGACTCAGCAAGCCTAATTTTTTATCTCCTTCCTAGTTCTAGAGAATTCTCAGATACGCCCAGAAAAACAATTTCCCTGTATTAAGTGCCTAGTATAATTTTCCCCTTTTTCAACTAGGACTCTGTATTCCTGGTGTTGGTAAACTCTGCTGCTGCAGGCCCAAATCTTTTGGTTGCCTCAAAGGAAAGGCTGGTTGAAACCCAGACGTATGTTAGGGAGCTGGCAGAGAGCACAATAGATAGCAATGACTCCAGGGTCTCAAAGGTATCATGTGGCTGGCACATCACACATAAGTATTTAGAGAGAGTTCATTTTGGCTGATGTTGACTAGCTACCACACGTGTAGTAAAGCCACGTGGGGGAAGTAAAGAAAGCAGAGTGAAGAGGTATAAGGGCACGTTTTCCTGCCACAAAGAGTGATAAGCAAAGAAGCCCATTGATTTTGGTGCCACCTCTGTAGGACTAGGTGAAAGCAGCAGCATGTATTTGTGATCTGGTAGAAGACCAGCCTAATCACAGCAGTGTAGCCCTCATTCCTGGACTGCACTTTTGTTAGAGGGGGAACCAAGTGTCAGGTTTTGCTTGTTGTCACAAATTATGAAGGAAGAGCTCAAGAAATGTCTTTGTCTGGATCCTGTCAAAGTAAGTTTTGTGTGTTGCCCTTAGGGCTTTCAGACATACCTAACTTCCTCACAGAGTGTGAGCATGAGCCTTGATGGTCTTATCCACTGGAGACAGTTTGTATTTGATTAAAGCATCTTGATGGTTCTGAATTGAGTCAAACTTTTGATATAGGGCAGAATCGGAGGTTTCAGAGTTGACAAGGTGCAAATATATCAGAACAAAAAGACACTGTCAGTTGTGTAGCAAAGGTTTGAGACTATCCCTAAGACTACTTAGCAGTGAAAACATGGACTAAACTTGACTTCATTGATTAAACCTGCACAAAAGGCCTGCACTCTGAGAACAGATGGACAATACAGCCAAATACCATAACAAGAGCAGTGCTTGGGAACACTGTTTTAGCACTGTGGATATGACCAAAGAGTAATTCACAGTGACTGCCAGAATCCCAGCACCTTCTAAAGGAGTGACTTTAGAGAGAGGAACAGTATATTACTGTGACAAAACACTTTTATGGCCTTATCCAACTGCCTTAGCTCACAATCTATGCCTATAAGAGACAAAACCAGGAGATGTTAGAAATAATTTTAAAATGTCTAGCATATGACAAAAAAAAAAGGCTGTAATGATTATGGTAATAAAGGTGAAATAAAACTTTATCATAAACTATTGCTTTGCAGTGGTCATAGTAAACTACTTCCACCAATGCATATAGTGACATTAGGGGTCATAAAATTCATCTAAGAATTAAGAGACTATCTCAAAATGAGACTCCAACAATGAGCCAGATGAACCAAATCAGATCAAAGTCTTAAGACTGTGAAAAAAAAAAAAAAAAAGAAATTAGAAGGGAGAACTGAGCTGAAAGGTCAGCATTTAAAAGCATAGATTCCAGAAGGAGACCTGTGATGAAAATTGAACTCAGGAAATGTTTCACACTTCAAGAATGTGGAAGAACACATCCTAATAGGATAGGCTTGAGTCTTTTGTAGGAGATTATTGTTTAGAATTATCTTTTCTCATCTCCGTAAAGATTCTGAGTTTGAGTGAATTATTCCTGTCAGTTATTGGGAATCTAAGATTTGACAGTTCTTTGTTAAAGACATATTTGGGCACAGTATTTTGCTATATTGCTATCTTAGTTTCATTTTTTATTTGCCTGCCTGTAATTGTGGTGTATAAATTTCATATATAAAATAAAAAATCAATGCAAATTTTCTTAGATGACATGGAGCTAGTGAACATGCATGCTAAATGATGCCTTTATGTAAGCAAAACTGTATTTTAAAAAAACCTTGACACAATAGTTAAAATGAAAACAAAAATAATACATCTGTAATTGCAGTATTTTTCATGTTGAAAACTTAAAACATTTTATACATTGGATAGATAGGTAGGAAAATTACAGTCTTGATTTCGCACTGCAATATCTGTCAGTGGTTTTACTTACGTGAGTAACTATATTTCAATGTGTAAGTCTCTAGTTCTAAAACCACTTCAGTATTCAACTTGGAACGCTTTTTTAGGAAGGGCATCAACCTAAATTATTTGCATATTTGGGGTAAAATTTCCAAAAAAGTGGTACAAAAGCTAAAGCTACTCACATATGTAATAGTTTCAGTTTAACTGCTCAGATCTTTACAGATATTTACAAGTCTACGAATTCACAGAAGAGGGTTGTTAGATTTAGATCTTATTTTAGATTCTGGTCCAGTTTATTACTTTGTCTGTCCAGAACCAAAAGCATATTTCAGCTCTTAGGCCCTAATCTTTCAAATACTTAATGCATGTTTAATTTCACTATATCTGAAAAAGCTTTAAGGTATGTTGATATTAGCAGGATAAGGTTCTCTGGGCAAGGGTGAAAACATGACTTTCTTATTGAATTCCCATTGGCATCAGCAGAGTCAGGATTTGCACTTGTATCCATGATATATGAGCTTTCATAAACTGTGAGTAATATGTGTATGCTTTTAAGTTTTCTTTTGGGACTTCCAGACCACATTCCTATAATCCTGTGTTTTGATTCAGACCTTGCTTTCTGGCATATTTCTGCTCTAAAACCGAGATGCAAAAAGTTTTTAGAAAGTAATAGCTATCTCATTTGTTGTCTGAATGATCATAACAATGGGTCAGTAATCAGAGGAAGAGTACTGCATGCTTCTTGTTGTGTAAAGCGGATACATCTGTGAATAACATTTTAGTTGGCACATCCTTAACAGACACCCAGATTGCTAATATCCACAGCTGATTGCAATGTTAGCTCTGAATAAAGAAAATGCAGACTTTCTATGTCAAGGCATGCTGGGATGATGGAACCTCTAGAAGGCTTTTAGGAGGATTGTCACAATTAAATTTGTGTTTTGTCTGTAACTTCAGTAACAAAGGAGTTATATCTTTAACACGTCTTGAAATGTAGAATCATAGAATAATTCAAGGTGGAAGGGGCTTCCTGCTCAAAGTAGGGCCAGCTCTGAGATCAGACCAGATTGCTTGCAGCTTTATCCAGTCTGACCTTGAAAACCTTCAACTTCCCTAGGTGACCTGGTCCATTGGTTGACTGTCCTAATACTGACAGTTCCTGCTGAGCAGGGTTTATGCGCTTTCTTGGGCCACTTAGGTTAAGTTATGGTTGGACTCAATGATCCTGAGGGTCTCTTCCAACTGAAGTGATTCTGTAATTCTATGCAGAGAGTAAGGAAAATGGCTTTCTCAGACAAAAGTTTCAAACATCCGGGTGAGAAGCTCCTTGGGACAGCACAAAGGAAAGAGAGGTGAGTCTCAATCTGTTTCTATGCCTCCTGTTTCCAAGAATGGTGGGAACTTGGGTGTGGAGCAGCTGTAGAGTGCAATGGATGTGATTATTTTCTGTTGTGCTATGTCTACTTTCTTCAAAATAGTGTTTTGTGACACCAGCAGTGCCTGGAGAGTTAGTTGCAAAATAGTGCAATTAAACTATCAAACAATTAACAGGAAGGTTAGTGGCTATTTTGTATTAAAACTGAAAAATTATTCTTATGTAGCAAAGATAATTGCAGCCTTAGTGGCAAAAATCACACTACTATAGTGAAGTTAAATGGAAGTCTCTTGGCTTTTAAAACAGTGGAAAAAAAAGTTGACTGCCACTTTGATGGCCAGAAGGTGCTTAACAGATCTACTGAATGGGATGTACATAGTCTTAAAAATCTGTGAGTAATTTAATGGTGAGAAATGTACTAAGGATGTAAGACAAAACCAATACAGATCTTAGTTTTCTTCCAAAACATACATGCGGTACAAATAATCATTTCAGTGCCTTGTGGAATAAAATTAAAAGGGTTAGAAAAATTTGAAGGTACTGAATGAATTCAGGTGCCAGCTGACTGAAATCATGGTGTGGCCACCATATACATATATGCAAGGAGGCGAAGTTATTATAACAAGCTCTTTCTTAGCCTGTGAGAGAGCCAACAAGGCCAAACCTAGATTTTTTTATTTTTATTTTTATTTTTTCCCTCCAGCCTATGATCTTGACATCTTGAGTTAGAATCTTCTCCTTGGGCAAATAAGTTCAAGTGCTTTCACTGCAGGATTCCACTGACACATAAGATGCACAAAAATCTCTTTGACTGGAAATATTGATTGATGATGTGCTTATTTGGGACAGAAATTATTATGTGTTATGAAAATCTATGTAATGTATGCCAAGCAAAAAAAGCCTTAAATTGAGTGAGAACTAATATCCAATTGGGACGAGTAAGACTGGTTATTTGGGAAACCTACTGTGATCTGTGCATTGTGACAAAGGAATTTGACTGAATGTAAGTAAGGTAACTGGACAAATGGAAAGACTTCAAATGAAAAAGACCACCCAGAGATTCACAGATTCATTGCTGTTTCTAAGCAAACCTATTCTCTGGTTTACCATAAATATTCCACTGAGCATATCGCTAGAGGACAATAGCAAATGCTGTTACGACTGCAAGGGGAAAGACTTGGGGAACTGCCACAGAGGAGCTGAAATCCATTTTTCTCGGTTTAAGGAAGAGTCCAAGTTGATCAAGTTTATGTGGATTAGGGACTGCCCTTCTGAAAGAAAATAGTCAGAGGGCATATCATTTCAAAACACAGATTTAACTGCAATAGAATTATATGCAGATTGGGAAATCCAGCTGGATTGGATGGATTTATGAGTGGTTTCATGAATGTGTTTGTAAATCACTTGAGGTAAAAACAGACCATATAGCACAGGAACCTATATGATAGAAACTACTTTACAGATAGCCCTTTTACCCTCAGAAAATGTCCATGAAATTGAAAAAAACCCTTCAATGTGAAATCCTGGCTTGAAAAGGGCATGATTAGAATATCCATGATTAGGAGAGGAAACATGAAGTGGTCTGTGAGGGCTCTTTTCAGAGAGATTCTTGCATAAGCATAGATTTTTGCAAAGGTGTTGAAAGTGTGATGGAACATGCTGAGATCAGGAGGGTGTCACTAGGTAGTGTCAACATGTGCCTGTGCTGACTGTTGGAGAGGTGCTAATGGAATTTTAAATAATCTTTTCTGCTCCTTAGGTTTCATAAGGTGTAGCTTTCTTTACTTCAAGGACCTGACTACATTATCAGGGTTTAAGCATTAACATGTTTCTAAGGAACAGAATACTGGAAAACAAGCAAGAAGTTGAAACAATAGGAAGATCTTGCTCATTTCTGTCAATTTGTTTCATAATTTGTATGAATTATTTCATTTTTAATGGAAAAAGGTCTTGTTTAAATTTAAATTGCTGTATGTTACATTTCGTAAAGCAACTGTTTATACATCTGTAGTGAACCCCCCTTCCCTCACATATGGGATTCCAGATGAATTTATAACTGATTGTGTTCAGCAGTCTATAAATTTCTGCTTTTTTCAGCCAACCTCTTTTGATTATTTGCATGGGTTAGCAGAAATAGTTAAGTTATGAGAATATATTCTTGAGAGTTTAACAAATTTATTCACATGGAACACTACTGCAAAACATATCTTACGTCTCCATGTACAAAGATGATGTTATAGACTTGAGAGCAGAAAACAAAAGTTTCAGTGCCAGAATGTAGTGGGTTTGTTGAACCAAAAGTGTTTAACCATGGTTACCCAAAAGAACTATACATCAAGAATGACGAATAGGGCAGAAAACTTACTCCAAGAATACACAATAGTTACCATGAGTGTGTCTAATATTTCAAGCAAATCAATGGAACTTCTGCTAAGGGAATAAGTTGATGATCTTAACAATGCCCTTTTTTATAAGCACTCATGATGGTGAATCCTCTCAGAAGAGAGCATCAGGAGTAGCTGGCTTTCTGTTTCTTGAGAACAAATGTAAACAAGCTCATGCAGCCATTAGAAAAGGAAAGCCACAGGAAGAAAAAGTATGAATTGCAGCAGTGCTTCCTCTTTCAGAGTTGGTTAGAAAGCCCCATGTGATTCAGAGGGCAGAGTGACCCTGTGATGGTAAACCTTGAAGGTTCAGAAGTAATTATTTTTAATAGAGATCCAAAATATTGCTTCTGGGTGTGGGGAATTCTGAGAGTTTATCCTATCTCTTCTTCTATAGGTATTAATTTGTACTTTACTAATTGTTTGAATTCATGTATCATAGTTGTTGGTTTTGGTTAAAATAGTTGCTTTTCTTATCAAATTTTCCAAGATTAAAAAATACATGGAGGGCAAGGGGGATATAATTTAGAATCATAGAACCATGGAATCATTTCAGTTGGAAAAGACCCTGAAAATTGAGTCCAAACATAACCTAACTCTAGCCCTAAACCATGAACCTAAGAACCTTGCCTAAGCACCTTTTTAACACCTCCAGGGGTGGTGACTCCACCACTTCCATGGGCAGCCTGTTCTGATGACTGACAACCCTTTCCGTGAAGAATTTTTTTCCTAATATCCAAGCTAAACCTCCCTTGGTGCAACTTGGGGCTGTTTCCTCTTGTCCTATCACTTGTTACTTGAGAGAAGAGATCAACATCCTCTATGCTACAACCTCCTTTCAGGTTGTTGTAGACAGCGATAAGGTCTCCCCTCAGCCTCCTTTTCTCCAGGCCAAACAGCCCCAGTTTCCTCAACCTCTTCTCATCAGACTTGTGCTCCAGGCCCCTTACCAGCCTCGTTGCCCCCCTCTGAACTCTCTCCAGCATCTCAATGTCCTTCTTATGATGAGGGGCCCAAAACTGAACACAGGATTCAAGGAGGGGCCTCACCAGCACCGAGTACAGTGGTACAATCACTTCTCTAGTCCTGCTGGCCACACTATTCCTGATACAAGCCAGGATGCTGTTGGCCTTTTTGGCCACCTGGGCACACTGCTGGCTCATGTTCAGCTGACTGTCAATCAACAACCCCAGATCTCTTTCTGCTACTAAATCCAGTGGTTGGGTCTTTTGTGACCCAACTCATATCCTATGGCTAATGCCAGGAAATACCAGACCTCCTTTGTGTTACGTTACAATGTCTAATATGTTGAAAGAATATTGTTTTCCATTAAATGAAACAATCTTTCAGCAGCTTCTCAAGTAAGTCATATAACCAGTAGTTTTTTGTTTTGCAGTACGGGCTGAGATGCTCACTTTGCATTTCAGAATCATCACCCAGTTTCTAAGCTACGAGAGTAGGGCTCTTTTAAATCGTAATCTATTGTTGCTCCAATATTACTGGTGCCCACTGGCAGAAGACTACTGGTGTCATGTAACCATAAATATTCATGTGAATGAACTCTAAGTTGCTAGTAGTTCCTCTGGCACATCACATGACTTTTCATGGAAGCAGTGTACCTATTTGCAAAAAAAGCAACGAGTTTTAGCTTTTCAGTGTGTTCTGCCTGTGCCATTTCTCAGATTCAAATAACTGCCTAGAAATATTTTCAAAGTTTTTTTAAGATATATTAGGACATAATTATGTTCATATCACATATTCCTACGTTATTGATTGGTGTTCTTAATATTATGAGACAGCTGCAGTCTTTTCCAATAAACTCATTTTTTAAAGCGTGTTTGTGTGGTCTGTTGCAAAACACCGAGCTTTCACTCCTTTTATATGTGTACACATTCATCCTTGCTGAAAGCCTTTGATGTTAAATAAAGGATAAGTCTGACGTTCTAGTAAAGAACAGTAGTAATTATAGAATTATAGAATCCTAGGGATTGGTAGGGACCTCGAAAGATCATCTAGTCCGATCCCCCTGCCAGAGCAGGAACACCCAGATGAGGTTACACAGGAAGGTGTCCAGGTGGGTTTTGAATGTCTCCAGAGAAGGAGACTCCACATGGGCAGCCTGTTCCAGTGCTCTGTTATCCTCACTGAGAAGAAGCTTCTTCTCAAGTTTAAGTGGAACCTCTTATGTTCCAGCTTAAACCCATTACCCCTTGTGCTACCTTTGTTTGTCACTGAGAAGAGCCTGGCTCCATCCTCATGATACTCAGCCTTTGTATATTTATAAAGATTAATAAGGTCACCCCTCAGTCTCCTCTTCTCCAAGCTAAAGAGACCCAGCTCCCTCAGCCTTTCCTCATAAGGGAGATGCTCCACTCCCTTAATCATCTTGGTTGCCCTGCGCTGGATTCTCTCCAGCAGTTCCCTGTCCTTCTTGAACTGAGGAGCCCAGAACTGGACACAATATTCCAGGTGTGGTCTCACCAGGGCAGAGTAGAGGGGAAGGAGAACCTCTCTCGACCTACTAACCACCCCCCCCTTCTAATATACCCCAGGATGCCATTGGCCTTCTTGGCCACAAGGGTACAGTGCTGGCTCATGGTCATTCTGCTGTCCACCAGAATCCCCAGGTCCCTCTCCCCTACGCTGCTCTCTAATGGATCATTCCCCAATTTATACTGGAACCTGGGGTTATTCCTGCCCAGATGCAATACTCTACATTTGCTCTTGTTATGCTTCATTAATTTTTTCCCCGCCCAGCTCTCCAGCCTCTCCAGGTCTCACTGGATGGCAGCACAGCCTTCTGGCGTGTCAACCACTCCTCCCAGGTTGGTGTCATCAGTGAACTTGCTGATAGTGCACTCTAGTCCCTCATCCAAGTCATTGATGAATATTTTGAACAGTACTGGCCCCAGCACCAACCCCTGAGGCACTCCACTAGATACAGGCCTCCAACCGGACTCTGCTCCATTGACCATGACTCTCTGGCTTCTTTCCTTCAGGCAATTCACAGTCCACCTCACTACCTGATTGTGCAGATCACACTTCCTCAGTTTAGCTATGATAATGCTGTGGGAGACTTATATTCCTAGAATATAAGAAAGTCCAGAAAGTATTTTTTGCTTGTAAATAAAAATGACAGAATTAATTTCTCCCTTGCAGACACAGGGAAATAAAGTAATTTCAGGTCATGATGGATTCAGAAAGGTTTAAATGTAGTAATTCACCTTTATCAATGTTGTGGCAGTGTCTACAATGACTATAACGCTGAAAATTGTTTTCAACAGCAAAACCAAACTTTCTGAGGGAAAGTTAATTTAGCTTTCAAATAAATGGGAAAGCAGTATGCTCTATAACTAAACGAAATTGTTGCATGCTACAGTAAGACAGACTTCAGCCTTCAGTCACCAACAGAAATTTTCTTATCACAGTTAAGAAATAAAGGCAAACCAAAACACTTCTTATTTGTCTGACAATTCTGAGATTTTTAGGAAAATAGTGAAAAATTCTGCACGCAGTCTAAGAGACTGGGATCTGGTGAGACAAACCAGACAGTATTTTCTAAGTACTGCTCTATCAGGTCAGAGAAGATTTGTTTGTCCCAGTCTTCTGTCTCTGGATCATGGCTGGTACTTAGGGAAAGAGTATAAAATTATATTGTACAGACAGATTCTTCCACTGGTATAACTCTCTGAGACAGAAGGTTCCAAGCCCAGTCACTGCATCTTTGTATTCAATGCCATTTGAGTCATTTGCCTCTTATGAAATATATCAAAACACTTCATGTGCTTGTGTATGCTTTTTTTTTTTTTTTTTTGGCAAATCCTGCAGCAAGGACTTCCATAATTAAATTACACCTTATTAACTAAAATACTTCTTTTCCTTTACTTCACTCAGTTACTTAACACTCCATTTTGATGACCCCTGTTGTTTTTTTCTAATTACAAAGTGACAATTGTGACTTTATAGGTCCTACTTTTCTTTAGCTCTCACTTGTCTCTTTTTTTTCAAGGCCGAAGAGCTCTAGACTCATGTCTTCTCAAACATGGTCTTCCTCATGCTTTTGATCCTTCTTGTAATCTTTTTTATACTGTTTCTAGCATATCCTTTTTGAGAAGTAGTTGCCACAACCACTCACATGGTGGCTTCATGATGTTTTCTGTTGTGATTTTGACAGCAGATGCTTAGGGAAGTACATTATAGATGGTCATCATACGGAATCACTCTATTCTCCCAGTGCCTAGAATTTAACTAACAGCCGAATAGCTCTTATGTCAGTTAGGAACGTTTACAGCAAAGACTAGTTCTTATCTGATTTATGGTGTGGGCCTGCATTTTTCAAGGCAAAAATGGCTGGGCATAGAAAGAAATAAAGGATCAGGAGCTCCTTAATTTAGAGGGGGGGAAGCAGCATGAAACACTGGCCTCAGAAATACAGTCTGGTTTAGAATTGTAGAAGTTGTTACTTTTTTATTTTTTTAAATAGTTACTTGGGGCTGGAGGGGGGAGGTTCAGTGGTTGAACCCAAAATAAATATGTACTTGAGGTCAGCCCAAAATCAAATTTTTGTGTGAGTTGAAACAAATAGTCATTGCCAGTAGGAATGTCCAAACCCATATGGAGAAAACGCAGTTTCTAGGGTCTGATCTCAACAGCAGAGGTTCCCAACAAATATTCACCTTTTGCACCATATGCTTTCATGACCCATTGTAACCCCACATCCTGTTGCTGTGAATAGGAATAAAGGCTTTCCTATACATGTTTTCATTTTTCCTGTTTCTGAAAGAAATGAGACTTTGTTTAACAGCAAATCTAATTTGGATGTGATTATTACTGTTGAGAGAATAACTGCTGGCTGGCTGGGTAGGGAGCCAAGAAAGGTTTCTAGCCACAAGCAAAGAAAACAGCAAGATGGGTCTCAACAACTCCATGCCCTTGCCAAAAGGGTAACACCAAGTTTGAGGGAAGGTCATTGCATATTGAGTATTGGAGTATGCCACTGATTAATTACAGTCTTAAAAGACCTGTAAGCAAAGTAGAAAGACCACATAAGCATCTGGTATTTATGATGAGAAGATAGATGGCAAAGGCACAGGACTGTTGTTACTCATATTTTTTTTTTCTGAGGAAGACTTGCTCCATTCACTAATACCATCTTGATTGTGTGTATTTTGAAGTAACTGGGCAAAAAGGGCTGAGCCACTGTGTTTCCTCCACCCCCACTAATATGACACCTGTATACAACTCCAGGCTAAAATAGCCCTGTATGAGAAAAGTAAATAACTATACGATATCTGTAGTGGTAGGGTGGGAGAGATAGTGGGGAAGAGAGGGAGGAAATCAGGATATAGGTTTACCTCCCCCCTCCCCTAGCCATCCTGGTAGAGGACCACATTGGTAAGAATGGCAAGCAAACTATAAGATCTTAGACCCTGGCAAGCAAGATACTGAACTCCACCCTAAAATTCCTTAGATTGCACACAGTCCCCAGGCTCCTTGGAAATTTTCTTTGGCAAAATTTTTAATGACAGTGGACAACAAGTGCAAGACAAAGTGAATGTAAGAGAAGACTGCTGAAAATTAGTGTCTAGTGTATGTACTCAATAGGTTGTGTGAAACTACATACAAGATTCCAAAAGCTTTGTTTCACTTTAGATGGTGGGCTTGCTCAGAGTTAGTTACAATCTCTTCTCTAATGCTTATACTTCCATTGCATGCTTGTATCACCGCAGCTGCAAACTACAGTTTGTGCTAAAGAAGTAGCTGTTGCCCTGCATGCCTGGACTAGTAACAAGACTGAGAACTATCCCCCAGTTAAGCCGAATGGACAGTATTCAGTAGTTCACTGTGGGATTGTTACTTATGATAATAGAAAGCATTACTTACAACAAAAATTGTCATTGCCTATACACTTCCATTAACTTATAAAGGTTATGAAGAACTCACCATTGAAATTATTTAAATAATTCAGTTGGAAATGCTTTTCCATAAGAAAATGCAGCAGGAAGTGAAAACTGGATGTATTTTTTAATAGTTTTATTTGTTTATTTTTAAGAAAACATTAAAAAATCCCCTACAGAAAGCAAGTATTGTTTGTGGGGGTTTTTTTGTTGTTGTTTTTGGGGTTTGTTTTTGACAAATCCCCCATTTTCTGTCACACAGTTTCAACAAAATTTTTCAAATAGCACAAAGAACAAGAAAGATCAAATGAAATCTGTGAAGTGCTCTTAAAATTGAGAAGAGGGGTAAAATCCTACAAAGAAAAAAAAAAATGTTAAGCTGTTTGTATCACAGAGGAATATTCAGGGAATGATACCTAAAATCAGCAATTAGTAATAAAATAAGTCTATACAAATAAGGGTCATAGATTTTAGCCATTTACTAGGTTAATAAGAATAAGGTTAACAGATGTTAGGTGTTAGACAGCTGTTAAGTCCCAAGAATGGTATTTGTTAAGTAGGAGAAGACTAGGAGACAATGACCTTGCTCTCAGAAGATAAGGTGGTGACACCAGCACAAACTGGTTACAGCTGAATAACACAGGGTTGTAATGCATATGCAAAGCATTTCTTGAAAATGTAATTAATGTGAATGGTCTGGATGGATATAACCTGTGCCTGGAGCTTCTTCCACGGCTCCCCACCCCTGGAGGATGGATCCCCTGGGCTTGGTGGTGTGGCAATAAAAGGATGCTTGCTTTTAAATCCTCAAATTTGGGTTTTAAAAGTTTATTTAATTGGACTATTTGCAGTATCAGGAGTGTGCTAAACACTAAATTCAGGAGTTTGCCCTGAAACTGCTAAACAGCTAATGAAGAAAAAGTTAAATTCAAAGAGTTTAACCTAGACCTGACTGAAAAAATACCTGGAGAAAAACATCTCAATATCAAATGGCTTTTTGCAAAACCAGAACTTTCAGGAAAAGCTTTCAGATTCTTCTAAACTTCCACATTTTTTTTTTTAAATTGGAACCAAATATTTTGGTCTTCAACTCCTCTCTTTTTTCCTTTTTCCCTTTTTTTCCTTTTTTTTTTTTTTCCTTCCTCCCTGCACCCTGTTTTCTTTTGCCACTGAATACAATGTAAAGACTAATGTCTATTAATTCCCAAAATATTCTTTAAGTTTGTTTGTTTGTTGTTTTTTCATTTGTGACCTTCCAAAACATTCACAACTTTGGAAAGGTTGGGGACTAACAAAAGGGGGCTGAAGAGGAAATATGTGTCTCTTTGTAACCTGTAACTTTTCCAAAATAGAGAAAACTTTGAAAAGTTGCAGGATAGCAGATTTTCTGCTGAATAAAATTAATTATTTTCACAAAAAAGGAATGGGCTCAAAACCAGAAATTTAATTTAAAATTTGGAAAAACTCCATATGTCAAGTCACATATGAAATAGCAATATCAATATCTTCTGTAAATATATTTTTTCCAGAGTCATAGATTTCAGTGTCAGGAAGGACCATCAGATTACCCAGGTTTCCTGTGAAGTACAGGCCATAGTGTATCACCAGCTCTTTCTGTGTGAATTTATTAACTGTGCCAGATTAATGTGGGGTTTTTGGAATTGCTAGTGGACCTTCATTTTCTTCATTAGCTTTCCAAGGTTGGCAGGTGTTGTTGACCACCACTTGAAACTTGCCTAATAATTTGACCAGCAAAGAGAGCTATAGGCATGCTGTGTATTTCCCTCAAATCTTACAATGCATTCACAATAATGCCTGAATTTCAGTATAGATGTGCCTGGGGTCATTCAGAAACAGCTAGATTTGGTACCAGGATTTGTGGCTGCAAAGCAAACCTGAGGACCTGGATAAATGCTTAGACACTTGGTCTGCACTGAGCTCCAGCCTGATGCAGATAAACTCCTGCTGAGACACCTCAGGTCTTTCTGTACAGTCGTTCTTACTGCTGAACAGAGATAACTTTAGACACAAGATTAAATATTTTACTAAGTCTAGACCTTAGTTAATATAAAATATCAGTCAGAAGAGCAATTGAGACTTTGGGAAAACAATAAACTGGCATAATCTATGGTCAGAGTGCAAATGAAACATGGATGCTAATAACAAAGTCACACTGAAACATCTGAAACAGATCCTGAAAGGACAGCAAATTTCTGCTGAAGGTCCTTCAGTGATAGTCAGGTGACAGGCTGTGAATATGCCAGGCTCTCATTGAAGTCTCACTACAAATTTCAAGGTTTTCCAAGTTTTCCAACCTGCCAGTTGGCAATCAACAACTGCATGGTACCACTGCCATGGAAACCATCTGACATTGATGAAAATACTTTCTTCTACTTGCCTTGGTTGTGAACAACTTTGGTGTTAACTGTTACTTTTGTTTTATTTGAAAATGGATAGTGGAGAGTCTGAGAGAAGAGTTAAGGGGCACAGACACAACAGACAATAGAATGGGGCTATGATTATTATATAAACGGGAAAGATTTTTGCAGTATACAGAATTTTAAAGAATAGGTGCAGAAAAAGCATGTCAAGAGAAGGCAACAGTTAACTGTGAGACTAGGAAGAAGTCCAAGAATGATTCTAGATTTTAAACAATATCTGATCAAGATTAAAGGCTAAAGGAAGAAAACAATCTCAAAGGAGTAAGAGAATCAAACAGAAGAGCTTTTTGTAGTTGTGAGGAAGGAGGAAAAATATGTAGAAGAGAATTTAAAGTAGAGAAACATAGCATAGGAAAGAAAAGTAATGATTTGAGAAATGTGTGTCAAAGTTGATGCAGAAATAATAGCTTTGAGTAGGTGTGAAGGGAAGGAAAAAGATCACAGAGGAAGTGGCAGGGGATACAGAAAACACGTGAGGATGAGAAACGAGTCAGGACCTCAGAGAAAAACAAAAAAAAAGAATTGTGAGGAGAATATTTTTTTTCTTTTTGGTTTCTCCCCTCCTCTCCCCCTTATATGTTCTCTGCTGTTTGCTTATCATAGAATAGTTTGGGTTGGAAGGGACCTTCAAAGTTCATCTAGTCCAATCCCCCTGAAATTAGCAGGAACATAGAGTCATAGAATCATTTCAGCTGGAAGAGACCCTAAGGATCATCAAGTCCAACCATAACCTAACCTAACTCTAGCACTGAACAGTATCCCTAAGAACCTCATCTAAACATCTTCAACTAGATGTCATTCCTCAGAGCCCTGTTCAGCCCAGTTTGAACATTTCCAGGGGTGGGGCACCTACCACTTCTGTGGGCAACCTGTGCTGGTGTTCCAGAGTTTTACCACCCTCATTGTAAAAAAATTTCTTCCTTATCTAACTGAGGACAGTGGGATCTTTCGCTCTCTGACAATGCTGCTCATGTTACCTCTAGCTTTGCTGGTTTAATAACCATACCCATCACTGAAGGATTTGGTATGCAGAAGCTAGAAAATGACTGTACATCCTGTCAACCATGTGTGCTTAGCTAACAGCATGGGAATCGAGCCTACCCTGTCTCTAGCAAATTAAGCAATGACAGAGAATGTTCCTGGGAGTTGAAGACCACTTTTTTCTGTTAAATTGTTAGCACGGATGCTGGCAACACTCCGATCCAGGTCAGATAGCACTCTCCTAGACAATTCCCAAAGATGGCTCGAGAGTTAGTGCATGTCAAGGACAGTTCCCAGTAGGCAGTTTGGATGCACTCACCCCAGTTTGGCGGGTAAGGGAAGTGAATGGGATTGAGGCAGCCTGTTTTGTTCCAGATGCACTGTGGGCCAGGGAACATTCCTTAACACTTCTAGTTTACTAGTATGGATGCAGCCAAAGAGTGCATTGTTTCCTGTCTTTGAAAGAGAGGATGCAGTTACTCCTTAGCTTAGAACAAGGTCAGCTTCCTTTAGATAGGAAAAGGCAAAGAGAAAGGTGCTGGAAGAGCAGCCCCGAGTCCTTGAAGGGTAAGAGATGAGCTGCACACAGAAGGGCAGAAACACCTCCAGGCAATGAAAGAATGGGGGACTGTGGAATTACAGGTGCTTCTATAAATCTTGGGTGGAGGGAAAGCAGGGAACTAAAATGAAACCATCGCCTGCCATGCTGAAAAGTATGAGTGTTGCATTTGTACAGGTGATAATGTATGGGGTCTTGTCCATGTCCACACTCATAGGCACAAGGGGAGAATATTACACATCAAAGTGGGTGATGTTACTTGTTTAGCGTCTTCTGTAATGGTCTGTGCTCATGAAAGTACATGTAGTGAGTTGTGGTGCTGTAGGCAGGACACACAGTCAAGAAGCAACATGCATCTTGTGTCAAATGACCAAATGTTGAACCTGCAAATTGGCAGATGATCTTGTGGAGGAACTTGGAGGTTAGGTACAACTAGATCTGAAAGTAAGTACACAGCATTTGTTAATGTCCACATGTTGAAGATGAAAGATGCTTTATAAACTTATAATTAATGAATTAAAAAAAAAAAATAGCTTACTGGTTTACGTCATTTGTGCCTTTGTGCCTGGATCCAATCAGCCATCTGAAATAAAATACTGAGTAAAAACAACTTTTAAGGTGAATACCATGTCAATTAATACAGCCTTCTGTTGTGCCAAAGTGTTGCTCTTGTGTGTTAGCAAGCAGAGTCTGCAGGAAGATTCTGCACTTTTGCAGGACACTGGAGAGTTTAACAATGGATCTCAGTGCTGTGATCTTGTCAAACAAAATCCTCTGGACTTCTACTCTCTGTTTCCAGTTGGGTCAAGTGCACATGCTTTTCCTTTATTACTGTCTGTCATTGTGTAACAAAAACAAGCCCCACCTGAAATCAGCTCCTGCCCATCCTAGATACCATATAGAGACTCATACTAATACACAGCCCTTAACTCAGAGTTTATAGTCCAAATGGCTATGACAGAAAAAAACCAAATGAAGTAAAATGGCTTTACAAGGAAGATCAAAAGCTACAGTGCTAGCAGATTAAGTTGAAATCCTGGCTTCCTGGCCTCATGACAACAAGAGTTTTGTCATTCATTTACATGTGACCTGGATTTTTTTCCTGTCTGACTTGTCCAGAACTACAGGGGAAGTCTGCATAAGAGACAGGAATTGAACTCTGAGTCCCCATCCAGTGACACTGCCCTTCCTGTCAAAGGGCTAGGATGATTCAGATGAGCTCCATGCATGGTGTGTTCAACAAAATTAACGGAAATTGTGTATGTTGAAGGCCTACAGCAGGGCTGTCAAACTCATTTTCACCAGAGCCCACATCAGCTTTGTGGTTGCCTTCAAAGGGCTGAATGTAATTTTAGGACTCTGTAAATCTAACTACTGATGCATTTACACAGTCTTAAAATTACATTTGGCCCTTTGAAAGCAACCGTGAGGCTGATGTGGTCCCTGGAGAAAATGAGTTTGATGCCTCTGGCCTACAGGCTTGGGCCATTCATCCCTTGTACATCTTTTCCTTTCACCTCTTGGTAGAACCTCCGAGTTCTGGTTGTGAGAGATGAGTAACTCAGCAGGTTCACAAAGAAGACACATGCAAACCTTTTGCAGCCTGAGTGTGAGCTTAAGGTTGGAAGGAATCCAAAACCTCAAAAGGAAATTCAGCTGAAATGACCAAGATTTTGCCTGGTTTGGGGTCAAAACCTAGTGAAAACAACTCTTCAGATGGTTTCCATATGAAAAACCATGAAGCCACCCAGGTTTATAGAAAACCACCTCAAAATTTCTTACTACACAGCCAGGTTCGGAAAGAAGGTATGGAAAAATGAGTAATACTGCTCAAGTTCCAGGTTGATGGCAAAGATTCAAAATATTTTAAACCAGCTCCACTCTAGGCTCATTTCACTTCTAAGGCTTGGCATAAATCCAGCAGCTACCTAAAATGGTATAGTACCAAGATACTTACCAGACATTTGTAGTCTTGTCTATCAAGCCATTTGCTAAGTTTGGTTGGTTGGTTTTTCGTTAGTTTTTTTTGTTTGTTTGGTTTGGGTTTTTTTTGACATTTATATTTAAAACTCCTTCTTCAGGCACTTACGTTGATCCTGTCAAAATCTCATTACTTCCAGTGTTCCCTGGAATTTTATTCTCAAGAATTTTGATTCCAGATGGGTCCACGCCAGTGAAGGGTATAAAATACTAAGGTCTAAATTAAGTATATTCCAAGAGTTCTCCTTAATGATAAGTCACCAGCCTGTGCCTGTAAAAAGACAAGGCTACAGGAATGCAGCAAACCAGGTAATTTGGTAGAACTAGAGCTCATGAAGTCTTGTTCTTGCAGCAGTAGACAGCTGTCAGCTTCAGCTTAGGTATTCTATGAGGCCTTTGTTTTCTTGGTGGAACGTTAGAAAACACACGTGTTTGCTGAAGCTTCATGGTGTTAGATAAAGATCTGTGAACAGTGATATATCAACAGTGATAAGCACAGCAAGATACACGTAAAAGAATAAATTTACCTCTAAGGGAAATGGTCCTGGTTCAAATCTGACTGAAAATATGTGCGCTAGTTTCTTCATAGAATACAAGTACTCTACTTGAGTCCAAACTAGATAGTCACTAGCATGTAATTAAGAGAAAAAAAAAATCACTATGATTTTTATGAGGTCTTTCTTCTTTGAAAACTCTACTAGTGGTGCCACTCAATTGAAGTAGTTGAAAAGGTAAGAATTTGAATTCACTAAATGTGATTTAAACCTCTTCTCTGAACAAAAAGGTGTATGCACAGACATACATGAGAAGAATTCTGGGTAGAAGTTCTAGTATCTCTGCTTTCTGTGCTGTCTGTTACCCATAATGAGTTAAGAAATACTGCCCGTCGTGGCATTTGAACAATGTTCTTATCACAAATGTGAATCAGGGTATTACCTTTAGTTCAGGAATAAAACACAAAAGCAGATAATACACAGAAGAAAAGTAGCTTCTACATGAAGCAGCACATTAGTTGCTGTGTATGTGTGTTTTTAGTAGTCTTCTGGTTGTCTTTAGTCTTCTCTGGACCAAGAATAAGTTTTTCCCAGGAAAAACAACACTGCGTTTTCAGTTTTACGTAATTTAAAGCCTTACTAAAGTTAGCCATAGCAGTCACTTTATATGAATACCATTCCTTCTCTTTTATAACGATGGGAAACAAGATTAAGATAGATGAGAGAGAAATAAGGGGGATATAAATTGCAAGTGAACTGGGTGACACTTAAGCTATGAAAAAGAGGGCCTATCTTAAATTATTTTACCTATTTTTCTTTTGTGTTTGCTGTCAGATAACGCAGTAGCTGCTAGGATACAGGTGACCTAGGGAATTACCTGCAATTAGATTCTACAAATATTACAAATGAGGAATTTTGTCCAACCTATGAGACTGATAAGTGCTTTGATAAGAAAACTTCTGATTTCATTTCAGTGCTACCATCTGGTGGGCAAAATGCAGACAGCAAAACTCACATTGTTATAACACTGGAACATTCTGACACAGTGAGTTTTTGTTTTATTTTGCGAAGGAAACATAAGATATTATTAAAACAACTTGAACATCTGGTTTGGGGATAAAGTCATTTTGCAGTGTTGCTGCCAAGCCTCAGGGCCAAGCACAAAGAGAACAACCTTCCCTTCCAGCCTCTCCATAATGCATAACTCCAAACTGTAAAATTTCATCTCCAACACAATGAGGAACAAAATATACCAGAGCTATAGCTGTACACATCTAGAGAAATTCACCTGATGACTTGAAAGCCACGGAACTGTATGAGATTAAAGCTGCAGAATTTTAAAAGCCAATAGCAGGGAAGAGGAATCATGTTTATTTTAGTAAGTTAAAGACAGTTACATCAGGCATTCTGAAGAAAATAAGCGGAAAGGAAAATCACTAGGAAATCTTGGTAATTAGTTCTTGAAAGGCTCTATTAAGATGCCATAACGAAGAGCAGTGCTGTTTTCTTTGGTATACTTAGAACTTAGAATGTGAAGGTAGAAACAAGGATCAGATCTGATCTTCTCCGACTACTGCCTGAACTTTTGGGATCTGGAAGCAAAGGGACTAATTGTTCCAATTTTGTATTACTTTTAAATTAGTCTGGCCCAAACCTCAAACATTTATGCAAACTTCTTGCCTGTTAAAATGTGCGTAACTGTCATAACCACATGACTTTATGTTTTACAAAAACTTGGGAGAGATTTTACTGAAAACACTTCTTCGGGGTTGAATTCTGGTATCATTAACCTTAGTGTGGCTGACATTTTACCACAGCATTCTACATCTTTCCTGTACTGTAATTTTCTCAGATGTAAATAAGAACTAGCCTCTGATGTTTCAAATGCTTCCAGTTCCTTGCTCTCTTTGGCCTTCTGCCTGCACCCAATAATGCACTGTCTTTTAAAATGTGATTGAAGTTGTATTATACCATCTAGGATCACTGTGACCTTTATCCTGGCATAAATCTATGAAAACTAAATCCAGCTTAGCAAAATTTAATCAGTAATGGGGGTTTTTTTGGAGCAGGTGTGAATACACCGTTACTGGTGTCTGAGACTGATACATTAAATCCTTTGATTTAACTCAGCAGGCTTTATATAACAATCTTCTGTGTTCAAGTGCTGATAGTGGTATTTTTTGAGTCTTGGGTGATGTAAATCTTCTACTCCAGAAGGTCAGCCAGTAGGTGACTTAATGTCTCTATGAACTTCCACTAATGAGTACAACAGTAATTCATGATAATTTCAACCTTGGTAATAAGGTTCACAGAGATCTGGTCAAGCATTCCAAAACTCCAGCTTCATCAGGAAGTCTGTACTGTGGTTGAATGAGAACAAATAAGCGTTTTCTGAGATTTGTCTCATATATTGCTCTTCTGAGTTCCTGCCAGCCTGTCAACTAGAACAAATATCCATTCTTCCAATATAGATTAAAGTGACTTCTTTTTTCCCTACTACAGTCTTGGCCCTTGACTTACAACTGATAGTGATCAGATGCAAGAAAGACTGAGATGAGTTACTATGTTATATGTAGAGAAATGGAAACAATTTTTTGACTTCTGATGAAATATGTTTCTGAGGTTTGAGCCCCTCTACACATTTTATGTTGAAAAGATGAACAAATATTACAAATTCTCAGATTTTAGTGCCAGAAGAGCAGAAAAAACAACTGCTGTTTATTTAATCTGGTTTCCTACAGCAAGTATTTCGAGGGCATATGTAAGTTTGGGTTGTATTTTGGTTTGTCTTTTTTTTTTTTTTTTTTAATGCAAGTGTATTATTGTTATCTGTGGAAAGATCTCTTTTTGCAGTACCCCAGAAATTCAATTATAGCTCCTATAGCTCCTAGACCTTCGGTAGATAGGAAATGACACATACTGGCTCAAAGATGCTGCTTCACCCATATACAGTGTTCTGTATTTTTTGAGGGGCAATACTGATTGAAACAACTTTTGCCAAATGCTGAGCTTGAAAGGACCTCAGCATGTACCTGGGACTTTAATACCATGTGCTTTCCCTTGCCTTAAATGGTTAATTAGACATCTCTTGCCAGAGACAGGCTACTGGGCCAGGCAGAGCTTCTCTGAGCCTGTACAGGTGTCCTCATGTGTTTTAGTATGCTTATGTGAGACCCGGTCACCTGGGGGGCAATGATTTGCTTTCCTTTGCAGCAAAATAATTTCAAAACCCCCAAGTCCAAAAGAAGAGGTGCTGTAATCCAATATGGTATGGTCCTCCCACTGTGGGAAGCACGCCTGCCTGTCTCCCTGGACTATGATCTCAGAGGAATCTGGGGACTAGGAGCAGCTGCCTCATGCCAGAGGCCATATTCTGGCTCTGTGGTACTGGCTTTCAGTTCCAGCTGAATTGAAAGTTTACCATATGCCCTAACTCCCGTAGGGATGGAGTCTTCTCTGTGTGAAAAGCAAATGATTTTGGCTCCCCCTTATACTGAACTATACTGAATTCCTATCTTCCCCACTTCACTTCAGGCCTCTCCTGTATGAGGCCAGCCATAAATTATTCCCTAGGAATCCCTTTTTTAACATATTTCTTCTTTTCGATTGCTATGGTATATTTTAGACAGAGATCCAGTTCCAATTTGAAGACTTGATCTGATAAATATTTCTTCCACTCCTCAGCATTCAGTAACCCGACTACATATGTGTGTATGCATTTATTTATTCCTTGGCTTTGAGATGGGATACTACATGGCCAGGGAAAAGATGTAAATAACGTGCCCAGAGGAAAAGCATGAAAAGAAAACCATAAGGATTCCTTACTCAGGTTTTAGTGCCTTTTGAAGAAAAATTGGTTTTGACATTTTTCACAATTTTTGGCTTGCTTTTCGTGGTAGTTTACAAAAAACATTTTGAGCTAAGTATTTCTTGTAGAGCAGGACTGAAAACAACATCTCTACATCAGGATAAGGTGCTGGTAGTACTGTAGGAACAATATGCCGTTGAGATTATCCAGGGGATCTGCTAGGTTTTTCCCTTTCATCCCACCAGTTTTTTGATGAGCCACATAGATAAGTACATGAAAACTATCTTGGGCTCTGGTCTTCCATAGGCAGCATAATTTTCACCATCAGAATTACCTGCTCTATATGAAGCTAGTCTGACCTCATAATTTTCTTCATTACAAACCACAGAAATATCAGTCTTGATGCTAGTGTCTGTGTCATTAAGTGCACTCACAGATATTAAAAAAATAAGCAAATAGAGTTGTTTGCTTCCTCCACAGGGAATCCAAGTTGATTTTTAAACTGAGAGTAGTGGAGATGGAGTCCTGCAAAGACTATGTATTTTTTGATATGTCTAGCAATACCAGATTTGAGAGAGGCAATTTCCTGTATTTAATGTTTTAGCATGCTGAGTGGCGAAGTAATGACTATTTTCAATAACAGCACTTTTTTTTTTTTTTCCAGTGGCAGCTCTTTCCCTTTTCATACAGCAGCTGCTTCCTACAGGACTACTTTAAGGCTACACATGTTACAAAGAGATATTAAAAGCCACAATGGCTGGATGCTCTTCAACTATGTCAGAAGAGAAGCCTACAGGCCTTCAAAGTGCCTGGGATGGATGGCATAGGATCAGAAAGTGCAGACTGGTACACCTATTAGATCTGAAGCTGCAAGAGTC
This sequence comes from Columba livia, assembly GCF_036013475.1. Lineage (NCBI taxonomy): Eukaryota > Metazoa > Chordata > Aves > Columbiformes > Columbidae > Columba > Columba livia. The sequence continues at coordinate 148,757,068 of NC_088602.1, read as the reverse complement.
CATCATCTCTAGGCTTTTGTTATTATTCTGTGCATTAGCAATAATTTCACATACATTCTGCCAATTCCCCAGGTTTCTTTGCTAGTAGGGTTCATTCCGCCAGATTTTTCGGCCTTCCTTCTGGACCCCTTCTCTTGGGGATCACTCCCACCTCCTTTATGTCAGAATGGATAACAAGGCACTTACCTCAGTAAGCCAGCAAAGTTTATGCAACATTTCCCAGCAGGCTTCACTTTGGATAACAAAGCAGGTTGTGTCTGGCAAGGACTAGTGGTCTGTGATATAGTCCTTTTAAAAGCTATGGTAAAACAGCATTTACAGTGATACTGACTATTGAGAGTTTGGTTTCTCTGGTGCTGTTAACAGAGTTTTATTCTCCTTCAGTTTTTTTGTCTCTTAGCAATAGTATCCATTCATTTCATGAACTTATGAATACTCTTATGATCCTTCTGTGGCCAGCAACAATGTCTGGCACTAGAACGTTTGATTATGGACAGCAGAAGAGAAAGTGAAAATGTAACCTCCCTATAGAAATTGTAGAGTTTTCAGGGGAGAAGATGTATTAAATATACAGGTTACCTTCCTGTGTAACTAGCTGGCTTCCCAAGCTTTTGCTATCAGTGTAGTATATAATAAATAACATTATATCACCATTTACCTTCTTTCTGCTGATTTTTCTGAACAGTACCACAGCATAATGATTGAAATTCTTGGATTCCTGCACTAGCTTTTTCAGGACCCGGTAGACTCTAGTGAAATTCCTTCTTTTTTTTTTTTTTTTTCTTTTCACTTTTCTATGCTGTCAAGCATTTCAGCAGACCTATGGAACACATTTTAATGGCTTTCTTTCTTGAGTTTTCCATTACATTTCATAGATGAAAGAAAAAAAAGGGTGTTTTTAAAACACTAATCCCAGTCTTGAGGCAGAACTGGTTATGCCTGTTGACATTTTCAAATGTGGAGGTGCCCAAAGTTTAAGAGTTGCTTCCTGCCCTACTATCTGTGATAGGACTCGGCAAACATGAGATTGTTATGCTTGTTTAATTAAACATCATTCTAATAAATCCCAAAGTATCAGTGATATAAAGGCTGTGTATATTCTTATTCTTATAGGTGATTTTGTTTGCATGTGGTCAGTAGGTACTAAACTGTGTCATTTTACACACTTCTAGCTAGATCCCCTTTTTATGGCAAGAGAACAAGCTCAGGTTTTTGATTCATGGGAAAGTTAATGAACAGTTTGGGGCAAACCTTAAAAGAGTGCCTGGAGATTAAGCTAATCCTGTACATTGGAAGACTTAAAGCTAATCTCCACTGATCAAATATATGCTTAGGGGGTGACATGGTAAGTTTTCCCTGTACTACTTCCTGATAATGATCAAGCTTGGAGAAAATGTCCCATATTCCCTAACTTAGCAGATGCAGATGATCTCAGTGAAATGAGAGAGTCTCCTGGCCTTCTTAACCAGGTAGGTAGGAGCAGGGCCTTGTGCATTAAAATCCAGTTGAAACACAGAAGGTTAAATTATGTAAAGGACTAAAGAAGAGCAAATGGTATCATGTCCAAAAAATGTTATTTTTTGGACCTCTCACAAAAAGTTTCACTACCATTTAAGTCAACTATTGTCACTTGAGGGTCCTGAGAGACAACATTTGCAAGTTGTATTTATATGGGCCTCTGTTAAGACTAATAATTACACACAAGCTTCCTGGTACTGCATTTGCAATCACATACACCTTTCCTGTGCTTCTCTGTGTTGAAACCAGTTAAAGTCTGATTTGGGGGCAGAATAATTGCCTTTCTTTGAATGTCAACACAATAGTTTGATTATTCATTTTTCATGACTAATTAATTCAGAGCTGTAAGGATTTCCTTTTTTTCTTTTTCCTTTTTCTTTTATTTTTCCTTGGAAATTCCTAATCTGGAATAAAAAGAAGGAATTATGTAACGTTACATATGATCTTGTATATTTGTGAGTTCTTCCTCAGTTGCAGCACCATTCTTTGCCCCATAGGTAGTGTGTGGCCTAAATGAAGCCTTCAAATGAGAGATCCTACAGAAGATGAACTTCATGCCTAAGGCTAGTCTCTTTTAAAAGTCTTAGTTAAAAGTCAATGGAGTGGTTAAAACTGCCTCTGATTTCACTGTACTTGGGATCCGGATGATGAATATACATTTCCATTGTAAATCCTTTCATATACCTGTGTTTGTAGATATAGTGTCTTTGTAACACAGGAATACTCAAGTCACAGACATCTGTAACACAGACAGTAGACAAAACTACAAGCAAGCAACTAAACAAAACAAAAAACAAACAAACAAGAAAACCCACCAAAAAAACCCCACCAAAACCACATAGACAATACATTTCCATAAAGGCAAGATAAAGTTCAAAGGGAAGCTGGGCTCAGACATTCAGTTATAAGAGAGATTTATGACTGTACTGGAGAAATATTTAAATATGACAGTTCCTATGTTTATGACCAAAATGCCAACTTCTCAATGCAGATAAATAGAATGCATTTCAATATTTTTATGCTAGTTTATATGAGTTTATGCCAGAATTCAGACTAATGAGAAGGATTTGCTACTGCAAATAACTGAAGATTAATCCAGATGTTCATGTTGGTTCTTAGAGAAGTACAAAGCAGATGGATTGAAAGCAGTGAAGCTGCTGTTGACGGTTTCTTATCTTTAGTATTACATTTTGTGACATGTGGTAGGGATGAAAGCAGTTCATAGAATGGATGAAAGCAGTTCATAGAACAGTTGAATGATATTTCAATGGGTATGGAGCAGTTAGCAAGAAACAAACTTTGTGCTGGATGGTGGATTATCATAAAGCATCCAGTCTTTCTTCAGTGCTTTTGTAGAATACTGTTTTTATTAAAAATCTGATTCTCCTTGTGTCTTTTTTGTTGTTATAAGGGAAAACATGGTGGCTTTGCTGTTAAGTCTTGTTTTTTTACCATATCTGAAAAAAAAAAAAAAACAACAAAAATCTGTTGTTTTGCTTTGGGAACTTAAATGTCTTGTTACAGAGTAGGATGGAATGTGATCCCTTCAACTCTACTATGGATTACAGGATAATGTAGGGCAAAAAGTACTCTTAGTGCACAGAAGGATGACTACTGCTCACGAAATGTAACTTCCTGGGAACCATGGAAGCAGGGGTCACCACTCAGTCTGATAACCAGTTTGTACTGCTGGATCAGATTTGCATGAGAAAAATACCAACAGCAACTAGAGGAGAAGATGAAGGACAGAGAGCAGGAAATGCAGAGAGAGGAGCACCAAAGCTTCACTCATTCTTCCAAAAGTTCCAAACCTCCTACTTTCCAACGTAAATTTAGTCCCAGCCAACTTACAAACACTGATACTGTTATTGTCTTTAGATTTTCAATTTTCTTCTCTGTATTTACTTTCATACGTTCCCTTATGTCTGCTGAACTTACAATTATTGGAACATCCAGCAGCTTTTGTTTTGCTAGGCTAAACAACCTATTGGTTTAGGTCCTCTTCTGTGGGGCAGGCTGTGATCAGCTGTGTGACCACCCTCTGTACCTGCTTCATTTTCAGTACATCTTTGTTGCAAATGGGTGGTCAGAATTGTATTGTATTCACAATGGAGGCTTGCCAAAGCTTTTTTGCAATGGCATTAATACTTCCCTTTCTTCAGCAAGACATGCTAGAGTCATAGCTGTCATCTTTGTTGATATATCTCATTAATGACTAATCATCAACCTTTTCCCTCTTCTCCTGTCCTGTTAGAGATGTCCTTATAAAATCTATAACTGTGTGCTGTGCCTAATAAGATGGATTTTGCTGCACGGTTATGCTTGAATATTGTAATAAAAGTTTCAAAGGAGAAGTTCCGTCTGTTTGTATTTTTCTGGCAAAATTCACTGCTTGCTCTGACCTCAGGAGCCAAAAGATTATTTTAATAGGTGTGGTGTTTATGGGTAAAGACTCAAACAAGTGGGGTTGGTTTTGTAGGGTTTTTCCCCCTGTTTTCATCCTTTCCTTTGATTATAACAAAAGATCCAGGAGTAAGGTGAGTAGAGTCAGCCCATGGCAGATGGTCCCACTTCCCCTCAGTTTGTAGAGCAGAAAGAATTCATCAGCTAGAGTAGCAGGACCACATTGTTTAGGTGACCTACCTAGGTCCTCACCTAGTGCCGTAGTGCCACTTGGCAACTGTGCACATGGTCATGGCTGGTGCTTGCTCAACCCTGCCTGCCTTCCCTCACTCCTACCTAGAGGAGCTGCCTGGGTCAGCGGCATTATTTTTAAACAGGCAACTGTGCTGTTCTTAAGGAATACACAAAAAATCACAGGCATGATGGAACATAAAAGCAGAATTTCAGTAGGGGTCTCCTCATTCTCTCACTAGCACACGTCTTGATGCTCCCTGCTATTTCAAAACACCATCTGCTCCCTAATGGGTCAAAATGCCCATCTCTCAAATTTACAGCTCCAGAATGCCTGTGCAACAGCAGAGACCATAGAATCATAGAATGGTTGGGATTGGAAGGGACCTTTAAAGGTCATCTGTCCCTCTTCCAGTGTCTGACTGAAAAGTCAGAGAAAATAAGCCCTAGTTGATGTTCTCAGAATGAATTACATGGAATCCATTAGGACTCACTAGAATTCCATCAGGAATTCATTAGGAATAGAGTTTATCTCTTCAAAGCCTATTGATATATTAATGCTGCTACTATTACTACCATAAACATCACAGCTTATACAGTATCTGAAGGACACTTAAGGCTGATATAAAACACCTTGTATATTTTGGATAACACTTTATTCAACATTTCATGTAATGCATGTTCAATTTCCTTGGACATTTGTTGTAGACATTGGTTATTTTTTTCACTGTATCCAAAGTTGTTCTTCAAGGTGTGATCCTCTGCCTTTCTCTCATGATTACTTTGTTTTGCCTTCCAAGTTTTTTTTCCTATGGGTGGAAAATTCAGCCATCAACAGCATCTGACTCTTTTTCATTTAAAGCACAGGGCTCTCTTTAATAGTAAGAACACTGTGTTTGTGCAAAAGTAGTTTTACTGTGATGCTCACACTCCCATCATCCTACAGCACTTGAGATCAAGTCTCCCAGTGGTTTCTCTGCCACTGGAAGGTTCCTGTATTACACCGCTCATAGCTCCCAAAGGGCTGTTTCTCTAGCTGAGGAGCAATAAAAGTATTAGGTCTTTCCAGTTAAAACATCATTATCTCACTACCCTGTCCAAGGCAGGGAGGTGAGCAGAGTGCTACTATATTCCAAAATTACCATCCTCCAAATCAGAGAAATTGTCCCAAAGGCTGTGAAGCCAGGTGTGAGGCATGTTTATGCCACTGGCCTGCTGCACGGTAGTCTTGTTGGAGCTGGCAGGCTGGCCTGGACCATAAGTGTATTCTGAGAGGCAGGCAATTCAGAAACTCAGGAGCCACTTCTCTGTGCTGGCCACAATTCCTGCTTCCCCTGCCAATAAGCTTATGGTTTGGCATTTGTAGACACACCGCAGCTGTCCGGTTGATAAACTGACACACTCTGGGTGGCCCTCATCTCTTGAGATGTTACAACTGCTGTTTGCTCCACCAGACATGAATTGAAGTCTTCCAAACTCTCCCACAGAGACTTTCCTGGTACTCTGGTGTCAAGTTCAGAACAAGAATCTGGAGCAGACATTTTATTACTAATAACACTTGTTTTCCTACACTGTTGATCTCCTTCAGCCAACTGGTGCCTGTAATGAACCCACACTTCTGTCCACTGGTTTGACCTGCTCAGCAGTAGTCAGGAGATATTTACAGTACCCTCCAAACCAGTAGCCCTCTGCACTTGAAGGAGAAAGGATTGTGTATGCTCTACAGTCAAACTCAGGATTACAGATCAAATGTATTGCTGGGCATGTACATTTATATGATCCTTGGGCCTCTTCCTGGTGTTTTCTGCGTGCTCACTGTCCAGGTTAAAGAATCAGCTATCACCCACTTACATACAGTAAAACAGTGCTGAAAAATGCAATGTCCTCAGCAGAGATCTTGAGAAACATAGCTGCTGGACTGTCTGCATTTAAGATGAATTTTGTAGTAGCTTATAGTGACTTATATGTGTCTTCGATCTCTCATTCAATTCTTGCTTTACTCACGCATTACTCATGGAATACATAGCTACTTCATCTAGTAGAAAAAGAGAAAAGAAATTTGACGCCCATAGGTGATGATGTTTCAAGCACAAGGAACTGAAATAGTTTCAGTTTTTAGTGGCCGCTATCAAAATATTGTCAGTATTGTTCTTTTCTGTCTCCCACACCATGGCATTCAGGTAACAGTGAATATAGATTTACGGCTAACTCTAATTTTATGCCAAATTGATACCATAGTAGAGCAACTGTTGGGTCGCGGACACAAGGAGAGGTATTCATTTCCGTTTGCTTCTGCAGTGGATTCATTGAAATGTGTTAGCTCAGCTGTGTGCATATATGCTGATGTAATCAAGCCAGGTGCATGCACAGGATTTTCTAACAGGAGGTGGAGATGAGTCTGGATCACGTAAAGAGGAGATGGAGAGCTGTGCAGGATGTTTAAAGGTCACAAGGATGCTTCACATTTTGTACCAGACATGTGAGGCGGGAAAATAGCACAGGGGCACACATTCCTTAGTACATTGAATGGCAAGAGAGGTACAAGTTTGGCATTTAAAGGTCCAGAGTTCCAGATCATTTATGGTGCAAGGGAGACCGGAGGAGACTCTGCCACTTTGTGAGTTTAGATAGAAAAGATTAGGGAACATGGGTTGCTTATAGGAAAGGCAGGGAACAGAGGCAGGGAAAGGAAAGGCAGGGAACATTTTACTATGCCACTTGAACCCAACTAGAGTTTTTAGTAGGCAAATGTTTGCTTCTAGCAAAATGGACTCAGAAGCAGATCTCATAAAATGTAGAAGGCTTTTTTCAGCTGGCCAAATAATACATTCTAGTTCAGTATGTTATTTTTCAAGGGAATGTGGTTTTTCTTTGCCCTCACAGAAGCATAGAGAGATGTGGGACAAGGGTGTACAGGAGGACACATGGATAAACAAGGCTGAGCTTGTAGAGAAAGCTCTCCAGCTTGAATCTTGCCACCAGAGACTTGTATACCACTAAACTTCCTAGATAGCCTCTCAGATTGTATAAGTGAAAAAGACATTACATAAACTGCCAGCATTTTTCTCTTATTCACTTTGAGAACCACCCTTGTGGGACAGTTGTAAGGAATTTAGTAGGGTTGGCTCTAATAAGTTTCTGGGGGTAGTGCTCTAAAAATGCAGACAGAAAAGGAAGCAATGCCTTTTTTTCTGGTTTTGTTTTTAAACAGTTATATAATTCTACGAAAGAGATAATTATTTCAAAAGTTTTACAGGATACTGTGTGAAACCTTTCCATTTTCATTTTGTCCTATTACACTTTCAGTATAGAGCAGGTGCCATCAGGTATTTTCAGTGGAAGTGAATATGTGCTTTCAGGTCTCACCAAAAACTAATTAGACTATGTGCTTAATCCCAAGCCTTCCCCAGCTCCCTATGTTCACCTTTTCTTCTAGGTAACAACTGCTGTCTCTTAATACTGGCATCTCATGAATGGCTTCAGTTCCAATCCCAATGGCAATAGTCTGGGATAGAAGAAATCCTTTTTTTCTTTTATAGTTTCAGTAAAAGTTTCATGACCCATGAATACTTGCATGAAATCCAAACCTACTTAGTTTAGTTTTCATGTTATATGGAGGCCTGAGATCAGCTTCTCCCAAAGAACTGTAGTTTGACATAGCAAGTAATGGGCATGAAAAGCACCACCCTTGCCTATTTCAACCTAGAAGCTGCCACGCTAGTGCCTGCCACTGACCTCTGTGGGATGCAGGGCAATGCATAACCTCCCACAGAGCTCTGCCACCAGGTCACGTGGAAAAGCTTTGGCTCTTACCTGTCCCACATAATTTCTCCTTCTTGTTGCCTCATGGGGTTGCTCAAAATGAACTGAATTATGCAAAGAAAGCTGACAGAGGTCTCTTTTGGTAAATCCAGTCTTACAGGCCTTTGCACAATAACTCCAGGATCAGACTTTCCATCTTCCAAGAAATTTGATAGCTAAAGATTATGACAACTTCGCAGAGTAACTTTTCCAGATCAGTGACCATTCCCTACGAAGGTTTCATCTGTCACTGAATGTTCACGGTGACTTCAGAAGGAATTTCTTGTATCCCTTTTTACCCATATCATTTTGGAATGACCAGTGTTTCTTCCAAGGTCAAATCTATACCCACATTCATTTTCATGAGAATCACTAGTTACCTCTCAAAAAAAATGACCTCACAAATGACAATATTTGTCAAAGGCATTTAGAGGAGAATGGTACCATAGACAGACATACACTCAGCGGCTGGGAAAAAAGAAAAAAGGCTCTTCTCAGAACTTCTCTTCATGTATATTTTTTGTAGCCAAAAACTAGAGTGGGAAAGGAAAAGATAACATCTGAGTTGGGATGACCAAAGAACATAGAGAGAACAATTTAGTCTCTTAAAACAATGCAAGAAGTTAGATTCCAGTAGTAATTCAAGTGAAGGCAGGGGGTTGGGCCATATCCAAATATCTATGCTGTCCCAGTGACCCGAACGATCACATGCAATATACCTCACTTTTTTATTTGCTTGTTTATTCTGAATGACTACAAGGGCACTTGATGTGATAAAATGTGGACAATGTCCTGAGTTCAGCTGGAGAGAGTTAGGATATTATCTTTCTGGAGCTTCTCCCTGCAGTAATGACGATACCTGTTTTGGGGTTAATTTTCTGTTGAATAAGCACGTCAGGTTTTAAGGCACTGGTCCAGACTGTAAACAAGTCAGTCTCTTTGGAGCCTGCCTTGGCAGCTCAGCTGAGGTTACTATTTGTATTAAAATATTTGCTAACCTATTCTTCATAAAGCCAGGTATGTTTCCATGAAAAGGAGAGGCAAGGTTGACATCTGTCCTCTTGCCAGCATAAGTAATCATGTTTCCTTGTTATCTCAGCTAGCACCCCCCCATGCTGATGCACTAACTAAGAGACTATTGAAATTCTGGGCTGGAGCTGATTACATTTCTGCTCCATACACAACTCTGACTATCTGTGCAAAAGGCAAGAGAAATTCAGTCCCCTCATTCCAGTGGCACCGAGATCAGAAAAAACCTTACTGCTGAGAGAAATCAGTGATAGAGAGATCTGGAATGTAAATTTTAAATTAGGTAGAGATTTTTCACATGTGGCTGACAAGCAATTTAAAGCACTAAGGAGAGTTCAAGAGGGAGTTAAGTGGTCCATGTAGATATACAGCTATTAGAATAATTTGGATGCATTTAGGATGCAGGATAGACAAAGAATTCATCTCATCCCCAAGCTGTTTGGAGCTGTGACTACATTTTGGTTTTCTCAGCTTGTAGAGTTTTCTATAGCAAGACTGGTCCCAACTATAATAGATCATTGTAATAGCTCTGTTCTTATTATGAGGTTGGGGAGTGGAAAGCAAACAATCTAAACAATGTAAGACCACTGCAATTGCTTCAATTGTTTTTATAGGTTACCCATAAAATTGTGGCCACTTTTCAGGCATAGAAAAAGGCATAGGCTCAGACTTAGATCTTCTAGCCCAAAGCACAATCCTTGAACTTTCAGAACTGCCATTGACTGTGGATAAAATTATCTACAATCATCTAGATCAACTACCATTGACCTAGGATAAAATGCAGGAAGTTCAGGATGATTATTTATGCTCCAAAATTAAATTAGGTGTTTGCAAGAAGAAAAAGGACTAGCTCTGGGGGACAGAAGGTTGCTGTCCCTTTTGTATAAATGTGCAGTCTTAAGGCACAGGAGTTTTTATCAGGTTGGGATTATTTGCGTTTTGATACTTCAGTTTGCCATTGGATAGAGTAGGCCGCAATTACTTTGCTTAGACTTGCTGTTCTCCATTTCTTTGCATTTGATATACAGTTCAAAATCTGATAAAGAAATGTTAAAAATAATTGGTGTTTTTCCCACAAACAAGGAGTTAAATCAGACACTCTATTTTCTGATTTTTAAATGATGGGAGATTTACACCTCTAAGGCAGAGAATTTTTTTCTTTGAAATAGGCAAGATTTTTCAAAGCACCTGGGGCTGGCCTCATCCCTCTCCCATCAAAGTGAAAGGTCAATGCTTCCACTCACTTCAGTTGGAGCAAAGGTGGGCAAACGATGAGAACATTTGGGAGCATTCCATGTAAAGCAATTAGAACTAAGCATGCTGCTGCCTAGATTCTGGAGTGATTTATCAACTAATAAAAACTGATATGCATTCGCTTTACTCAGTGTAGCTGGATCAACTTATATCTGACACTCTGTTCTGGGAATTCCTAGTGATGGTATCGATATAGCTATGATGGGCTAAGTATACAGGCAAAATAAATTTTGTGGGAAGAGGTGGTACATTTGTTACTCTGTCTCATATTGCTGGAATATCAGAAAAACTTCAAGGCATACAAAGTCTTTTTCTACTTCATACTTAAAAGTTGGCTGATATTTCTGAAGGCATGTTTGCTTTTTTTCTAATAGTATTTGTTGGACCGATGGGAGGTGCTATCTTTCTCTGCAAGCTTCAATATGGAAATTTCTTCAAGACACGACTGTGTTGCAGCTCTTTCTCAGGTATCTATCTAACACAAAGCAGCCTCTTTTTTTTACTCACTGTTCACTACTATCAATTACTTCACTTTTTCTTCTCTTCTTCACGCTTCTGTCCATTCCCATCCATTATGGTTCCCTTCTTGTAATCATCATGTTGAACTCCTATTTAACTTTTTCCCTTATTTGGTGGTATGGATGGGCTTGCTCCACAAAAGACAAAACACTCCATAGTATCTTTATTATTGTGTTTTGACATTTTTCAATTTTCATGTAATTATAGGCTGAGTTACTTCGATATGGACCCAGTCCAACATCTGAGTATTTTTTTGGTTTGCATACAGTCAGTGTTAAAAATTACTTTTTTCTTTTAAAGTGACAAACTTCCTTTATTTTTCCCATTTGTTTTCATTAACTTTGCTTGATGGTAGGTCAGGTTAGGTTCTTTGCCATCTCTGCTGCTTCTGTCATCTCCTAATGTTGTAACTGCCTTTTACAGAGGCTGTTTTTCTTATCTTTGAGCTTTCAGAGCAATGTTTGTATGTGGGGTAGATTTTTTTTTCTCTCTCTGTCATCTTTGCTGTCTCTGCTCCTTGTCTTTTTGGTTTGTCTTTGGCTTTTGTCTTTCTGTTTTTTTGGCTCAGCTGTTCAGTAGCAGAGGCAAAGTTATTGTTAGCTCTGGCTGAAGGAAAATACAGGATGGAGAGATGCTTCTTTCTTCCACAGTTCAGTTTGATGCAATTCTTCCATTATAAGCTTGATTTTGAATCCCACCCTGAGTTTTTCAAGCTAAAATTAATCTACCTGAAATTTCACAGGCAAACTTTTATGTCAGACTACAATTTTTCAGGAAAATTTGGCTGATACTAGGCAAAATATTTGGGAGATAAGAAGATAGTTATAAAAGTGGATTGATGTCACTTTCTGGATAATTTACTAACTTTTATTTTAAAGAAATGTCATGACTTAAAACTATCTTGACCAAGAAACTCCAAATTTGGGTTACTTTATTGTCCCTGGCAAGGATAGGTGCTTTGGACTCAGTATGGGCATGCGGGTATAATTTAGATATTAGTAACAACAGTGTATCCATACATTAGAAACACATCAGCTTTCTGAATACCACATTCTGGCTTGTTCATTGTTTATAAACCACATACCAGCAGCCTTTGTGCTCTTTAAGCAGCATGCAGTACTACACACACTTTAGGACGCACATAGCCAAAGGCTACCAGATGCCTGAGCAGTTGCTGTTATATCCATCAAGCAAGATGTAAGAAACACTCAGTTTGAAGCATCTTCTGATCTCCACTGGAGTTTCTACAGTGTCTGTCAACTTCATGGGCATTCTCAGGGTTGTGCATGCTGACAAGACCCCTCAGTGCCTCTCTGGGTATATCCCAAAAGCAGGGTCTCAATGCACTCTGTTCCTAGCCTAACACTTCGTTGTGTGTAGCTCCCTGCATTAACTATGGCTTTTACGGAAGCACTTACACATTTCTCTTAAGCCCCAGAATGCTGAAATGTGGCAGTTCCTTAACCTAGAATTAAGTCTAAGGAAAAAACAGTAGTTAAAAGGTCAAATGAGGATGTGGAGGTACTTGTGGATAAAAGGGTAATCCTGAAATAATGCCATTACCTGAACTCAATTACTGGCAAATAAACATATGGAAAGTACAGACTTAGGGTAAACTGCCCCTAAACATCTTGAAAGAGAAAATGACTCTGTTATGCCCGATCTTAGTACATTCAAAGGCAACCTGGTCTACCATGAAAGCTCTGCACAGTGTATATAAAATCTTATTATTATACATTTATTATTTATAAACAATATGTTGATATAATAAATATATAAAATTATTGTTATATATAATAAATATAAATATTCGGGTTTGTAATTCCTGAAGTCCCACGTCTGTTGTTTTGGGGTTCTCCACTGTTAATCATAACTGATGTAGGTCAGGCAAACACTTTATGAACTGGCATTACTATGGCACATCGTAGGATATCTTAAGAGTGAGCTTTGAGTGAGCTTTGATTCCATCAAAACATCAAGGTGGCAGACTTGGCTTCCAGCTGCAGATGAGTGCCAGCAGGGAGAGTCTGGGCATGGGAGCAGAGAATTCAGCAGAGGCTGCAGAACTCTCCCAAGATGGCTAAAGCAGCCCTTACTAAGCTCCTTGCTGGCACAGTGAGACAGCTACCAGTGGACAAGAAAGGCGGCTTGGGTTAGGTAAGTTTACATTACAGAACGTTTCTGTCTGCCATATAGAGAAATGCTGAAACATTTTGAAATTCCTCTAATGGCAGTACCTTTATTCATAATGAGTCTGGGATAATATACCACCTTGTAAAATCATAGTCCAGAACTTACTCAGAGTTTAAATACTTACAGTAATTAAAACAAACTATTGAAATGTAATCTACTTCCAAAAAAGGAGACCAACACTTCTCCAAGATACCACTTCAAATGCTTCTCTTTTGAACATCCCAGTTGTCGTGGGGAAAGTAGTGAAACTGGATATGAAATACTGTTTCTGAAATACTCCACAGAGCAGTGAACTTATGAGGAAGGTCTTCTTGTTGTGAAATGCATGTGTTTCACTATTTTGGCCCCAAGACCTCTGTTCCACTCTGTAGAAATGAGAAACAAATTTACTAGACTAGTGAAATGGGCAAATGGGTATGTCTCCAGCAGAGACCTTCTGTACTCCAAGGATTAGATTTGACAAAAGTAAATGAAGCTTCAGGCAAAAAGTAAATGAAGTTAACAAATGTAAGCACATCCTCTGAGAAGCACTAACTATCTTTTACCTTTGGGAAGGTGAATTTTTTGACAGGTTAGGATTTTCTAGAACACAGAACATGTAATTCCTCCAAAATCAGTCTCAACTGTGCTTGCTGTCTCTTTCAAGCATCATCAGAAACACTTTGGGGATAAAGGATAATTTTCTAGAGAATACTTTGTTAAGATGAAGGGTCTCTAGCCAAATATGACAACAGTCAACATAGTTCCTTGTGTACTTCACCGTTAAGAAATCTTATTGAAAGTTCAAAGGATTGGATTAAATTCTGCTTGGATTTCCTGTGATAATCTCAGTTGGATCATCTGCTCTTACATCTTAGAGCTCAGCAATGTCTGACTCTGTTAAGGAAAAATGACATTTATTAGAAACAACTTTCCTTAACAAACTTTTCTTATCTGGCTGGGACAATTCATGCTATTTAAAGGACTGTCTTGCATCTAACAAGAGTTTTGTATAGAAAACCAATAAATATCAGATGGGAAAGAATGAACTGCATTAGCCCTTTACCTGAAAAAAAAAAAAAAAAAAAGAAAAAAAGAAAAAAAAAATATTTTGGACTTGGTTTCTCACCCTCTGTTTATCTGTTTAATGTATACTGCAATTTCAGTTTCTGTTAGCAAAGACTGAATTCATCCTGCTTTGCATTGCTTTAGGACCTGGTTTTAAACCCTCATGTCATCCATATTCTTTAGCAGCATACGAGAAGTAGTTGCACGGAATGATCATTTTCAACATTTGCGTGCCAGTCCGAAGGTCCAAAAGGAGGTTCACAACAAGTAATTTGGTGAACATTCACAGAATCACAGAATGTTAGGGATTGGCAGTGTCAGAGCCTTTGGATATAGATTTGTATTTCAGGACATGTGGTTTGTGGTTATTGAAAGACAGAACATGAACCAAATGGGAAGTTTTATGCAGAAGATGTACTCTTTGCGTTTGCCCGTCTTGTCTTTATTGGTATCCTCCATTAGCTATTTTTAAGGGCATCTATACTTTGGGAAGGATAACTTTTATGTTTGCTCTGTTAAAATCTATGCAGGCAAGTACTAAATGTTCATCTAATATAAATCAAGCTAGCCCCACTGATATTACATTTACTCAGCTAAGCTTCTGTTTTGCTCTGTGTGAAGCCACTGGAAGTTTTGCTGTCAACTTTACAGGGCCAGATTTCACTCACTGTTTCAAATATTTGAATAACAATATTTAGGAATTGCGACCTTCATGAGTGTTTTGAATACACCTGATAAAGGAAATAAGTTTGTGATGTGTTGTAGCACGTGCTGAGAATGCATACGTTGTTTTTTTGTTTAGTTTAGTCTATTTTTATAAAGGAGAGAATCAGTAAATTTAGATTCCTGAGGAAAAATCCATAAGTTTGAATAGTTTAGTCTACTGGTTAAGTAAGCATAGTGATCTCTGTTGGGCCAGAGTATTTTGCTTCCTTTATTTCTAATGTAGGAGTTCTCTTGTAAAGATTTAGCTATATGACAGAGGCAAAGTTACTAATTCTGTTTATTAGCAGATGCAGATTTTGCTAGAGCAAGATTAAGTGACTGATAGTGATCCATGTCATGACTCAAACACAAGTAGGGAAGAAAGTTTGTGCTGGCTTCCCTGAAATAAGACCTTTGCTGATTTTTATAGGCTTCATCCAAAACCCAATAAGAGAACTTTTCAGTGCCATTAGAGAGGCAGAAGCATTTCCAAGAAAAAGGAAAATTTTAAAATCTGCATTTTCAGCAGTGACTAGTATTGGTTATTCCTCAGTTTCAAAGTTCACAAGCAGAGAATTCAAAGGAAAATTTGGAAGGAAATCCAAAATGGAAAGGGGCCCTAGTTTCAGGTTGTTGGTACTTTCTGCTTTTCAGACTTCTCTTTTGAAGTGTCTCCAGTCAGGCATCTGAATTGCTAGTCATTTTAGAACTTTCAGGCTCATTCTTTTCTTTTTTCCTCATCTTTTTCTCTTTTCCTCTTCTCTTTTCTGTTAAGGTCAAATCCTGCTTCTCATGATGCCAATAATAAAACTCCCATTGATTTCAACATGAGCAGGAAATATGCAGTTTGCTATTTACCACAACCACCACAATGAATCTCTGGGAAGAATTCATTTATATTCATTCCAACAATGCCATGAAAAATGGGTTCTTGCTATTTTATCACATCCAAACTGTTGCTCTAACTCTAACATCCTAGCTGTTGCTAACAAGTCAGTGATGATTTGTAAACCAACAATTTATGGTAACCACATTCCATCCCCATTATGATGTGTGGTTTGGAAATGGAAAAGTAATCAAGACCTCCTGTTAAGAGACTATTTCAGTTGAATGTTTCTGTAAATAAAGGCATTTTGAAAGGAGCATTGCTATATGTTTCTAACTCGAAACTGTTCATTTGATCTAGACCTCATCTATGCTCCAAATTCCTGCCAGGCTCTGTCTGTCAGGAGCGTGAGATCCCCAACGGTGGCAGAAGCATATTGGCAAAGCTGTTTCCATCAGTACAAGTATTTTCAGTCAACTGGATAGTTTCACTAGGCTGGAACGGCAGTTCCATTTCTTGGAGACAGCTACATCCATTCCCTGGAATACTTCATAATATTTTATCAGCACACTATAAGGGTATTCTGACATAAATAAAGGCCTCCTACTACAGTTACGGTAACAGATGAAGAATTATAGTCAGATCCATGGTATGCAGTAATGCCCTTGGGAACTAAGAGCCTGCGTAGTTTGTGCAACACTTTGTCTTGGTTGTGAGGATTGTGGGCAGTCACTGTGAAACTAAGGAGGATTTTCCAGCACTTCGGTGGAAGACCACCTAGAATTACTGGTAAATAGACTCAAACAAGGGAATTTTGTTCCAGTGCTAGGTTCTGATACGAACTAGGTTCAAAACCTTCTTTTGATCTCTTTGACACTAATACATTCTGTCCCTTCAACCCTGCATAAAGAATCTAGCAGCCAGGGTTTGAGATTAGAGCCACTTTGTCTGGTAACCTGCTGAAGGAGATATCAAATTAGGCAGTCTAGAGAGTGACCTGGTTAATCAACACTAACTATAATGTGATATGAAGATAGAGACCACACTGATTAGGAGATAAAGCTCTCTTCCTACGCCTTCCTCTTCAGTAAAAAATCACTACTTGATTAGTTTACATATCCCAGGACTGAGCACAATCGCTGGGGTAGAATGTCACCTCAAAGGGTTTATATGAATGCCCTAATTTTCTGTTGAACAAAAGACTGACTACTAAAAGTCACTCTCAAACTAGTATTAAGAGGTTTTTAGCATATATAAATCCCCATGAGGTGTTAATTAGCTTGTCTATGTTGTAATAAAATTACAAAAAATTAACAAGTATTTTGTTGTTAAGTAACATTAAAAGTAGTGATCTCTATAACATTAGTGTGAAATATGTATTTTAAAGGACATTTTACCTCATTTGGTACAACGTACTGAAAAATAAGATGTGAATACTGGCAAGATTGCTCATTCACCATGGGGAACTTCAGCCACAGCTCCATGATGAAAAGTGTTCATGGGCTTAACTTCAGTTTAATTTGTTCCTTCCCACTCCTGACCCTCTGACCCTCTGCAAGCACAATGCATTTTTGTTAACGACAGCACAACCATTCACGAGCCTGTGTTATGAGTTAGACCTCTGAAATTTGATTGAAAAAAAAAGAAGTATATGTAAGGGGGAAACTAATAATGTTGAAGTAGTTTCCTTGTCTGTCATTGTCATGCTGCCAGGTGTAGTGGGCAGTAATGAGCAGTAGAAAGTGGAAGGAGGTTGGTAGATGGGACTGTCTGAAGCCCATAGTAGTGTTGCCAAAGGCAAAACTATACCCTAAATCAGCTTTAGAAAACAGATTTGTTATTTCACCAAAGAGGTGACCAACACAGGATCCTACAAGATATGGGTTCTGGTGGGCCTTGAAAAAAGTCTGTCTGCTATGACACACTTTCCAGCCAGAAAGCCAGTCAAGTATGATGTTAGGGGCCATTGCAGCCCAGCCAGTTTCATTCCCCTTGAGCAGAATTTGATCATATCTGTCCTCAGCAGTTCTGGAAGCAAGACAAAATCTCAAAGCTAGGTTACATGATTTTATCCCTATCACTCATTCTTTCCAAACAGACCTTTTAGGCACGGAATATATTTCTGTTTCCTTTATTTTCAGAAGTGTTTACTATCCCGATGTATATGTCTTTGGTCTAACATATCAAGCTATTGTCTAATTAGAAAGTTAACAAAAAGAAGCAGCTTGTCAACATTTGTCCAGTAGTAGGAGCCTCTCAGGTAACCGGGCAAGAGTTAAGCGAGCCACCATGTTTACAGTAATGCTAATGCTGCGCTACCACCTGGTGGACAAAAGGTAAATAGCACAAAGCTGTTCCACACGCAAACACACTAGCCTTATGAAATAAATACAGCAGTGGTTGGAAAGGTGACAGTGGACTGACATGGACGGTATAGTTCGAATCCTCCAGATTGTGCCAGTTCAGAATCTGAGCAGCCAGCAGAAGCCAAACAGATTTTGAAAATCCACTGGAGTTTTCAAGTGTGATAGCAGGTGAAGGGTACCCCTCAAAGGGATATGACCATCTCATTCTCCTCTAGGATACAGAGAGAAGCAAGTAGGAATTAAATAATATTCCTATGATACTAGACTATCTATGCCTTTAAATAAGCAACTCCTCTGACCTGTTTCCTCTCAACAGCAATCCTCAGAGCTACTTGCAGCATCCTTGACTGTCTTCTACCTGCTAGCTCAAATGACAAGTCCTTTGGCAGTTGATTACCTTGAAGTCTTGACTTCTCCATGGTCTTCTTTCCACATGTTGGGATCACAGCAGCTCTCTTTCCTTTCAATGCTGTGCTTCAGGGAAGAAAAGAAATCAAAACACCACCTAAAATTTCAGTTACTGTATATGTTATTAATAAGAATATTTTTGGTAACCTCTTCATCCCATCAGGATGAAGTGCCCTATGGCACTTAACAGATTCTCAGAGAAGAAGGTGTGTTCAAAACTTAATCTTCCTTTTCCCTAAAACAGAAGGAATCCCCCTGCAGGTCTGAAACTCTGCACAATCAGGAGATGTACTGTGTGACATGCCTCTTCACACATGAACTACAGAGGGATTAGAAAAACAAGTATTACACAGACATCTCAAGTACATGTCAAAGACGATTAGCATGGTCTGATTTGGGTCTTACATGGCTGAAGGTAAAAGCTTTTGGGGGACTTTCCTTCTCGTTAGTTAATCAGCTAGAGATCCAGATTTATACTGATGTCAGATTCTCTCTATGGTCTGATGTGACACAAAATCAAACTGAGGCTTTCCATATCCAGAGAACATGTCCAAAACTGCACTTTATTTGATTCCACAGAGCAAGCCTTCCTCTGCTTTTGCCAAGAAAGCTTGGACCAAATGATGCTTGTGGTCCCTTCCAACCTGGTATTCTATGATTCTATGATGTTTTTTGCATGGTTAATTAGATATCTACTGGAGCGAGCACATGAACTTGGGTCTCTAACATGACTACAGATTGCCTTAATGGTAGGCAGTAAAATTCTTTCTGCATTCCTTCTGCCTTACCTCCCTCATCCTCTACAATTTTGTAAGACAGTTTGAGAATTTTTTCCAGGATTGCCTCCTCCAAGCTCAAGAACGGTCCATCCTGACATACAGGAAGCCAAGGAGAGTTGGCAGCAGGCCTGCATGGATGAAACAAAGAGCTCCAGACAAACCTGAAACATAAAAAAGAAACATGCAAGAGGTGGAATCAGTTTCAAATCTCCCATAAAGAATGCAGACACATTATATCATGCAGGGATTAGGTTAGGAAATCCAAAGTCCAGGTGGAGCTGAATCTGGTGAGGGCAACAAGAAGGGCTTCTACGAGTATATCTGCAGGAAAAAAAACAACCAACCAACCAACCAACCAAACCCCACCACACACTGGGGGAAATGTAGGCATGTTTCTGAATGGGGTCATGGAAAAGGCTGAGGAACAAATTGATTTCTTGGATGGAGAAATGTGACAAGAGGAATCTCAGGAAACTCAGTTATGGGCAATATCCTGCACCCAAGAATGATTAGCCCCATGCACTAGTGCAACCTAGGGGGATCCATCAGCTGAAAAAAAAAAGCTTGGCAGAAGAGGTCTGCTGGCCTGGGTGTACTGGTAGACAACAGGTTGACTGTAAAACAGGAATCTGCCCTTGAGGCAAAGATGGGCAACAGCATCTTGGGCTTCATTAGAGAGACCATTGCAGGCAGGTGGAGGAAGGTTATCCTTACTTACTGATCATCACTGGTGAAACCCCATCTGGAATGCTGCAGCCAGTGCTGGGCTCCTCAGTACAAGGACATAGACATACTGTGGCAAGTCTAACAAAGGATCATGAAAATTATTTAGGTATCAGAGCATGTGACATACAGGGAAATGCTTGGAGAACTAGGACTGTTCAGCCTGGAAAAGAGAAGGCTCAGTGGTATCTTCTCAATGTGTATAAATACCTGACAGGGAGAGTAAAGGTAGAGACAGACTCCTTGCAGCAGTAGCCTGTGAAAGGAAAAGAGGCAATGGGCACAAATTCAAATACAGAAATTTCCATTTAAACATAAAAAACTCTATTTTACTGTCAGAGTGGTCAAACACTAGAACAGGCTGTCCAGAGAAGTTGTGGAGTCTCTGTCCTTGGAGATATTCCAAGCCTGACTGAACACAATACTGAGCAACCTGCTCTAGTTGACCCGGCTCTGATTAGAGTGTTGCACTAGACAGTCTCCAGAGGTCCTGTTCAACCTCTGTGATTCTGTTCAGTACCATGTTCATTATTCCAGACACAGTTCTGACAGGAACAATGCTCCTGTGTACAGCTTCTTTTTCCGTTTTTGGCAAAGAGAGGAAAAACATTTCTATCTTTTGATTCTGCTTTCAGGATAACATTCAGCCCGCAGGTATTGTGGGACATGAGTGACTCCTTGTGCTTACTTCAGCACTTTTTCCTGCCCTAATTCTCCTGTTGCCCAAATAAACTTATTGAAGCATCACAGCCCTCTTCTGGTTCCAGGTCCTGTCTTACAAGGAAAGACTAAAGTATATATACTATTTTTTGGTGTGGCAGAAGCACAGGGTAAGCTTAGGACATGAGGGGCGGTAAATGCACTGCAGAAGTTTTTCCACTCTAGTCCTATGGAAGAGCAGTCCTTTAACTCAGGATTAGATCCCTCACCCCTTGCTCTGCCTCAAGCACAGCAAAATTGCTATATAGGAATACTATGGATCTAGGACTCTCTCTCATTTATGCTCGCATGCCTTCCTTTTGCTTCTCTCTTCCACTGACCAGTACTGAGCAATAGCAGAGGAGCAATGGAGAAACGGGTTATATACCATAGACCTTAATGTTAAAGATGTGTTTATTTCATCTTCTAAGATCTTCCTAGTGAAAGATCTTCATGTCATGCCAAAAATAACAACTTCTTTACTTAGGATGGAAATCTGGTAATGTGACAAATGCTGAATCTGTTTCTCTGGAAAGAAGTTGTGAGCAGAAGACTGTTACGGTATTATAGGAGGAATTCAGAGCAAAACAGTTCTTGCTGGGTTTGGTTGGTGCCCTCAGCTAGAAGAGTACATTCTTCCTCAGTTCTGTGACTTGGGTTCCTTATGCGAAATCTATTTCTCTGTGCCTCATGTTTCCTAAATGATATAATTTATATTATTCTGTCTTGCACACAAATATGAAGAGGATGCCATAATCTAAAAAGCACAAAAGCTAAACTTCCTTTCCTGAATTCTCAGGCAACATGTAGCCTAGCCTAAGACAGCTCTTCTGAAACTGGTGGCATAATAGCATTTTATATCAGGTTAGGATACATAATTAAGTCATCAGTGGGAATCATGCTGGGCCCAAAAGTCCTCTGTAATAACTTCAGTTTCCTCAGCTGTTTGTCAGCACTTAAAGTTTTTCATAAAGAGCTGGAATGTGAAGAACAATTTGCAAAAAATAATCAGGAAAGTCGTTGTACAACCCATCTTTGCCATTCAAGTAGTAAAGAGTGAGGTGCTCTCTAGCTTTCTGCATAATGACATCATTGCTTCTTTGCTTCTTGTTTTTGGTCTGGTTCCTGGGCAGAGATGCCAAGGCAATAGAAAAGTCAGTTTTCTCCACCCATTTTTTTTTTTTAAATCTTCTTTAACTCCAGTTAACCAAGAAAGATAGCAATGTGGAAACTAATGATGTATTACAAAGTACCGAGAAAATGTCCTTGAGTGGTTTGCCCACAATCCAAACAAGCAATATCATAATGAATTTATTACCACTGTAGTGATGGGGTAGAAGTACAATAAAACTGTGTTCACACTTAATAGCGCTATTGGATGATACATTTGTAATAGAAAGTCTATTCTGGTAACCTTTGACTTGTTTCCTGCCTAGGGATAAAGATTGGTAATTGGAAGAAAGTTACAACAAGCAACAGTGACCAGCAATTTTCATTTACGAAACTCCTTCCTCCTCAAGCTCCCTGCAGTTAAAACAAAGTTTCACAAAGAGGGATAAAATTCAGATTCAGTTACAGATTCTGCCTTTGTAGGCCACTAGAGACATAAGAATCGAATGAAATCATTTTGTTTACTCAGATTTAAACCAAGAAATGTGAACTAACGCAAGAGTCAGAACCAAATTGAAATATCTGAAGAACAAGACTTAAACACTGTACAAAATTTGTATCATCATCCAACACACATTCCATTTCTAACCCATCAGTTTTGGGATTCATTCAGGAAATACTTAAAAACAGGCTTCTTTTTTTTTTTTTTTTTTCCCTTCCCCTTTTTATGGGTTCTATTGAGAATGTTTCTAACACCCTTGTGCAAAATATAATGATGATCATCTGTGTCATCTTGTGAGATGTTCTTGAAAGACAGCATTTGTTAATTAACAAATTAATAGATATTTTCCTTCTATGAGTTCATTTTAATTGTCTATTTATGTCAGAATATTTAAAGTGTGCCAGTCTACCACTTCAAGGAATATTTCTGTAATACTGATAGTTGGGGTTTTTTCTCTATCATTAAGTACAAGAGCAAAGTACTAAATGCTGCACAGTGATATGACTGTAAATTGATCCTTTATTTTTACTTCCTCACTTTAGCTATTAGCCTGTTCAACAGAAATTTTGCTGTTGATTCAGAGTCTGTAAGTGGGATCAGAAAAACTGGCTTCACTAAATTCAACAGCATATCCTGCTTTATTGCCCATCGTGTTCAGACTCCAAAATTTCAGCAACAGCTGAAATGGGCCACATAATTGCAAATGGTATCCAAAATTTTTACAAAGCAGCCAGTTCAGACACTGAACTTCCAAACTGGAGGATTTTTCTAGTTACTGTACCTGACAGGTGTTATGTGCTCTATGTTACATTTAGTAGTTTATGTTTAAATCTCCTCTGTGTAATTTTGTGCAAGATGCACCTTGAAGGCAAACACTACTTGTTGTGGGCAGGAGTAGAGATTTGATTTGCATATATCAAGTGGTAGTTGTCACCTCTTTTATCCAAGTGTAACCATTTTGCCAGGTCTTGATTGCCTTCACCAAGGGTCCAGTTTAAGTTCAAAAGAGCCCATTTCTTGTTCAAGTTCTACCCAAAAACCTGGGAAAAATGATATTGAACTTTCTCACATTCAGTGAGCTAATTTTCCCTGTTTGCAAGCACAAGTCACAGAGATCAATAAATAACACGTTAAATAAAGGGGAAAATAAATCTCTTAACGAAATAGTTGAGCAGGGTAAAACACAGCACCTAGCATACAGTTATAACACAAGCAATATTACAGTCTTCTGTGGAGGGACAGTGTTTGGCCAGCTATTTGCTTTCCACTCCTAAGGTAGCCTTCACTCAAAATTTAGGACTTTTGTGTCTTGCAGGGCAGCAAGGCCTGGTCAGCTCCAGCTTTCCCACACACCACATAAAAAACTCTTTTCTACTTTCTAACCTTTGTACTCCATGCTGAAAGTAAATGCTTTAGATAAGGCTAACATTTCTCATGCACAGTTAAAAAGTCTGAACCGACCTCAACTCCTCTACACTTACAGGTACACACTTTCCTGCTTTATGCTAAAAAGCTCCTTGACAAACACAAATGTTTCTCAAATATAATGAAACAACATAGACAAACCAAACATGTTTTAGGCCTGTCTACCAGTCCTTTCCATTCCTTGTTCCCATGCTTTGCCAGTTGTCAGCCAGACTCCTTTTCTAGTCTGATTTCCTTTCCCCCTGAGGAATTCTTGTAGTGGGAGACAGTGCCAGAGATTTTCTTTCACTGCAGGCCTCAAACACCAGCGTTACCCAAAGTTAATGTATATTTAATATAATGCAGCCAGTATCACTTTCTGCCAACCTCTGATCACGTGCCAGCTGAGGAATGCTGCAAAATAATGTCCTCTAACTAAATCTCAAAGCCCATGTATAAACTCCTGATTAGTGGTGGGTGAGATTACTAGGGATATATGTATGTACCCCTCTGTTTCTTTGCCAGCTGGAATTTCTCCATGCTGTAGGATATCTATGGAAGCAGGCTCCAGAGAACCTTCTGTTTTTGCAGTATGTGTGTAAGGCAAAGCTACCAGAGGGTTTTTCTTCATTTCCTGTCTCAAGCAGTCATGTAACACTTCTGTGTATGATTAATAGACAGTCATGATTTACTGGGTAAGTTATGGCATTTCAGTGATGAGTGTAAGGACATCTTCATGTGTATAGTTGTACATGGAACAATTTCATCTTTTTGGTTTCTTCAGGAAGACACTACCATTTCCATTGAAGTTTGATTTTTGTTGTCGCTTGCTTCTTCCTTCTTGGGTCAGCAGAGTCAAGGAAGAACGAGTGTAATGAAGCTTTCTTTCTTGGAAGGGTTGTTTTTAAATTATTTTTTTCCTCTCTGGTATTTCTTAAATTGTGTAAGTAAGGTTCATGTTCACCAGGTAGTATAAAGGTCAAAATATTACAGGAACCCGAGGGAAGTGAGTGAGAAGGTCTTTCTGAGGATGACAGCTCTGCCTTGTAATACAATACTATTTCTCATGGGAGTGGGTGGGAGGCCTGCCTAAATTTCGTCTTCCTGTCCTGCCAAATTCCCCAAATTGCACAACTGTGTATTCTCCTTACACAGTGGTACCCTTGGCATCTCTAGTAAATCTGCAGGGAAGCAGTGAAGCAGCTGGAGGCTTGAAGGAAGACCAAAATTGGTAGAGGACAGACTTGGTTAGCCAAAAACCAAAACAAACCCAAAGCCATGAACAGAATTTACTAACTCTCCCATGTATAACAGAACAACACAATACAGATTTAATAACATACACTATTTTCTTCTAAATACACTCCATCTAGGAAAAATAAGTTTATCGGGATAAGCGAAGGACCCATGGGGAGTTCATCAGTTCAGTTTCAAGTCACAAGATGTGTTTTACTTGGCTTCGCAGCCTTCTTGTGCAAGAGTAATATGAAACTGCTGAAGTGCAAACTGACAAAAAGACATATTTTTACTGGTTGGTGCTTTTTCCTGTGTGCCATTATTTTCATCAATAGGCCCCATGACTGCCTTCCTCATCACCCCTGCCTCAGACTGGCTTCTGTGAGGAAAAGAAAGAACAACTATTGGAAGAGCAGCATGACCACTGTACCTCATAGGGATGTAGCCCTGAAGGCCTTTGATTTGTCACTACCTGGAAGCAGAAGAGAAGAATTTGGACGTCCTTAGAGGGGAGTGTCAAACATGGCTATCCAGGGGTAGGTTTTGCCTGAGCAAGGCGGGAAAGGTATGCCTCCTTTGGGAAAAATATTTGTGGTTTTTAAAATTCAAGTAACTGAATTCACTACTTTTGAAGCTTTGGTAAGCTCCACTGGGGCCTACTCTAGCTGATTATGCTGGCTGACTGTCATTAAGACAATAAAAAAGCAAGTACACTCACAGAGGTTTTGATAATCCTGCTCTTATTTTCTGTGTACAGCACCTTAAATAGGCTCAGCACTTTGGCTGGGATTGCTCGAGAGATTGGGTACTACTCAGTCTGTGTAAGGGTGGGAGAATCTGGCTCCAAATGGTTTCTTTTTCTCTCCTTGCTACAGGAACTGGAAAAGACAAGGGTGTGTGGGCGGGCCTGGAGTCCCTCCAAGGAAAGTGTGAGGCCTTGGGCAAAACAAATCCATCAGGTCTCTCATTTCTTCCAAATATAGGTCTGTTCTGAGCAATAGCCAAACTCAAGTCTAAACTCCACATTCAACTGTTTCAGAGGGAATACATGAAAAAGACCCTATGGCCTACAGAGTCTGTCTATAGAAAATATTTTGATAGCTCTTCCTCTCTGGCATTATCTTCCACTTAAAAGAAAGAAAAAGAAAACACACAAAAGTGGAGCACACAGTTCAATTTTCACTGTAAAACAACTGACTGATGAAAATAATACTTCTGAAAACAATCTGTTGTGAGCTATCGAGAGTTTTTGCCTATGCACCAGTTGGCAGGAAGCAGACAGATAAATTATTACAATATGTAACAAAACAAATTACTCTGAAGAGAAATGGTATTTCTCTGTGTGTGTATGAGCAGGATAAGTAGAATTAAATCCATGAAAGTATGCTGAGAAATCATCCTCCATCACAGCAATAATATACTGGAAGCAAGGAACTCATTTCAGATCTATCCCTGTCCCTGAATCACTGGCAAAAAAAAAAGGTTTATGATATGCAAATTTTCTCATGGAGTAGAGTAGAAGAATCATGGACCTAAATGAAGAAGAAGAAAAGGGGAAAAAAAAAAAAAAAAAGAACTAACGAAACTGGATATTCTTGCTGTTCAGGGGAAGGGGTCTCACAGCCATTTTTCCCAAGATACTTCCAAATTTTTCAGGCACCACCACATTTTAATGAAATGGATCAGTTACAGCAGCTCCTCAGATCTTGAATACTCTATTACTGCCCATGGGAAAATTTTCTGAAATGCCTTTAGACATGAAGATTTAAGAGACAAAATCCCATTAACTTTCAATAAGACAGTTTCTTTAGAACCTGGCATGTGGACAAATTACAGTGAGATAAGCTCTGAATGAAGTAACATCATGTGAATTGCTCTGTTGTGACTTTCTGTGTACATGCTCCTATCCCACAGTGACCAGTTAAGGCAGAAATGATGACTCTTTTTCTATCAAGAGCCAAACCACCTCACATTCACCTCAGAGCTCAGACCATGTACACTGGAAGTTAGTGGATAGCAGTGGACAAACTTGCTGTTTGCCACGTGCTAAATATGCTTTTGAAAAAATAAGTAGAGCTTCTAAGTTGCATAGAATAAATCTACCTTGACATTTGTGGATCACTGTCACCCATCTTGAGCCATGAGATCCATATTATTCCTGCTTATGACATACCTATAACATGCACTGACTCCATCTGTTCGTACTGCTGCTAGGAGGAGAAGGAATCCTTCTAGGCATGAGCCTCGTCTTCTTTTCCTGAACTATTTTCTACTTGTGGATCGTAGAGGAAGGAGGGGGACACAAAGTGTGTGAAAGTCTAGAAAAGAAAATTATGGGTTTGTTTCTGGGAAATATGACCTATAAAGTGTAGAGAAATTTCAGACCCATCTCAGATAGAAACTGGAGAAGGAGGCAAGAGGAGTCTCGTGCACATATCTGATATTGTTTCCATAGCAAGACAATATGGCTGCTAGTAATTACCTTAGGTTTTACACTAAATGTTCCACAGATTTGGCCTTTTAGTTATTACTACAATCATCATTACATCAATATGAAACAAAGATTTTTAAAGGTCTCCAGCAGTATCCAAATCCCATGAAAAACCAATATGGTTCTCTTTCTTAAAGGCTTCTTTGAAAATCCTTGCCTACACCCAAATTTCTTTCCCAGAATTCAAATTTCCCTTTAAAATTATGTATCCTTGTATGTGAGAGAGACAGAGTGTCATGGGCCTATTATTTCCTGCCTTTATTTTAGCCAAGGGACAAATATTATGTGATCTCAAATATGACAGGAAATTATTTCGCCATGTTTGAAGGCTACAGAATGAGACGAGTATCTAAAAAATAAATAAGCAGAAGTAAAATGCTCCTCTTGCAAAGTCTTGCATTTGCACATTGTAAGGGAACCATTCATAATTTGTGAGCACAATAGCTGATAGTAATTTCTAGCAGAAATGAGCTAGCTGCAAGGACTTCTAACTGTAGGCAGCTAGACAACCTAGAAGATTGTGATCATGTCATTTAAGCAGCCAGTAAAAGACTGTGCAGCTGAAGAGTTATTGTGCTATTTACTGACAACTTGAAAAGGTGGCAGGTGACAAAAAAAACCCTGTAAGAGTCCAATAATAACAGATAAATACACTCCAGAGAGCTGTAGCTCCTATCACCTACCAAAAATTGGAGTAATTTGGTCTTTTTGTCATCGAAACATACTCAATAGGAACTCATTAACATGGCTAAGTCAGCAGCATAAATTACAGTGGAAAGATTAGCTTGACAGATCTATTTTGTGTCTTGAAGATTTTTGCATGCAACTACAACTTAATCACTAAATCTGCAAATGCTGGAACCATCTACAAATATCCCAGTGCTAGGTTAGAAGTACTACTGTAGTTTCAAGAGAGGTTTTCAAGGGCCAAGCAGAGGTTTTTCAGTTCCTCTTTCATTTGATGGAGTGCCCTCTTGACTTTCTGAGGTGTGTTCATAACCTCTATGCTGCTGGTGAACGGGTTGTAGTGTAGAGAAAAAGGTTTCTTGATCTTCATTGCGTAGTTTCTGTGGGTGAAGAAGACAGAGCTGCTAGCTCAGAAGCTAGTTCCCTAAGTGTAAAAGCTGCAGGACCTAATTTCTCAGTACGTAGACATGGACTTATCAGGGTGCAGAGGTTGCTGTGACATCTCCTCCCTGTTGCTCCTTAACTTTGTCTGGTACAGTACATCCCCCCCACGGCTGAACTACCTGCAGCCCAGGAGATCTGCAGTGTCTTGCTTTTCAGCGTGGCTGGCTCAGACCTGTCTGTGCTCTTAGAGATCTAACACAATTCAGAGTTATTACAACCACAAGCTGAGGAATGCAGGAACACAGCATGTCTGCTGCCTTCACTTCCAAGAAATAACCTAGAGTAGCTCTTTCTACATAAAATTCTAAAAGCCTGTTGATACTCAGCATCCTGGGCTATTTTGCTGTCTCTATTAAAAGAAAAAACATGGTTGCTTGCCATTTTAGACAAAGTTTCCGTTAAGTACATACTGATAGGAACCCCCTGTACTGATGGTGTACTGATCTGTTCTGACAGATTCTTTTGCCTTTGATTATTCTCAGCAGCTTTGGCTGCGCAACTATCTTGAACAAAATGTATGAAAAAAATTAGAATCTGAGCATGGTGTATTCCTTGTCCTTGTAAGTTCTTTTCAGGTTTGCCTGAATCTAATGCTCTTGAA
Source organism: Columba livia (assembly GCF_036013475.1). Classification (NCBI taxonomy): domain Eukaryota; kingdom Metazoa; phylum Chordata; class Aves; order Columbiformes; family Columbidae; genus Columba; species Columba livia. The sequence continues at coordinate 148,728,092 of NC_088602.1, read as the reverse complement.
AATCCTCTCTTCTGCCAGTGATTTCTCAATCACGTTTTTACACACAGTAATAATTTAATGTGAACCTTCATATTTAAGATGAGGGGCCCAATTTGCCATTGTTATGACCCCAGCAGACGATACTGCTGGGGAAGGGGTGGGGGGAGTAGGGAAGAAGTCTGGCCCAGGTTCTCTTCCTCTAATAAATTATTCATTTCAGCTCCTACATGCTCCCCAGTAGCTCCACAACCAGCCTTCTGCCTCCAGCCAGAATTGGTCATGTTGTTCTAACTGTTGGAGATGACAGTTGGAATTTAAACTCTGCTTACTTTAAAAAGAAATAAATTTTAAAAATCTCCTTACTGCATAACATAACACAGTCAAAGAAATGCATTTAGAAACAACTTGAGCTAATTTGAAGTAATGTTATTTAGATTGCAGTCAGCTACTTTGTAGAAATTAGATTGCCTGTGAATGCTGACTCTGCATTTTATGTACAGATATAATCAGAGGAGAAAGACAATATTGTTTTTAAGCCCCCTGCAGATCCATGTTAATTCCTGAGTCTGCTAAAAAATTTCCATATGGCCTTGAGTAAATCAGTTCTTCATGACCTGCTATCTGTATGGACTAACGCACAGGCACCCCAACTGTGGAATTGTGCTCTACTTGGTTACAGAATTTACTGCAGAAATTGCTAAAATGAGGCATTGCTGAGATGAAGCATGGGGCAGGGCATAGCAATATATAGTTATGATTTTTTATGAAGCTTTTCTGAGATAATCTCATATTTAGCCTTGTTGTCAAAAATCCCGCTGTGCAGACGAAGTGTGCAGTGAGATAACTTGCATGGTAACTGCAGTAGTGGTAGATGTGTTTGAGATTAGGATTCAAGCTGGTGTGCCCCCACTTAGTGAAAACACCCACAAACACTTTACTTACTGAAGCTTGGCCTTGGCATCTTCCAGATTTTCTGCTATGAAATAGACAGGCTGGAAATCTTGATCTTGATAAGGGTGAACTGCAGTCACTTCTGGATCAAAAGGCTTGTACTCTGGCTTGTTTGATAAAGCGTACTTTGTAAGGAGAACAACACAGGTTAGAGCAGGTGAATGAACATAGCAAGAACTAGTGCCTACTGGGCCTTGAAATGCCCTTTGTGGTATAGTTAAAGGTAATATCAAGTTCTGTTCTTTCAGAGGTGAAACCTGCTTTTCATAATCAGCAGTCAATAAACCAGCAGTCAATAAATCAGCAGTCAATAATAAATAATTTTTTAAAAGAGGAAAAAAAGAAAAAGAAAAATCTATTTCCTGTATTAGAGTGACATATGATTTGGTACCATAGCTAAGTTCTCAGACAGGGAGGGGAAAGTCTATGCCACCTCCCAAAATCTGAATATCTAAAAGAAAAAATAATATCATGCTGCTTTTTTCAACCAGTATCAGAAAAGATTCACAGCCCTATGCAACACTGTTTCTGAGTTCTCAGCCCAGGTCACCAATCTCACATTTCCTGCTGCACTGAAGAACAGATAGAACACTCCTGGTATTTTCTGCACAGCTCCCATGCCAGTTAAGCAGCCTAAAAGCTTCCCTGAAACCCAAGATGTAAATATGTACTATACCCAGAGTGTGCATGTTTGTGTTTTGGGCCCACAGAGGTTCTTCTATATGTTTTGCTCAGGTTCTTCTACCTTGTTCCCTGAGGCAGACAGGAGAATTATGGAAGTCGTTTATGTCAGCTCATCTATCATTTGTTTACACATACTGGAGATACCTTTAAACAATCCAGTAGCAGAGCTGGTGACAGTGTGATTGTATAGGTATTGGTGTTGGTTGTTTAGTACTTGCACAGGGTCCTGTCAGGCTTAAAGCAAGTTCCTGTACAGTTTGTCTGTCCCTGAAACCCAAATGAGATAGTTTAAAACTATCAGTTTAAAACTCAGCTCCCATGATGTCTGAACTGCACCACAGATGTGCTTAAAATCTGGTTTGGCCTCCAACTGGCCAGGTTGGTGAGTGCCATGGCCACTTTGGTGAAGTGTCCTGGGTACAAACAAAAAGGAAAAAGGTAGTCCATCCCAGTCAGTGCTGAAAACTTTCTTCCCACCTTCTGCCTGGACAGTTGGCACCGTCCACCTAGAGACAGTGTTCCAGCACCCACCGCTTCTTTGAGACCTGTCTGTCTTTCTCTCTTCTTCCCCAGTCTTCAGAAGGCTCCTTTCACTATCTTATGATCCAAAATGCCAACTCCCATGGTACTTGTAAATAACTGGTAAGACACTAGTAAGAGCGGGTGACACTGCACAAGACTTTCAGCTCAGTCTGCTAACTGGAAAGAACTCAGACAGTACCCTTAGGCAGACTGTAGACATTTCACTGAACTGAGGCTGAATTCTCCACCACTAGAGGCCTGCCTTAACCAGCAGGCCAATTTGCTGCAGAAGTGGTGCAGAATTTTTTTTTATTATTTTTTTTAATGGAAAATGAACAAGATATAAAATGCTAAAAGATAGTGTTTTTCCAGTTCTTCATTTGCAGTGTGTAATTGAAGAATAAACCTTGGAGAGTACTCATACAGTCTAAGATGGATGATATACACAATCATGAGGCTGCTTTTATAATCTTAGAAGCTCTGGGGACTAATGGGAAAAGATTTCAGAAACTCAAAACCTGACAGGGGTCCTGCTATGCTGTCAGTATTCAAGCATAACTGAAATCCCATTGATTTCAGTGGAAGTTCAGCTTGAAACCGGATGGCCTTAAAGGCCTCTACAAGTTAAGTACTTGTGCTGCAAGAACAGCATATGTAGCACTGAGTTCTGCCAGAAGTGTGGTATGAGCCATAGATTTTACTGTATGTAGGACAGAGTCCAGCTGGGTGTTAACAGGAGAAGCATTTTGGATAATGTAGAACAGCTGACAGAATATAATGAAATAAATAGTGGAATACCAATAGCTGTTGGGGAGGAATTCTTACAGTTCAGAGGAGGCAAGTTTGGCCAGCAGTCAGACCCATTACAACTGTTCAGTTTAGACTTAGGTATGGTTATCCTGTTCCTTCTGATACCTAGCTGCTGCCACTAAATGATTTGTTAGATAACATGGATTCAAGTGCAAGTCTCATGCAGAAGATGTCTAGCCCTGCCTTTCTGCCTTTCTCCCAAGTTATGCCCTGAGTTTAGGCAGGATCAGTTCATCCACAGAAAATAGTTATCTGAAGCTGAGTTCGAACTTGTCAGACTGCATGCTATGGAGAAGAGGAAAACATTTTGAAGATTTCATAATCAGGTTGTGGTTCCCTGGGTTACAATCACACCCCCACGGACTATCGGTCCAGGCTGCAGCTCAGGGATGTTCCCAGACTCCTTGCTGATGCTAAGTTTTCACTTAACATCAGTTGCACGTATCGCTGCTGACCCTTTCCAGCTGGTTAGATGTTGTCTTCTCGTAGACAACCACTAGCCTTAGTAACTCACGCTTTTTTTGCCTCCTCAGTGACCAAATCATCCTGCTATTCCTGGTTCAGAAACCTTCCGTGATGAGCAAACTCCTCCTTTGCATGGGTGGTTGTAACATGTCGCCTCTGTCACATGAGCTGCAGTGAACCTGTCCGTGCCAAATATGCCAATCAGTTAAATTATATGGAATCAAGTTTGGGGCCTCCATGCACAATCCAACATCTGGACCCATACTGAGAAGACTAGCAGATCATTATCAGGATGGACAATGGCTTTCTCCTAAGCAGTAGCAAAGCTTATCCAGAGCTTTCTCAAGAGCCAGTCTAAGAATGCAAAATGAGCTTTGCAAGAAACTGAAGGCTATCATGCGCCTCACTATCTTCCAGTCTTCATCTTCTCTAACAAAACTGTCTAGCCACTGCTATATTTCTAAAAAAATCCCTTCTTCAAAATAGACATTTCACCACATATTTTTCCTCTCTTCAGCTGTGAAAGAAACAGTTGGTATACATTTTCAAGTTGCTAGCAGGTGCTTAGGACCTCGGCACTTTACTCACACTGCCACTGCCTGTACAGAAGTTAGAATCAGATGCTTACGCAGACTAGAATGATTAAATGGAAACATTTCTGTATTTCATTTTCATTCCAATTAAAAACCTGTGACATAATCAGTCAGCTGTAAAAGGAAACTTCAGCAATGAAGGCCATGGTTATAATTAATTTGTGTATGAGAAGTTTCTGATTCTCAAGGTGAAGTGCACAGAACTCACTGAGCTGCTGCCCCAAAAGCTACACAGTGATGAACTTGTTGAGCTCACATAGGGATTGTACAGAGCACATAGCAGCATTGCTGGTGAACTACTTCCCATCTTCAGATTATCTTAGGTGTTAAGTGAAAGATGGACACACTTTTGGAAGGGAGATAATCCTTTTTCGTTACTTACTGTATGCTACCACTTCCGCATGTAATTTCAGGAATATGATGGATGAAGACCTAGGTGGACCCAGCTGTACCAAAAGTTTATCCTGCAGCATTACCGAACAACAACTGATGATAAAGGTAATGACAAGAATCTACCCTTTATCAACTTGAAGATAGTTACTACTTCCATTTTCAACCTTAGAGGTAGGGAATTTGAGATGCAGTTATAATTTTGTGTTATATAGCACAGTTTTGTGAAAAAGCAGTTCTTGCCTACAACTTTAATCAAAAGCAGAAGAGCTTGCTGATGCTTGGTGAATAAATGTGTAGAAAGAAAAGAGAGAAAGAACAAGCCTGGTACACTCAACTCTAGCCACCAAAAGCAAGCATTCTGATACAATTTTCACCTTTATCTTTGTTGAAATTAAACAGAAGGAGGAGATAACACCATGTGGATAGATTCTGTGGTGCATATTACTATGAAAGCTATTAATACATAGGTATTGGAGACATGATTACATCTGCCCTTCAGTACCCTGATTTAAAATTATAAAGTATTCAGGCAGGTAGAGTAGAATAAAAGTTGCCTTGAACTGTACTTTGATATAGGACATTTTCAGTTTTACCAGGTAAATAAAAGCAAGCCTAGGTTTCCTGTTTGTTGTCTGTGAATATAGAAAGTATTGAAGGATTTTCAGAAAAACAGTTGCTTCAGCCTTGACCTAGAACAGATAGACATAAAGCAAACACATTGCACTGGAGTGTAATTTGTAGGGGAGCTCACTGATTTGCTGTTTCAAAACAATACTTTCCACTGTTCTACAGATGAGTGCTGCAATAGTGCTAGCAGACTTCTGCTTCTGTCCATTAGCAGTCAGGCACAAGATGTGGTTGTTATGTAGAAAGGAAGACACATTTATTTTTCTAGAGGACCAATGCATGTGCAGATCTCCCAGCTTATCGATAAAGAAACCTTTACAAATCATATACCTCAGAGTTTCCTCCCAAAAGTCTCCAAATTGCAAGTGTTGGGAGAAAACCAATGCTAAACTAGGCAGGTGGTAAAATGAAGGTTGTTGTCTGGGAAGATTCTCCTTTCTATATGTTAAATCTCAACTACTCCTCTGTTGGGACTCCTGTTATAAACGTCTTGTGATATGTTAACATGCTGTTGCTTCCCTCTGTCAATCGACTGGGGAGCAGGCTGACCTGTATGCCATTAGGAGAGTTTTGTAGTACATTTATCATCATGATGATCCAACTCTTTCCAGTTACGAGAGTCCAAACTGTGCTAATCCAGCAATGGTTCCATGTAAATGCATCGTGTAGCTGGCTGTTAAGCTGTTGTGTCTATGTGTTAAGCTTAAACTATATCTCACATGAAAAAAACTATTTATATTTTATAAAAATGCATGAAAAGAGTGCTTTTTATTTTCCTATGCCTCTTACTAATCCAAATAAATCATCCAATATCTGCACAAACTGAAGCTCTTGAGAGCTACTGGTATCAGTTTAGGGGTTTTGCTGTCAGCTGGTTGTCCAAAGAAGGGGAAACCCGTAAGCTTTCTGTAAAGGTGCACAGTCCCTCTTTCCACAGTTAATCCGTGCAGGAATGGCAGTATCAAACCTGCGTACGCAGATTTTCATCTACATAAAACTTGGGCTGGGATTAGTTTTGAAACTTATTTAAGAATGTAAAACTCTAAAGGATTTTCTTTTTGTCAGTGTCCATGCTATTTACAGTTTCTTCACACTTTATTTGCTCCAGTCAGTCAGTGCCTTTCTGAGTCGTATGTAAATGAATGTCAACGGCATGGATAAAGTAGCAGAGTTCATAACAGGCATGATATTGCCCTCTAGTGAGTAACTCAGAAAGGTGCAAGAGTTTTATGTTAAAGTCAACTGTATTGCTACTGGCCAGGAGCTGTAAGAAGCAAATCTATTTCTTTACAAGATGGTTGCTTTTGTTGCATTTCTTTTCTTTAGGTGAAAGACAGGTACAATCCTACATAGTTTTTCCTCTACTCAGTAGCTTCTGGGAAAGGAAAATGAATTTCTTTGCAAGAGATAAATAAGTATTTTAAATTATGTTGTTATGTGAGGAAACAATATTTTGCTTTTACCAAAGAGTTCAGAAAATTTGATTATAGAACTCTTTCAATACCATACGTTTTACACATACCATAAGCTCCCCGTAAGACGAAAGCAGTCCTGCCCCATAAGCTTTGATCGATCCATTTTGCTTGCAGAGACCAAACTCCACAGTGAACCAATAAAGCTGGTAATAAGAACAACTTGTGAAAAACAGTTTCAATGGGCAGTTCATTTTTAAGCTGCTCATTTTCCCTTTAATTTTCTTTTATCCTTATTGCTTAATGTCTTTGTATCTTTAAATTTTGTAGTTGTATATTTTAAGAAAATTATTTTTTCTTTCAAACACGTAACACACACATAACACACATGAATTATAACATCTTTTTTCAAAACTTGCCATCCTTCTTATTCTCACTCCCCTCACCAAAAAAAACCAAAATCAAAAACAAAACACAACCACAAACAAACAAACAAACAACAATGCTAATGATAATTACATGGATAAATAAAGCCATAAAGTCCTATGACCTTCTTTCTTTGGAAAATGCTACATATTACCTTGCAACCTCTTAGCCCTGAGCTTCATTTCAGTCAGTGGAAGCTGACAGATATCAACCTGTAGTCCCTAGAAGGACAGGTAGACCCCTGTAGAGGATTCAAGACCCTAGGAAAGGTCCTTGAAAGGACATTTCCCTCCATCTTTGTCTGTGTGATAGCATTCAGAAGAATTGAAGAATGCCTTATCATTTAGCAGCAATGTGCCCTTTAAGATTATTCCAATTACATCTTCAGCATGCTCCTGTAGAAAATAAAGATACACCTCTCTGGGCTTTTCTTGCAATTAAGCATGCTTGGGACAATACTTTCTTTACCTGCTGGACAACAGTGGGATAAAAGCAACTCTTGGCTCTGTTAACCTGTTAGTCCTTCCCTAATTATAGCATCTAAGGAAATGAACAGTGAAGGAGCAATTTTGGACACAGCCTGACACCTGAGCAAATGGATAGGTGTTGTGCAAAAGAAAACCATGGATAACATGGGGCATTTCAAGAATATGGCTTTGTGTCTCAACTCTTCAAGGTTCCTTTAGGGACATACAGCTGTTTGTTGCCTCATAGGTAGGGCTGGACCTTGGCTTTGGTTTAGCCATAAGTATTGCGTTCTCAGCACCCTTCTCAAAGAACTGAAGGCAGTTTGTAAAACAATGTGAAACTATGTTATTCTGTCTATCCTGCCTTTTACCTTCTCTTTCTTTCTCCCACCCTATCTCACATGTCTTGTGATATTCACAGCTTGGTTCTAGTGTGCAAATTCACCTCTGAAGAAACAACATGCCAGGATCTTTATTTCTGCAAAATCCTGAGCTGTTTCCTCTGAAGTTCATCTAATAATTCTGCATTCTTGTTGTGCTAATAATCTTGATTCTTACGATTTCACAGTGAAAAGTCTTTCCAGTATCTCCCCATTTACCAGACAGTCTTTTGGACTGGAGAATGAGACTTGGGAGGAGGAGGAATTTTTTTCAGTGTTTCCTTAGATATCTTGTATTTGGCTTAACAGAGTACAAGACACAGTACTAGTGGCACTCTGTGGACAGCATGAATACTATCAATTTCCCATTTCTTGTGCACAGACCCACCTACTTGGAGAAGTCCAGGAACTGGATGAAGTAATGGCATTTTGAAGTTTGTCTTACACATGTTATAGACCATAGCAACCAGCAAAGTTAAGGTTCTTTAAATAATCTTTTAGTTTGCTTAAATGTTGCCAAATAATATAATCTAGTTACCTACATTCTCTTTATAATGGATAGAGAATGACAGGAACTTCCAGAGAGAAAAAAGAATTTATGTTAGACATTTATGTCAGGATAGAAAATACATTACAAGTTCTTCTCTACCTTCACTTTCTAGTGAAGGAACCTAATTAATAAGACTAAATCAGATGTTTAACTTTTAAACAATTGAAGACTGAGAATCCAGAATCCAGAATATGTTTACTGTTTAGAATACTTGAATGGCTCTTACAAAATTGTGTTCTCACAGATCCTTAACTGCAGGTAGTCCTTTCAAAAAGGTGCCCTTATTCTGTCTCTCCAAACCCTAGATGATGCTGTGACAATTTCAGGTATGAGACCTATCATTCTTCTAATCTTAACCCTACTTCTAATCTAGTCCTAGGCAGTCCAGGCTCAGAGAGAGGTGCTTGCAGAGAAATGCTATGTGAGCCACTGGCCTTCACCCAGTCCCAACAAGACCTGTGTAATGATGCAATACAGCTCTCCAGGATGCCTACTTCTTTAAATCTTAGCAAAAGCATGGATCTTAATCTTACTCTAGCCTCTCTAGACCCAGAGAGGGCAAACTGCAGGGGAAATGTGTGCGTGTCACTGCATAGTTCCCTCACATCACCAGCCCAGGACCTGGATGATGCTATGAAAAATTCAGCACTGGTACCTTTTGCTCTCCAAACTCTAAAAATACTGCTAGTCTTATCTAGTCCTTACCCACAGACAGATATGTGCAGGTAGATTTTAGGTGAGCCATGATGTCCTTCACACAGTGCCTTGTTCCACTTCACCATGAGTGGGGCTGTAGGCTGGGTGAGGAATTTAAGGAGTGACACTCTCCTCCCATCCACCCCCTTTCTTGGATGAGCCTTACTCATCTGGGTGAGGGTAAGGCTCCTCTCTTCCCCTGAGAAAATCATCAAGACTGGGAAATGGCTGTCATTATCAGGAAAAAAAAAATAATCATTTTGATAGATGTTATACAGACTAGTCATTCAGAACTGAAGGACAGTACCTGCTGTCAAATTGCTTTAAAAGCTTCACCTATTCTGTGAGATTAATGAATACAGGGTGCACCAAATTCTGATGGTCCCTTGTCATTTTCATAGGAGAAAATGTGGGAATCACTTTGGGTGTCTAGCCGATTAGGTGAATCTGGAGAGTGAGCTGGGACCCTGCTGTGGCTAAGTTGTAGAAAATCAGCTTCAGCAATATATTCTCATAGAAGCAAAAACTATAAGTATTTTCTCGGTTGGAATCACATGCTTCTAGGCTCCCCCAGAGGGACTCCAGTCCCTGCTCCAGCATGTCCCTAACCTGTGGATGAGAAGACACAATCCTGCTGATGCTCCCACATTTGTGGCTAATCTCAGACACTAGAGAAGACCTTTCCCTGCACAGTAAGGGATATGCAGTGAATCGTTTGGGTTTTGCCTCGGATATTAAACTGCCATCTGCACTTACTGTGGCCAGTTTCTCAATCTCCGCTTCAGATGATCCAAGAGAAGCCAGTCCAATATCCTAAAGCAAGTAAGCAAGCAGGCAGTGTTACACTAGTGTGATTATTCAGCCCAAGGGAGAGAAAGAGGGGAAGAGGGAGGACCACATCATTTCTAGCATGAATAGCATGAACTATTCATTGTTTTTGTCACCCAAAATGACCTTCCGTGGCTTCCAGGATGCCTACCTCTCCCTGGCTCCCAGCTACATAGCACTGGGAGCCACATTAGATGAGCCTTTAATCCTCGGCATTCTCTGTGTAAAGTTAACCATGTCTTGGCTTAATGCTTGACTGTCCGTGGCAGAGATTTATAGGGAGGCATGAGAAAGAAGAACAGCAAGGTGGGTTTTATCTTTGACATTACCTTTCTGTCTCTCACTCTCTTTCTGACAGCTCTTACAAGTGGGTCAGATCTATGCAGGGAGGATTCTGTTTACTCTCGTCTGTGCTCCCTGTTAATTGTTATTCTCACAATAGGAATCTCTAGATGTCTCTTCTTAGCTATCCCAGGAGCCATATCATGCAGCAAACAAACAGAACCAGGGGATTTTCACCATTCATTGTCTTATGTTGAATGGAACAAAAAACAGTTTTCATGGGATGAATTTCAACTGTGAAAATACTTTGGGGGAAAAAGAAAAGTGAAATGTGAAAATTCATTTAATGTGATCCCATTCCGTATAGTCTGTGTTATAGATGGGAAAATAGGAAAGCTGAAAATTTTGAAATTGCTATAACTCTTATTTCTAATGAGCATTCAGTTCTGGTATTGAACTAAACTGAAGAGATTTCTCCCTGAATAAATTATAGACCACTAGGACATTTTAAGTACTAGTCAACTGAATCAAATAATAACCAGTATTTATGACCAAAATAGAAATTGGCATTTATTCAAGTCAACACAACTGGAAACCACATTATATGGGGTGAACTGGCATTCTTTTAAAGATATTCTGACAAGGACCTGCATCATGTAACCCCTCTGATCTTATTACCAGTTTCCATACTGACCACTGACCGATAAGCCTAGAATATGAGTTATCTTCTTTCCTCTGCTATGGTTTTGAGGCACATTGATAGTTCTGAAGTCTTTCATTATATGAGGTCATTGAGTTCACTTCGGTTTGACACTGACTGATCATACTAAATAGCCCTTTATTGTACAAAGAAGCTCTGTTTGCTTTTTGGAGCCTTCTCACCAGTGTGAGCAATACTGTGATAATCTGGTGAGCTGCAAAAGGAAAAACATCTTTAATGAAAGACATGGTGATGGACACAACTAAAGCATCATGTGAGATAAAAATGTACATCTAGAGACAGAATCATCCTGGGCGCTCAATGGCTGTTGCTGGTTGGGTTCTTGTGGTGTAGGAACAGAAGTCAGGGGAACAGCGTGGTGGGTACAACTCAAACATGCAGCACCACAGAGGCTCCACTGGCATCCTTCTGCAGACTGACATGGCCCTCCCACAGAGAAGTCTCACAAGCACTGTCTGCCCTTTCTTCTACATCACGTCCATAGGGACAGTGCTACCACTCCCTTGGAGTAAAAGTCTCCTGTGGCCCTTCTAGCCCGCCCCACTAGAGGTTGTGACTCAGGCATAATCAAGTCTTACTTAAAGCAGAATTTGAAATATGCTGAGCTGCACACCTTTGAGGCACTTCTGGTCTGCTATCTGGAGCAGTTGATTGACAAGCAGCAGAACAAGCTTCTTACCTGTGAGAACTGGGCAAACTCCTTGTCAGCTAACATGGGAACATGACCCAATAACTCATGGCAGCAGTCTCTGGAAAACAAGTGACCTTTGTGTTTAAGAAATGTCTCTCTTCCTGCCCTACGTGAACTTCCCATGAAGGACTTTAGCCAATAGACCCCTAAGTGGAGCGAGTGTGAGTGCTGATCCACGGTAGCTGCCTCCATACCTGGCCTGGCTCTGGGGGGAGCAGGACAGAGCATTCCCTTTTGCCTGCCATAGGGAGCCAGCAGCCCCCCACTACCCTGGCTATTGTCTCACTTGGGATGGCACGGGCACTAGTCTCCTATGTCACAACAACTTTGAAAGGCCCCTGTTTTGTTACAGCATACAACAAAAACGTCTCTGTGAACTTGTAATTTCTCATGAAATGTAATTGCTGTTGTCTGGCCAGCACTTACTGGGAGAGTTTCACAGCAGGGAATCAAACCCCAGCAGATGGTAACTGAAGGCAGGATGAAAAGATTAAACCAGATATTCTCCAGTCTTTTCCTTCCCCAGACAACTTTGCAAGAGAGACAGAGACCCACACCCTCTCATGCATGACTTCCCCTTCTAACTCTCCAGCTACCAGCTTCTCAAATTGTTTCATTCTGTGGACTACTGGATAGAGCTCCAGAGCTGTTCCCAAGAGAATCATCCCCAACACATTAAGGATGGATTTTGCCAAAGCATCAAACTTACGGTTCTGGGGAATGCATAGGAGAAGAGAAATGCCTTATATACTGTGTGCTCTGGAAGACACGAAATGCCAGGCTGGCAAGGAAGTCACGAGCAGACAGCAGTCCTGCAGCTGGTCTCAGCTGAAAACCTGTTCTCTCTGCAAAGGGAAGTGAGACCGAATTCAGATGTTTCTAGGGTAAACTACATGGCACACTTACTTCAGGTAAGCAGTTTTGGAGGACCTTCATGCTCTGTTGCAGTAGCTCCCTCCATCTAAGCGTAGCAGGAAGGCCCTGGCTCACTGGCTTATCATTACCAATGTGCCTCTGTAATGCTGAGTCCAGTTACTACAATATCAAATCACCTAGCCCTTCATCCTATGTGTATTCACACAGCAATTATATGAGATATGGGAGTGTTGCCTACTCCAGTTTACATTTTTAGCACATTTACACAAAACCACTATGTTTGTCTAGAACTACACAACATCCCAGTGATGTGATCATATGTGTTTTGCTTTGCATGTATCTATAGAACAGGACAGAATAATGCAATACTTTTGCACTGTGATCTCAGCTTGTGCTATCACTGTTATCCCAGGACTCCCTGCATTACTACGAAAGGTCTGTGAGGGACAACTAATAAAATAACCAGTCCTATGTTCAGCAGAACACAAAAATCTACATTTCCATGGGAAACATGTTGGTGGTCTGTAAAGCTAAGAGAATTGAAGATCACTGCTTTAAAAGAGAGACAATAATAATCTTTTTGAAGTCCTATATTCAAAATCTGTGTTGCATTCTCAGCTCCCATAAATGACATGCCATCTTCTTTAAAGTATAAAACTACATTTAAAAAAAATCAGAAATGGCTTTATTCTGCCTTCTTTATCCATATTCTATTGTGTCGTGAAGCCTGGAATCCAATTTATTTTATGTAAACAAACAAAAAAATCCCACCCAGAAACCAAGCAATTTACAAGATTTGTTTTGTTTTGGTTTTTAATGTTCCTTCCAGCATTTCTTGTCTTGCTCTGTCTGGCTATTAGCACTTTTCCCATTATTCAAAAAAAAAAAAAAAAAAAAAAAAAGAATAAAAAAAAGGGCTTCAAAGAATTTGAAGTGACAAAAAAACATCTGAAGCCATACAGTACAAAAGAAGAGTGGACAGCAAGTAATGCTTCTCTCTGACAATATGAGGGACTAGATGGTTAGTATTTGCCATGGTTATCTTCTATTGCTCCACTGAATTCAATGGTAATGGATACAGGACTGCCTCAAAACTGAACAACAGCAAAAGCCTATGGAGATTATGTCTTTATGTTTGTCCATATCCTGAGCAACGACATTAGAGTTAACCAGGAAACCAGAAGAGATAGTAAATCAGCTTACTGTTCTCCCCCATCCTCAGTTAAGAAAGCAGGGAATTTGCAGGAATAGCCAGACCATCAGCTATGCCTCCTTAGGCAGCAGCCAGGAGCTGGCACAAGAACTCCCTTGCTACTAAGACAATCCAGAGGAACATGAAAAACTGAGAATCTGGTCATCTTTGGGCTAAATTCTGAGTCTGAGTGAAGTGAAAACTGCACCAGCTGAAAAATATATCAGGCAAGCACCAAGCCCTAAGTAATTCAGTTTTGGAAGGACTATGAAAAAGTCTAGGGAAATTTATATTGCTTTAGCGTCCACATTGGAGGAGCAGAAGGGAAAATGAAAATTACAACTTATGTTCCCTGAGATGCCCTTTTAAATATAGGCCAGTGAATCAGACAGTCTGCTGGTGGAACAGACTTGGCCAGTTGCCTTGAAAAGCCATAGGAAAAAGTTATCTGCTGAAGGTAATATCTGCAAAATCTGAACTTCTATTTCATTACTGCAAAAAAAGCAGCAATCAGAAGAGAAGTGGGGGTGTGTCTGATTGGACCTGCTGCCCAAAGATCTCTTAAATTAAAGTGTCTTGAAGAGAATGTCTTGAGCATTTGACCTAAAGTGATCTGCAAGGCTTAGTTCTTGGCCTAAAAACCTCATGTATACAGGCCTGTGTGTTGTAGTGTGAGCTTGCTTGAGTTCACTGGCTGTAATTTCTTCCAGCTGTGAAGGACAATGAATGCCTAAATCCAAACATCTTTCCTAGAAAGAAAAATGTGCCTAGGTCCATCTAGTTAACCCTTTAGGAAAACACTCATCATGGTAAACAATTAAGTCACCCTCTAAGCAATCATGAAATACTCATGATATAGAGTTCATTTCTGTTCAAACCAGCCTCACTAGTAGGCCAGGTGACACTAGACAGATCAATTGTATTAAAGTCAAAAGGAATTTCTTGCCTCAGTTCACAGACCTGACTGAGTAAAAGAGAAGATGGAAGTTTATCTGTCTGTGTGGGCTGGTTATAACATGATGACTTTCCAGGATATTCCTCTCTTTCTCTTTCTGCATCCCTACAGTTGATTAAATAAAGACTTTATCATCATGTATGCTAAAGAATGATCCAGTCCTTAGAGGCAGTATTTAGCAAAGATAAATTTGAGTCCTATCTGGGAGAATGGGACAGTTCAGGGCTCACTCAGAGCTAACCAGTGAGAGATGGAGCTGTGCTATGCATCTCCACATAGGTTGTAGTAGCTGAAACACATCCGCTGTATGCCAAGGAATCTTGGGAGACACACCACAGTCTATAGTTTGGCTGAGGTTTGTTTGGCTGAGCACTGCACACCTGTAACACAGGAAAGAACCTAAACACAGAGTTGATTAATGAGTTGTAATGACCAAAATTTCTGGCCTTGCTGATGCTGGTGGTAAAGCCACCCAAATTGATTTTAAATCAGAATTCCTTATAAATCTTACCTCTCATCCTGTGAATGCTTGGCATGTGATTTAATACAGATTTTACAGACCTTGCAGATGCTTCTGAGTTAGACTGAGTTTGTTACAAAAGGACCTTGCAATAATGTCAATCTTCATGCTATTCTGCAAAGTAATATGGATAGTGAAACTACCTTATTAGAGGTAATTATTGAAGATAAGTAAGATATCAGCTCAAAGCCCCACATAACTAAAAGGCTAAAATATCTTACTCACTCTTAATTGTGTCTAGCTGTATACACAGTTCTTTTTAACAAACTTTATTCTGTCTATGCATAATCTTTTACAAAGCCTTTAGGCCAAAATAATCTGGGTTTTTGTCTACAGTTTAAGGAGGGTAAGACCATCACTCCCAAGAGCCATTATTTCAGTTTTGCTTAGACACCCATTCCAGGACAGAATAAAATGCCTCTGAATTGCCTGTTTCTCATTCCCGGTTAGAATAGTTTGGACAGTTGGCTTACAATAGACACCCCACGTTTACGGTAGGTGCATTGAAACTCACTGTGAAGATCTTCCCAACCCTTACTAGCAGAATTTTAAGAATGACCATTTTTATTGCTATTTAATTTTTTTTTTCTTGGGGCAATTTGTATGGGATAGAGAATATTTACAACCAGAGCCCACAAAAGAGGCCCAGACTCCAGGCAGTCAAATCCTGTCCACCAATATGAGTAATAGAAATAGTATTATGATAGGATATTCTTACGTTATCCTAAATCCCCACGCTCCCTGGCCCTCCCCTTTAAAATCACCTGATTCACTTAAGGAGTAGGAACATTTGGGGTAATCAAATCAGCTTCACATGATTTCTGGAGCTCCCTGCTGTCAGCTACTGTGTAAATGAGAGAAGATGAGAATAGCTACTTCATGAGAAAAAATATTTATAAGCTCAGTTACCATAGGAGAGAAGATGGATAGCTGAATAGAAAGGAAAATACATGAGAAAATGCGGAATGCATACATGGAAAAAATCCTACATCTGGATGTGAAGGCGCTTGAGAGATGCTTTTCACATGCCAAACCTCCATTCCCTCATACTAAAGGTGCAATAAAAACTTTGCCATCGAACAGCTTAATCTTCCCTAAAAATGGCAATGTCTTAGAAAACTCTTCAGCAACAGAAAACTTATTCAAGGTTACTAAAATCACCTGCTGATACACGCAGCAGGTCACGTGATTTTCTGAATATTGAGCTTAATTTAATTTATTTAAAGTTAAACCATACTTTTTGTTATTTATTTCAGCATAGTACTGAGCTGTCCTCCACTCCCTGGTACATCTCCTTGTTACTGAGAAGAAGCAAGGGCTCTTTAAAGACCGTCATTCTGGATAACAGTAGGAAATCAGCTGTTTGACACAAAGCACCTGGCCTTGGGAACAAATGCAGCCTGTGGCCTCATAAAAATAATGCAGGTTCCCTTCCCCTCCTGCCTCTTGCTAGTCAGCTCCCAGCTAACAGTAGGTGGGCCAGTCTAACAGTCTTATGTGTCCTTTCATCTAAGGCCACATTTTTGTGCATTTACAGGCCAGCATTTCAGTCTTTCTGCTCTCCTATCAGCCATGTGACAGGTATCAAAGAGTTTAGTCTAGCAAGTGGGGCCATGGAGAGTGAGAAGTGTATTTTCCAGGTAGCTGCTGATTGACTAGCAGGACCTCCTGGAAATAATTTCTTTTAAGAGACATTGCCATCCTGTCTCATGCATCAGACTTGAGAGGTATGTACCTTTATTTGTGTCTGGGTGTTACTAGCAGCATAGCTTTAGATGCTCAAATTACAGCCAAACCCATAGAAAACCTGCATGTGGCAGTCATGCTGTGTGGTGTGCTGCTGTGGCTGTACTGCTGCTGGTACTGGAATTGGCTGGTCAGTGCTACACCAACTGCAGCCACTCACAGAGCAAACACAAGTGTAGTTACAGCTTGGTCCCTAGATATGTCTGTTATTAATGCCCAATGCTACAGATCATCTTGCACAAGGGAACTCTACAGCTAATCAACTCTGTTCACCAGCTTGGGCCCTATGCGATGCTTTGTGTGTGTATGTGATACTCAAACATACCCAGGAAAGCCTAGAATAAACCATGGTTCATAATGACTGACCTTTTAAAAATCTGGAGACATCCTGAAGTTGAGGTATGTGATCCTCTTGGTAGCCACAGTATTTCTCCAGCTGCCGAAAGGCATCCAGGTACTGCATACAGGCGTGAGTAGGGTAAAGGCTGTTCAGTTTCCTGTAGACTTCTCTCCTGAAAACCAAAAACCATAGAGCATGACCCACCTCAATAAGGCAGTACTTATCTGCCCTGTCTACAGATCCGCAGAGAGTCATAAACCCCTTGCATAGGCAATGGTCTTAAAGTCTGAACTCAGTACAGCTGGTGCTTGGAAGCTGCTGCCTGGGTGGATGTAGCAAAACGTAAGGGATTTTGTTTCACTTTTCCTATAGAAGGTGGGCTATCTTCAGCAAATCTGGTTTATCCCTTCCAATACCCTCCTTTAATGTAACAGGACTATAATCCTGATTCAGAAGTGTTTATTGCTTGGGCATAAGGGTGTCATAGGTACCAGGGAAATCCTAGGGAAAAGCTAAAGCTGTGACCCTCTCTATGTTGCCTGACTTGAAATGCCAATCCCTTCATCTCCATGCTGAAGCCTAGAGTGTGTTCGACTCGTATCAGCCTCCTCCAAAAAAAAGCACATTTTCTGATACTAAAAAGTAATATCAGGACAGGCAAAGAGGTTCATACTTTTGCATTTCAAAATGTCTGGCATGGGCTGTGTATTTGAAAGACATGCCAACTTCCTGAAGCATTTAGCCCATTATACAAAAAGAGATCAGCTGAGGAAAAATATATATAACCAGATTTGGGCACAAGTTTCAAGCTTCCCCTAGACTTAATGGTGCTTGGATTTAGAGCTGTGGTTTGGAATATATTTAGCTGTTGCAAAATAAACAAGTAGTAATAGGATGGCAAAGAACCTTATAGAAATGGTTATTTTTGTTCAAACATGGCCCTAGGGTGTTAAAAATTTTATAAACATTAGTTTATGAAAATTGAGATCATTCTTGGAAATGCTGGCTACAGAAATGACCTTTTGTTGTTTTTGTATTGTATTTTTTTGTGTGATGCTGTTGTTGCTATGGAAGT
The DNA here is from genome assembly GCF_036013475.1 of Columba livia. Taxonomy (NCBI): domain Eukaryota; kingdom Metazoa; phylum Chordata; class Aves; order Columbiformes; family Columbidae; genus Columba; species Columba livia. Next base: position 148,709,911 of record NC_088602.1, on the reverse strand, counting down.
GATTGCCAGTCCCTGGTAATGGCTCTTTTCATTTGTACGAGTGTATTACACAATGTAGGAGCAAAGAACCAGAATGAAGGGGGGCAGGAAGACCTTAGGAGGAAAAAAAAAAACTAAAAGAATCAAGTGAAACAGTGACTGCTGTCATTATTGCTGAAGTCACAGAAGACAGGGCCATTTCCACAGAAGAATTAGGAAAAAATGAGTAGAACTGCAGTTCAAGTGTTGCCCTGGCTTATTTCTCTGTAGAATACTGGTGACTTCAGTGGGATTGCATAGGATCTTAGCCAGAACAGAGTTCATCCCCAAACCAGAGTCTAGAGAGAGCAGGCTTGTTTATGCTTCTGCACATATGGTCTCTTTTATCGAAGTATTAATATCATTCTACTGTGTGTCCGAACATTGACTACCACAGAAATATAGGCAGCCTCAGAGACTAGTGATGAATTATTCAAAGCTGAGTCCCTCCTTTCTAAATACCTCTAAGGCGATCACCTAAGTTCACTCTGAAGTCAGCAGAGCAGCAGATATTTGCAGACAAACATTAAGCTTACCCTAGTGTAGTGTCTCAAATAGGTGTAATGTCTCACTGTAGGACCATTAAGCTGCTGCTTGATGGTGCTTCAGTCCAGAGGTGGAAAGAGAAACTGCTGAAAGCACAGTCCATGAAATATTCTAGAAAGGAACCTCATAATGAAGGATAGAGACAGCCACTTGAAAGACTTTAAAGGCAATGAGCTTGTTTTATACAAATGTCATTATTCTTTTAGGAGAAAAAAAAAAAAAAAGTAGCAATATTGAGCTTTATTATGAAGATGTGACAGATGCATCCCCAGAATTATTTTGGTTGGAAGAGACCCTCAAGATCAAGTCCAAATATTAACCTAACTGGCACTCTGGCAACCATGTCCCTAAAAACTTCATCTATACATCTTGTAAACACCTCCAGGAATGGTGCTTCAACCACTTCCCTGGGCAGCCTGTTACAGTGCCTGACAACCCTTTCCGTGAGGAAATTTTTCTTAATATCCAATCTAAACCTCCACTGGCACAACTTGAGGCCATTTCCTCTTGTCCTGTCACTTGCTACTTGGGAGAAAATTTTGTCCTAGATTCTCCTTTTTTCTTATATAGCCTTTACCCATAAGACATCTTTTGTGACCACTTAGTTTCAGGGCCTTCCAATAACCCTTCTTGAAAACAGAAACTCAGGTCATCTGTACCTTCTGTTTACTGAAAATTGTATTTCTTCACTTGATTACTTTTCATTTTTATAAGCATGTTGCTACAAACTGAAGGCATCCAACAGCTCTTCAGAGTGAACACCAAGGGAATTTAGTCTCCGCTACAAATTTCTGGTTCAATTGCACAGCGCTCAATTAAATTGTGCTGTAATGCAGCTGACCTCAGGGCATAGCCCCCAGGGGTTGTGATAACCATTATGAGGTCTAATTTTGGAAACAGTTTTACATAACAAGAAAACCTGGGTTGCTGGGACTGGCTGTTTGGGGAAATGGGCAGATACTCCTTTAAAGGTCTATTCCGTTACCACAGTGGGACTAATTCTAGGTGGAGAAGAGCTGGAATGACAGATATTGGCAACAAAAGGGAAAAACAGGAAAGAACACAAAATTAAATTTTCTTAAATATGACATTCCCACACATCATCCCATGCCAAGATTATTGGCTGGTGGTAGCAATCATGAGCGTGACACTGACCATCAGCCTTTGTCAATTGAAAGATGCTGTAAAAAACTATGTGAGGTTAATATAATTGCGACTGCCTGGATAAGTTGGATGCAGGGTTTCTGTGTGATTGTGGGCAATGCCTCTCAAGCTTTCTATGACATAGTAGATTTTATTTAAAAGAAAACGATCACCAAAAAATATGGGATGGCCCTGTGGTTGAGGTTCTGGAATTAAGTGACATCTAGTGTATGGATTTAATTCCTGGCATTGGCGTAGACTTTCTGTATAATTTTGGGCAAATCACTTAAGCTCTAGCTTTTCCAGTTGCAGTTATTAAATGTTGTCATCGTTGTTCTTCTTTCCCACCTTTAGGCTGTATTTCAATTTCAATTGTAAACTTTTCTAAACAAAGACTCTCGTTATGTGCACATGTAGAACTTTGCACAATCCTGGGACTCTGTTCTTAGTTGGGACATTGGGACGTATTTATGTTTGTAGTATCATACAAACATGTAATTATTGCTGCTTACTGAGATTTGGTAAAGTTAGTGGGACAAAGTGGGAACAGGGGTATAAGAAATAAGAACCCTGCTTTCTTTCAGATCTGCTATGTATTTCACATAAAGTCTGCAGACATACTTTGAGTTGAACTAATTTTGTTTGGTCGTTTGTTGTTCTTGTTGGTTTTGGTTTGGTTTTGGTTTTGGTTGTTTGTTTTGAGTGGCAAATCTTCAGGACAAATGAAGCTCCGGTGAAGAAATGCTGCATCCATGTAAAAGCAACTTGGCACTATTTTGTATAATATCTAAGGCTTTTTTTTTACAGCGTAAACAATGTATCCTGGAAGGTCACTCCAAAATTTCCTTTATCTTACTTTGAGAGAATGATATATATTCATATTAACAGCAATAAATGCATGCAGAACAAGCAAGGCTCATCTGTCCTATGAACATTGAATTAGCCACATCCTATGAGTAAATTTCCATCCTGTGAGTGGGCATTTTCTTCTGGTAACAGATTTGGAAAGATGATATTTCTGTCACCACATTAGCTATGGTTAGTCAAAGGTCAGTTAGAATAAGTTATACTGTAGGCTCTAGGTGTTTTCTGGTTTTTGATATCTTGATGCGATTGCCAGGCAGAGTCATGGTCAGGAAAATGAATTTTGCTGTAGAAAGTGCTGAGTTAAGACCGGCCACTATGGATGGCTTTCTGCAAAACAAGTTACCAGAAGGTGACACTTAACCAAGGAGTAAAATTTGAGATTGCCAGTCTTTCCTGGGACTGCAATGGAATGGCCCAGGAGTTGGAGTATAAGTAACAGACTCACCAAGTTGCAGTCTCCTGTGCTGTGTACTCGATGTGAGGCAAAGGATCTCCTCTGTAATGAAAAGAGGAAATAATGTATGTGCCTGAAGTAGATTTCAAGTTCAGTTTCCAAGTATTATTTTCTTTGCCTGCACCATAAATATTTGCTGTAATGAAGACAGAAACAGCAAAATAGCACATAATTAACAACTTCTTTGTCTCCGTAGTCTCTAATGCATGCATTTTCATCTTTTTTCCAGTGTGCGAAGGAAAAGGGATATGGTAAGAAAGGGAGGGACATTCTGCTTTGTAGAAGACAAAAGAAGCCTTTAGGCTTACCCTTACCTCTGCTAAGGCAGTCTAGCAACCAAAATGCAGTGTATGCCTGGAGGGTCCATCCCTGAAGGATGTGATCAGCACAGCATCATTTCAGAGAAACATTCATAAACTCATCAGCAGAGAGATGCCCAGGTATACATTGCGTGGTTATCACTAGTTTCTCTGATGGGCCATCTCCTCTTCCTTATTGTTGCTTCTTCAGGAGCTCTGAGTCAGTTCAGTGTGTGCTTTTGTGCTATTTTGCACCGCATTAACTGTGATATATGGTTGCAGTGAGAAAGCTGTCCTCAAATAGAGATCGCTCAACACTTGGGAGATTTCACCTGTTCTTGGACACCGTGAAGCCCATAAACCACAACCAGCTCTACCTGTACATCTGGTTGACTCTGTCAGACAGCAGTGTGATTCTGGTGAAGTTTTACACCTAAGACAGAAGCATTTCTTATCATCCATATGAGACATGACAGGGTTTTAGGAGTGAAAGCTTTTGTGGCTGAACTCTCTTTTCTAAAAGATAGCCGCATTCATACATCAACAAAAGATCAAGGCTCTGGTATGTCTTGCACGCAAAGATGTCTGAAAGCACATATGGACCACTGAAGTCTCCTCCAGCAGCCTTGTACTTACGCTCTGTAATTAAAGGCAAGGTCAGCAAAGAATGCCCTCCGTTTCTTATACTGCAGGTCAGCATATCCCTGAGTTGGAAAATAATTAAAAAAAAAAAAAAAAAAAAGTTTTACATTAAGAGAGGTTTGTGAACATATGTAAATTTGCTAACAGAAGCATTCAGAAAACCTAGGCCTCAAACATGTAGTTTTCTCTGAGGCAATGGATCTTGAGCTTTATGAACAGGGTAAGACAAAGGCTTTCGGCAGCTACATCTCTGACGTTTTGATGAAAACTTTCGGAGCTGTTCAGAAACACTGTATCAGAGATTATTACACTTACAGTCAAATTTAAATGCAAATCACATTGAAAATGGAATTGTAATTTGGGTGTCACTTCTGCTGGGGAAGAGATGAATCTCTGAATCAATTATTTTTTGGGCTAAGCATAAAGACTGCAATATAGGGCTGCGTTGGACACAATGGTACCAAGCCTAGTACCGCCTCACCAGGGACAGCATAATATAGCTGCACAATACCCTGCACTTTGGCTGAAGAAGGGGTCCTCATTGGTTAGAAATCATTAGAGCCATCACTATCTGCAGAAAGGAGAGGCTTTCAGCTCAGTCACCTTGCCCATTTATATTACCAAGTTATGATACAGACAGATTCAGTGGTATCTGTTTAAAGGGGCAGTTTACTTATTTATTAAATACCAGAGTTTTCTTTTTGCCCCTTCAGTGTGTACTAGAAGTTGAGCTTCAGGCAGGCCTCTCCAACTATTAAATACAAATAGAGATGTGGAATTAAATTCCTTTGAATTTTACATCATTCACAATAGGAATAAAATCTGAAATCTGGCACTGTGTTACTAATATAACTCATAAAGCAGCGTTGATCAGCATCACTGTACAAATATTTATTATTCTAAAATATTCAGAATTTACTGGAACCACTTTGGATACTACAAGCCAAATTTTTCCCTTAGGTTTATTCACATAATTTTCAGTGTAGCAATAATACCAGTAATACTGCAGTTAATGAGTATTGTGTGCGTGAATCTGAGGAAAGAACTGGATCCCAAGAGCATGTTTATTTTTGTCATGTGTTATGGATAACATGTTCATTCGGATGCCACCCTTGCTTGTCAGTAGTTGTAACAAGTCCATGTGAAAAGACATGGGTCCAGACTAGCATCAATGCTGTGACCTGTCAGCTTTGTCCCTGCTTTCCCAGGGCTCTGTATCCACCACCAGAGCAGCAGGAGCCTCCTTAGGTGATCACTACAGCCAGGGACAGGATGCCCCAGAGACTGGTGTCACAGTGTGATCGATTTGCTTTTCTGGCCATTAAAGTCACAGTAAAGAACAAAGTGAAGCTGTTGAGATGGACAGCCTGAATTGCCTATTTGGTAGTAAAAATATATGCAAAATCTCTGCTGAGCTACCTGCTCATCAGCCTCCTTGGTACTTTCCTCCAACCTGTCAATTTTTTAGCCGTGCTTAGAAACACAGTAAATGAGCCCATGTTGTGCTCCCTCCTGCCACAGACAAATGATTTTCAGTGCCTGAGCTAACTTGTTTCAAGCTAGTTTAGGTGTTTCTATGTCACACTGCATCATTCTGCAGTGTGGATTTATCCCCACTCTGTACTTTGGTAGCTCTGCACTGTTGGTGCTGTCTCTCATCCTCTTCAGTGCTCATATCTCCTATTTGGCAAAGTAGAAGAGGAACTTAGCCCAGTTCAAAGAATTCTTAATGTGCGTTTGTTTATCTAACGAAAAATAGTTTCAGGGCTAGCTCTGGAGAATGACAAATACTTAGACTGTTGCTATCAGAAAGATATGAGGAAGAATGAAAGATGTCCTACTTAAGGAATATATGAAGCTCTTCAAGAGCACTGTAGTTTAATAAGTGATTCTTAAAAACAGAAGATAGACTTGGAAAGTTTTTGTACCACACAGAGCTGTACATAGAAAACAACATTAATTACTTCAGCATGTGTCTGATGTTAATCATATGTAGCTTGATGAATCAGGACCCATAAGCTTTTATCATTAAATTATTCATTCTATACTTCCTAATATTGCTAAAGACCAGCCTTTATCTGATCCCTTACTTTTTCTGTCCTTTTATGAGTATTTCCTTCCTCCTGAAATTTTCCTTACAAAAAATTCTCTACAGAGAGTTTCTCTTTTAAAAATGAAATAACAGTGACATCAAACTTACCGGATGACCATGATCTAAACTGGGTTCATACTTAGTGATCAGATGATGACACTTGTCCAGATCTTGAATTTTTCTGGGGAACCAGGGCACTGCAGAGAAAGTAGCAGGAGTTAGATAAGAAAGGATCAAATAATTTTCAAAAGACACAGAAAATAAAAGTTGCGCGAAAGATTACAAGCTTTCTTTACATCAATATCTAAGAATATTCACATCCATGTGTTACCATGTCAGTAATTGAATTCATTTGCCAGCCAAACCGGCAGATTGGATGAAAAATTATCTGAAAGTAACTTGCAATTATAATCTCTCAGTTTTAATTACTAGAAACAATTTTTAAAGGCAAAGTCTTTTCCTATTAGGCCAAATGAGATGTTCTGTATAACACAGTACAACACATTTATTTCTATATTTTGGATTTAAGAAAATATTTTGATCATTACTAAAAAGTAGTCTTAAATTTTCATATCTTTAAAAGTGAAAACAACATTTTAAAAGGAAAATGGGAAATATGTTGTCTTTGAGATTTTTTCTTTCTGGCTCTTTTTTTTTTTCTTTTTCCTCAGCAAATTTTTTCTAGCATTAGCCGAATTTCCAAATGATTTTCTTTCCCTGAAGTGGGGACCTTGCTAGTAACTAAAATAAAATTAAATTATGCTCATTTTAATTTAAGTGCTAGCATTTACAATCCATGAATCTAAAAAATACTGAAAAAAAACCAAAGTTGATACTGCTATCTGAGGTCTGACTGATGTTATGATCAGACTTAGTGTGTTACAGCTCAGAAAAGATCCATTTGGGGTCACCTTAATCTCATACTTGACAAAAGACCAGGCATCTTTGTACTGAATGGCAAATCTAGCTTTAGCCCTGTTATATTATATCCAGACGCAGCCAGTTCACAAAGGTACAAGGCTACACATACACACCAATGTTGGGAAATTCCAGTTCTTTCATGCAGTTATGGCCAATTCTGTGTTAAGAAGGAAGAAGTACTAGTCTGACAGATGTCTTCCATCACCCCAGATTACTTTTGTTGAGCCTTTGTCTTTGGCTGTACTGATGGTTCTGCTTGGAAGATGCCTGCCCTACCATCTATGGCCATATCTCCTTAAAACCTGTACCTGATCATCAGTCTTCCAGTGTATGTCCCCATACACATCCTGCCTATCCCTTACCAAGTCCTTGGAGAGGACAGACAGGTTAAAGGGGAGGAGAGGAAGGACCATGGCAGAATCCTTGGTCTGGTCACAGAAATAGATGCAGCCAATAAAACAGGGATAGTGCTGACGGATGTAATTTTTGCTGCATCTGTCTCTGCTGCATGGAAGCAGAGAAAACCACTGCTTTTCTCAACTGTACCAAATTAATTTGGGTTAAAGCCTCTATGGCCAGGGCATTGTCTCTTCTCTGTCCTTTAGCAAACTGCCTGGGAAGGCCTATATGGCTCACCTGAATAAAAAGTCCAAAAAAATAAATTAATCTAGGAACTGGAGCCTCAGATGATGGGTGTAGCCAGAACACACATGTTTGCCTCTTCCCAGAATAATAGTTGCTGACCAGTAAGCATGTCTATACAACTCAGATATCTCCTAGTTACCAATATGCTCTGACTGGCATCTGCAAACCTCACTAGAAAGTGAAGCTTCAGCTAGCCTCTTTCAATAAGATTCACCACCACTTTCAATAAGGTATATCAGTAAAATGGGCCACTAGCCGATCTTAGACCTAGGGGATAGCTGAACTGAAAGTCCCCTGACACTTTAGCACCCCTGAATTCACCTACATAGGTCCAAAACCACAAAAACTTTAAAGCTAAAACCTCCAAATCCACAGTTCTTCCTGGTGCCCATACCTAAGGTGTCTCTGTGCACCACAAATACCAACTCTCAGACCCTTTCATCTTAAAATCAAATGAACTGCTTAGGGAACTATTCAATTCTGGGTTTCAAATACCCAGAAAAGACTCCTTACAAACTGAGGAGTGCTGTGTGTAAGTCCGAGCTAACTTAGAAACAGACTTTGTCCGTTTTCATGCCAAGTATATTAATTCTAGCATTATTACCTCCAAACCAAGCCTGATTATTTTTGTGATTATTGTTCAAATCCATAAGAAAAAGGGAAATGTGAAGAAAACTGTGTCCCTAATATTCCTCTGCTTTAACCATAAACACACCCTCTTTTAGCAGTCCCTTACTTTTGTTGTAGGTCCCAGTTCCAGCACACATGTAACTAGTTGCTACTTCTTAACACAAAACTCTCAAGTGCCAAGAAAAACCTAAAGAAATGCCTCTTCAGCTTCAATACCCTCTTTGGTTTTCCAATTTCCCTGATGACAGCAATATCCTTTTGATATCCCCACAGTTCCTGAGAACATCTTGCCTGTCATCACTAGCCTGAAGGTGAATTTCAAGCAACACCCAAAGGTTTTCAAACAGGACTGTATTAGCTAAAAGGGTCCTGGGGATTTCTGCCTGGCCTTGTCAAGGGTGGCAAACCTCTTGACAATTATGTATTTAGATAACTCAATCTGTGAGCTGGACCCTCAGCCTTCTCATCTATAGGGGCACCTCTGCCATCTTCAGGATTATACTGAAGGTCTCTAACAGCTTATTGTACTCATTGATTTCCTACCTGTCTGTAAATGGGAAAAATACCCATCTACCTCTGTCAAACTCGTTTTCCTTCCCAATGACTGGTAGGGATGGTGACTCAAATACAATGGAGGCAGAGGAGTAGCTACTTGAAGCACTTTGCCAAGTGAAATACTGTTCCTGCAGTACAAACTCTGAAGCTGCACAATCTCCAAAGAAGCTTTTCAGGTGCCTGGGAAAATGCCTGATGCTCTGTTACTCTAAATTTGGTAGTGGGTCTGTGCTCTACAAAAAGCTCTTCCCCTGTTTCTACCAGCCTGCCCTTCAAGGCTTTCTGCTGACCCTCTCTCTCTTGCCCTCTGGAAGCTTCTTTGAGCTGGTTGTATCTAGTTCTTTTCAGTGAAGGAGCAATCTACCTACGGACTAGACTACTTGACTTAGATGGCAGTGGACACCTTAAACAGACAGCTACTGCTTCTTTTAACAAAACAAACACAATACACTACAAGCAAATGAAACATTCAGACCGTCTGCTGTATCATGTATTCCTATCAACTATCTGTGTTCACCTCAGAGCAGTCAGTTCTCTGCCCACCTCTCAGCCCACAATCTTCCTGTCATTGAGAAGTTCCCGGTTACTCCTCAGCTTCCTGTTTTGCTGGTTTAACCTTCTCATCTCCCTTTTCACTGGAATGCTTTTCTCACTTCAATTCCACCAGCTATGGTGAATTGCCTCTGTTTCCACACCAATGGTAATGGTTTCAATTCAGGGAAAACTGTCATGCAGTGAAGAAAAACTAATGCATGCTCACTTGCTTTCCAGACTAATTAAATTACTGTTATGGTGCTAATGGTAAAAAAGTTACTGCACAAAGAAACAAAACAGCACTATCAGGTGCATACTTTTCTTACCTTCTTCTTCTCTGATAGTTTTCACATCCTCTGCTACTCTCCTTAAGGAGGTGATAATGACAGCAACATCAGCACTTCGAACTTCACATTCAACAAAAATGTCAAGATCATCAGCAGAGTTCTTGGTCTTTTTGGCTTGTCTGGTTTCAAAGTGGTGGATCTGAGTTTCAAACATCTGCAAGAGATGTTCATATGAAGAAGCTTCTCCAAAGACTGACAATCCAGGTAAGTCTAGGTACACTTCTACAGTGTCTTTAAAAAGTGGCTAAAAGAGATCTTAACAAGAAGTGCATGTTAAGCAATGAAGCCTAATAATGCCCAGATTAGAATGAGCTAAAAAACAGGCAGAGCTAAAGATTAAACATTGTACAATAAGGTAGAGATAGGTGGAGATGAAAGATGAGATACTGTTGACTGTAGCATTTAATCTGTGCTGGAATAACAAAGGAGTGGCTGGGTAGCTCTTATGACGCTGGCAGAATAAAAGAAGATCTATTGATGTGTAATAACACCCTAATCATTAAATAATTGCAAACAGTTAAAAATAAGTAACAAATATAAGACTTTTGTTTTGAATTATTCATTTTCACAGATGAGACTGAGCACCTGGTATGGACACTTCAAGTGCCCAGAAGATACAATGCCTGTATGGTTTACAGCTCTTGTGTTCTCTGTATCTCCTGCCAAATATGCGGAGAAAATTCATTGGCTTCTAATATTCCCCCCAATCTGAGTGTTTGATATGCTGGCCTGTTGTTTAGTCACGACTGGCCACCATAACTGCTAGAAAGAAATAATAGATTGGTATCTGCTCTAAACAGCCCTTATATAAAATTATTATGCTTCTAAATGACTGTGTCCAGCTGCTCCCTCCCTCCAGAGCACTCTCCTCCTTCACCTAGAGAGGTTAGCCAGCCTCTCAGGGTACCTGTAGCAAAGCAGGGACAGTGAGAAGGGGGGAAGGCAGGTGGAGGCACAAATCAGGCAGGGAGCAAGAGAAGGGTGAGAGAGAGTGAGATGCAAAGTGGGGGATGTTGAGGCAATAGGGACAGAAGAGGTCTCAGTGAAGGAAGCAAAGGGTGATGTCTGTACCTCAAAGACTTTGGCTGCCTTAGAGAGCTCAGTCTTCCTCACATTGGAAAGGGTGAGGGTCAGGATGAGACTGGCTCTGCCATCCTCCCTGTTGGAGTCCATGTTTCCTTGCCTGTTCAATGACTCCATGCCACACATCTCCTTCTCCTTGCTGGCCTCTTCCTTTTGGCCTGAATCCCCCACTAAGTTGGTCTTCATTGGGAGACAGAGGAGTGGATTGCAATTGACAGATGTTGAGTGGAAACTGCCTGAGGATGTGAGTGTTTCTCCCAGAGAAATGGATGGGGGTGTGGTGAGACTGGAGATGCAGTCTGTATATGTGTGTGGTGAGATCAGCACCACCAGACAGCAGCAAAGTAAGTTGATTGTTACTGTGATAGGTGTAGGGACATTTATGCTGGCCATGCCAGACGCATCAAGGGAAACCGCCTGCGTAGGATATGCGCAAAAGCCCAAGAGAACCCTCCTCCTCTGGGTAACTTCAAAGCATGACCCTCCTGCTCTGTTTGAAGGTGTCTGCAAGCTGTTCAACCCTGAAGATGGGCTCCTTTGTGGAGAGGCAATTAAAGTGAGCCCCATTTAAATCGCCCAGTCTGGACTGCCCTGTATGATATTGCCCTTCCTCTTCCCCACTCTCTCTTACCTCACTGGGCTCCTCTCTGCATTGACCTGAGGAACCAAAAAGGCTCTTCCCCCAAACCCTAGACCAATCCAAATGGTGTCCCCTCTGCACAGGCACAATTTTGGGAGTGCCAGAGAGACCCGAGCGAGTGACGAAGTTTATTGCCTACTTCTGAGCTTTTCCTACCCATGGGATCTGACCTGTTCTACCCTAGCCCTACAGGAGCTGAATACTGCCTCCAGGCTAAGTACCTCTGTTAAAATTATGACAGAAACAAGTTCTATCTCCAGTGAAGTAGACTCTCAAAAAGACCAGGGTCACATCTTTCTCACAGCTGGCAGGACAAGCTCAGGAAGGGTTCAACTCTACCTCTGTCAGGGCATGGCATCCCTTGACATCCACAAATGTGTTTCTGGGTTTGAACAATGGTATCTTCTTACCCCAAGTTATAGTGTACTGGAGCCTCTGTGAAAGTCATCTTGCTGGCCTACAGAGAAGACCACCTCTCTGTCCTCCCTTTGCAGATGGAGCCATTACTAATGTGCCCCTTAGGTGATCCTGTCTGGGTCATACACCCCAGTGCTGTGTTGCTCTTACCTCCTCCCTGGCCAAGGAAGATAAGACAGTGCAACCAAATCATGTTTTCCAGAGACCATAACAGTGCAGTGTTTGCCCTTGGCTCAAGACAGAGCACTGGGAAGGTCTTGATTTCCCCATCTATTACCTGGCTGAGACACAAAATTCACGGTGAGTTTTGAACCACTAAGACCGGGCAGCAGGTCTCAATGTCCTGAGGAACATCATCCCATCCAGACCGCGGGCACTGCGGGATTTGCACAGCTTGGTAAGTGCCAGCCCTGGGAGAGGTCTCCACGGGCTGTACCCAAACCGTGCCCCGACCCGGGCAGGGCAGGCTGCTGTCCGCGGTGCTGAACCTGGCCTGGCTCCGGGCTGCGGTACCCTTCGCTCCGTGGGCTGCCCTGGGGCCCCTGCCTCTGGCCCATTTCATCTTCTGGGGGAAACCGGGAGGGCAAGGTGGCACTGCAGAGGTGGGTGAATTGCAGCTGCAAAGTGAATGGGACAGGGGAGAAGAAGTGGGCTTTAACCTGGGGGGGAAAGGCTCCTTCCACTCCCACATTCCCCCAGCACTGGTGGCAAGTGGAGTGGAGAGCAAGCTGAGCTGAGCCTGACTGAGTCCATACTGGACCTTTCCCATGAAGAGTGGGGGCATGCATCTCCATATCCTTGGAGGGACTAGGTTAATGATTGGACTCGATGATCTTAAAGGTGTTAAACAATTCTATCATTACATTCTACTATTCTATTTTGGCCACAAGCATGGAACAAACAACAATCATGGAATCATAGAATAATTTTAGTTGGAAAAGACTCTCAGAGTCCAGTCATAACCTAACTCTAGTACTAAACCATGTCACTAAGGACCTCATCTATACTTCTTTTAAACACCCTCAGGGGTGGTGACTCAGTCATTTCCCTGGACAGCCTGTTCCAATGCCTGACAACCCTTTCTGTGAAGAAATTTTTCCTGATATCCAATCTGAACCATCGCCGGCACAACCTGAGGCCTTTTCCTCTTGTCCTTTCTCTTGTTACCTGGGAGAACAGACCAACATCTTCCATGCTACAGCCTCCTTTCAGGTAGTTGTAAAGAGCAATAAGGTCTCCCCTCAGCCTCCTCTTCTCCAGGCTAAACAGCCCCAGTTCCCTCGGCAGCCTCTCACAAGGTGTGTTCTCTAGACTCCTCACCATCTTCATTGCCCTTCTTTCAACTCACTCCAGCACCTCAATGTCATTCTTGTAGTGAAGGACTCAAAGCTCGACACAGCATTTGAGGTGTGGCCTCACTAGCACTGAGTATAGGGGGACAATCACTTCCCTCGTCCTGCTGGTCACACTATTCCTGACACAAGCCAGGATGCTGTTGGCCTTTTTGGCCATTTGGGCACATGGCTGGCTCATGTTCACAGAATCACAGAATTTTAGGCATTGGAAGGGACCTCAAAAGATCATCTAGTCCAATCCGCCTGCTGGAGCAGGAACACTTAGATGAGGCTACACAGGGATATGTTCAGGCAGGCTTTGAATGTCTCCAGAGCAGGAGACTCCACAACCTCCCTGGGCAGCCTGTTCCAGTGCTCTGGCACCCTTACTGTGAAGAAGCTTCTTCCCAAATTTCAGTGGAACCTCTTGTGTTCCAGTCTGAACTCATTACTGCTTGTCCTACCATTGGTTGTCAGCGAGAAGAACCTGGCTCCATCCTTGTGACACTCACCCTTTATATATTTGTAAACATTAATAAAGTCACCCCTCAGTCTCCTCCAAGCTAAAGAGACCCAGGTCCCTCAGCCTTTCCTCATAAGGGAGATGCTCCACTCCCTTCATCATCTTTGTTGCCCTGCACTGGACTCTCTCCAGCAGTTCCCTGTCCCGAACTGAGGGGCCCAGAACTGGACACAATATTCCAGATGTGGTCTCACCAGGGCAGAGTAGAGGGGAAGGAGAACCTCTCTCGACCTACTAACCACCCCCCTTCTAATACACCCCAGGATGCCATTGGCCTTCTTGGCCACAAGGGCACAGTGCTGGCTCATGGTCATCCTGCTGTCCACTAGGATCCACAGGCCCCTTTCCCCTACGCTGCTCTCTAATAAGTCATTCCCCAATTTATACTGGAACCTGGAGTTGTTCCTACCCAGATGTAAGACTCTACACTTGCCCTTGTTATATTTCATTAATTTTTTCCTTGCCCAATTCTCCAGCCTGTCCAGGTCTTTCTGGACAGCAGCATAGCCTTCCTATTCCTTCATCCAAAACATTGATGAATATATTGAATAATGCCAGCCCCAGTATTGACCCTTGAGGCACTCCACTAGATTCATGTTGATCAAGACACCCAGATCCTTTTCCACCAAGCAGATTTTCAGACACTGCTCTCCAATCCTGTAGCATTGCCTGGGGTTATTGTGACCAAGTGCAGGACCTGGCACTTGGTCTTGTTGAACCTCATACAATTGGCCTCAGCCCAGTGATCCAGATGGTCCAGATCCCTCTGGAGAGCCTTCATACCCTTCAGCACATCAACACTCCCACCCAACTTGGTGTCATCTGCAAACTTACTGAGGGTGCACTCAATTCCTTCATCCAGGTTGTTGATAAAAATATTAAACAGAACTGACCCAAATACTGAGCCCTGGGGGATCACCACTTGTGACCAGCCACCAAGTGGATTTGACTCCATTCACCACAACAATTTGGGCCCAGCCATCCAGGCAGTTCTTTACCCAGGGAAGATTATGCCAGTCCATGCCATGAGCTGCCAGCCTTTCCAGGAGAATGCTGTGGGAAACAGTGTCAAAGGCTTTATTGAAGTCCAAGTACACAACATCCACAGCCTTTTCCTCATCCACTAAGTGGTTCACCTTGTCATAGAAGGAGATCAGCCTGGTCAAGCAGGACTTGCCTTTCATAAACCCATGCTGACAGGGCCTGATTGCTTGGTTGAAAAGTGGCTTGATGAGCACCTTCGCCAGCTCCCTCAGTAGCATTGGATGGATCCATATGGCCCCATAGACTTGTGTGTGTCTAAGTGGTGTATTGGGTTGACAACCATTTCCCCTTGGATTATCAGGGTTTCATTTTGCTCCCTGTCTTCCAACTCAGGAGGCTGAGTACCTGGAGCACAACTTGTCTTACTATTAAAGACTAAGGCAAAGACATAATTTATTACCTCAGCTTTTCTCTTGTCCTCTTTCACTATGTTCCCCCAACACATTCACCAGAGGGTGGAGATTCTCCTTAGCTTTTCTTTTGTTGCTGATATATTCATAGAAGCATTTTTGTTGTTTCCTTTTACAGCAGTAGCCAGGCTCAGCTCTAGTTGGGCTTTGTCCCTTCTGATTTTCACCCTGTATAACTTCACATCATCCTTGTATGTCACAAGGTCTCCTACTCCAGCTATGTGTGGATGTGCAGATGAAAGCCCTAGAGCTCAAGATGCTTGTTTAAGGCATTGGTCGCAAATACTGGCAGACCAGGTCACCAGGGTCCTATGGCTGTCTTTATGCCCTGGTGTCAGAGTCCCATCTCTGTCTGCTGTACAGCACTAATCATGGTTCTGTGTACAAATTGAGGCTTCTCTATAGAGCCAAACTGGACTCATCAGTCAAGATAACAGTTGAAGCAATACAGACAGAGCTTACAGCACAACTTTGTAGCCCACTGCAAAACCAGCACAGAGAGCCTTGTTTTTCCAGTTGGTGACAGGCCCATTCCCAGCCAGTGGACACTCTAATACTACCTTGAATCCATGTTTGGGGCAGGCCCAGGAAGGCCTTACTCATGCTGTCATAGTGTAAGTCAGCTCTGCTGAGACATCCAAAGTCCTGCTTTCAGCACTTCTGGTGACCTCTAGGAGTGCAGGAGGAGAGTTTTGAGTCTGGGTGCTACAGCTTAAAGGGCTATGCAAGGGCTGGAGCACAGTGTGCCATCCTTTCTCATGGGACAGACAAATTCTCCCTGCATAAGGTGGGGAGACCCCACACCAAGAGTAGACTCACCCCCTCTCATGCAGCCCCTGAGGTGGGTGTTTTAAAAGGCCATGGCTGGTTGGTACAAACAACCTGCCCATTTCTGATCTCTTCCCATGCAAATATCTCCACCCTGTATGAGCACAGTGTTATTCATTTGAGATGGATGCAGCATTAATATTTCTGTTTATTTAGGTTAGTTTATATGGTTACATTTGAATATGAAAAAAGTCTTCTCTGCCAGCTGCCAGACTGGTTTGAAGCAGTGAAAAGACAAGCTTTAAAATAATGCACTCTTGTTGAGTCCTTTTGTGCTTAATCCCTCTTTGAACAATTTCTGCATCTTTGGGGAATAATGCATCCTTACTCCAAGGCTGCCACTGTATCTAGGTATCTTAGGAAATTCAGAGGACACCACCTTTCTGTACAAGCTGTGCTGACAACTCCCTGCTCCATCACCATCACTGACCTTGGCCAAGGTCACTGCAAAGGAAGAGGGCCTCATGAGTGTTCTTCTTTGGTCACCTAAAACAGGCCTGGAGATGAGGACATCAAGAAATGTGATCATAGTGGGACAGAAGAGATGAAGGTTATATAGAAGAGTAGTTTGGGATAGGTTAGTCAGAGTAGCATACAAACATGTCCAGAGTATGCAAAGGTATAGCAATCAAGGCTTTGCTCTATATTTCTAGGTAATCACATAAATCAAGAATTTTTTTATATATATCTAATTTTCATGATCTTGTCTGGATGAGTGATACTCAACCAGTGCAAGACAGCCTTTTTTGAGCTGGAACCCACCTCAAATGGGCATGCCACCTACCTGGGTATTTAATACTGATAGACCTGTGTGGTTACCTAGCAAAGAGAAATTACACTGGCCAGATAACTGGCCAGTTTGCTACACTACTTATATTTTTTTAGCATGGAAATAAGAAGTCACACATTAAGAAGCACTATTTAAAATGCAACTTATTAAAGCACATATGCACAGGCTAATTTGTTCTGCGAGAAAATCTGCTTTCAGTATACTTCCTCTGTTTTTAAAATACCGAGCATTTAAACTTTTCCTCTTCTCTCAGTCTTGCTGAACAGCTGTGTTAAGCTGCTTTGGCTGGAGTTATTGCTCATTTAAACCTGCATTAAGGGACACAGAATTGGATATGTGACATCAATACTCTTAAACCATTCCACTTGCACAAAAAAGACAACCATAAATCCTGGGTTCTCAATATCACTATAGATTTGCTGCTGCTGTCACTCATAACAACAAGCATAAGCAGAGGAGCTTGGAAAGCTGTCTGAGGATTAGTCTGAAAGACTTCACCCTTGAGATGAATTTGTTTCTTTGTGATACACAGTTGCCTTATGAGTCCTATTATATTAAGAGAGAAAAATATGGGCTCCTTTCACACTGAAAATACGTGCCAAGCAGGACTGAAAGATCTACACAGACATTGTCATGAGAAAGAAAAAAAAAAAGAAAAAGAAAAAGGATAGAGAGATAAAAAAGCTTACTTCAAAGCACCAAAATGATACCATTTTGCATAAGTATATGTCTTTTGAAAAGGGTTCCAGCTGGTATGCTTAGATTAATGTTATTACCCACCATAAATATAATGGAAACAGATGTACTTTCTGTCTTCCTAAAGGATGATGCTTACATTAAAGCTTCATTGATTTTCAAACTATAAATACGAGAGTAATACAATAGTAGGTACAAGACCTGTGGACATTCAAATCCCTCTCCATGTTTGGATCTCCTAACAGGAACATGACTCCTGAATCATGTTAGTATCATGACACAGAATTGTTTCAAATGCTGTTCTGCTTTGCTTTGCTCCGTTCTGTTCCAATGTAGCAGTGCTGATCTCCTTCCTCCTTCAACTAAAGAGCTACAGGGAGGCATTATACAATGTGGACTAGTCCAAGAGGGCATTTAGCTGCTTTCAGTGAAAGTTGTTGGATAAAATACTGAAATAGCTCTTTGAACAGACAAGCTCTTCTGTCTCTATGACTCAGCCATTGAGTTAAGCTGGATTCATCCTTGCTTCCATTTGCTGCCTCGGTCAAGTTGTACTCCAGAAAGAATAAAACTGCTTTAAATGAAAAAGGGAGAGTAGAGCTCAAGTGGGAGAAGGAAGGAGACTCCAAAAAGTATTATGACTTAGGACCTGTCTCGAAATATATCAGGTTTGGGTTCAAATGCACTTAGACTGGGACACAGCTAACCCAGGTCTTCCGTAGCTTTGGTGGGGACTCTGGCCACAGATACAGTGAGTTAGGAGTTGGAAGGCTCTGAGACCTTCAGATGCATTGTAAGAACCACTTCTCCATGTACAAGGTGTTGGTATCCACCTCCTGGATTGTGAGTCCAGAAAGTTAGAAGACAGCTTGTAGAAGTTCTGAATAAAACACTCTCAGAGAAGGACAGACACAACACAAAGTAGACTTCACTCATCAGCCTTCCACAGTGAGTAGCTGATTATATATATTAAGAGAAGTGTCCCCCTTCTGTAAGCTAGCTGGTCCTGAATCAGCTCTGAATCTATGATGTTACACAATATTGCAGCCAGCACAGCCCTGAGACTGGACTATTAATAATAAGGCCTTGATGTTATGTTAAAACATCTGCATGGTTTCTTGCTTGCATGAGGTATTGACAAACTGACCTCACATCCAACCACAAAAAAACACACAGCCTTGCCTTTATGTAACTCTCCTCTGAAGGGTTTTTTTATGGGTGCTGTATTGAGGCACAGACTCCTTGCTCTGGATAGGCAGCGTCAGTGCCTTGCTCAGGAACTCTGCTCTGCAAACTAATGTCACACCACAGCATACAATGTTCTTGACCTGCAAAGACCCTTTCAGGATTGGTGCTTGTGCAAGTACAGTGTGTTTATTCATGGTGATAAATCTTTGTTAGTGAGGCTGCAGCATACTTGCAGTCTCTTCCGTTGGCATCTGTGCTTTGGATCAATGGCAATATCTTATTTTTAGGAAAAAAAAAAATCAGGATAGAAGTGCTTGTGTGCAGAAGTAGAGCTACAGAGGGCCAAGTGGTATATGTATACCCCCTGATAGGTGTAGAATTTGGGAGTCCATGGGAACCTTGCACAAAGGTGAGGAACTGGAGGGAGAACAACTGTGAAAAAAAATCAAGGTGGATTAGTCTGTTAGTCATTACTATCCCATCCCTGGCCCCAGGGTGGTAATGCAACTTCACAGCTGCAGCAGACTATAGCTCTGCAGGGTGGAGGTCTTATTCTGTTAACCTTTGGCATAAGAGACATGGAGACTTTCCCCAGATTCCCAGTATTAAGGTCATTTTTATGCATTAGTGATAAAAATTGGATTAGTGTCTGAAGGCCAAAAGATTCAAGGGTAGCATGCAGGTGTCTCTTTCTCTGCTAATCTATAGTAATTAAGATACATAACATAAGCATTCATGCAGTACACAGGAAGATAATAGACTGAAACTAGATGAAGACTGGCATTTGCACATGGCAGCTTCTAGCCAGTAGCCAGCAATTAGCAAGTTATAGCAAATCTTCACTTTATCTTCTGCAGGGCATTGCAAAGGATCCCCATCTCACCTGAAAAGAAAATAATCAGAGCAGTTAATCCTAAAGCTGGCCCATTTCTAACACTCTTGCATGTATTCACCCTTTATATCCATTCTCTGAAAGAATAAGGTGAAAAAATAAATGCTGGATTGGACACGTTTATTAGGCTCTTAGTGGAGTAAGGTCTGCAGAGTCAGCCCTTTGCCTCCATCAGCCATACAATGATGGCTCACAGGATCAGAGGTGCTGGCTTTTAGCAGGCTAGACGATGTTAAGGGGTAAATGAATTAGGAAAAAGGCTAGAATGGCAAAATGAAATATGATTAAAGCCAAGCTTTTCTTTTTCCTCCTTATTGAGAACAGGTAAAGCACACATCAGAATCCATCATAAGGTCCTCTGGCCTTTCCTAGCATCTCCACTAAAGCATTCTTACTGGATATTTCAGACGTAACCAACTCCAGTCAAGTGGAAAAACTATTTTGAATCTTGGCTAGAATCAGGAAGCAATTTTTCCAACAGAAAAGAGATGTGTATGGCTTGAACTTGGTCACGCTGAGAACATTAAATGCAACCAGATGAAATCTGCTTTGTGGCTGCTATTTCTGATCCAAGTTTTGAGGAATTCAAGGTAACAAATCTGTAGTTCCTTACTATTGATAGTGTCAGCTAAGTTCTTCAGCTGCTTTGCATTGTCCAAGACTTCAATCCTTTGGGTGTAGGGATTGTACCGAACAGAGAAAGGACGAGGGATCATTTGAGCAAATTTCCTGAGGCAAAAAAAACCACAAAAACATAAACAAACTTGAAAAGCTTATTTTTGCGGTAAGTCACGTTTTTATTGGTATGTGCATTTGATGAGGAGAATAAGAAAACCCGTGAGAGGAAATAAATTAAATTCCTGCTAAGTGATCTGAGACCTACAGCATTCTGTAACACTCTTGAATCTGAATTTGCCCTTACTACACTTTTTTTTTTTCCAAACAGGATTAATTATGTAATTGGCATGGCAACACTGCTCCTGGTATAGGCCAACTACGCAGCTATTTGGATTTGAACTTGAAAACCTCATTTTCCTTTCAGTAATGCAAAATATAAGAATCCTTATCCAAGTCTGCAATTTCTGGGAAAGTAAGGTCAAGTACCTATGCCATGCTGACATATTAAGGAACAAGCAGAATGCTAACATCTGGCATGGTTGGTAGTGGCTTTCAGGCCATTGCAAAGATAGGAGATAGTCAATGGAGTAAAGCAGTATTCTTGTCAACCCTTATCTGAAGCCTTCCTTTCTGCAAAATAGTTAATTCCATGGCAGACTCTGAATGGGATGACATGGTCAGAGCTATTGTTCCAGGCTCCTTGTAGACCCCAGCAGGATACTGGTTTATATATCTGTTTTGGATTACTGAAGTTATTGCTGAAAGAGGAAGGAAATCACGCAGGAGTTGATTATGGAGCCCCTGATTGTGAGTCAGTATGGCAAATCCCATATACCCAGAACAATGGAGTACACTGGATGCCACCTCCACATTTCTCTTTCAGTTTATTCCTAATTAGCATCAGCTAAGGCCATTGTCTCAAACTGCAGTGTGAGCAGGACACAAGGTGTGACAGTGGGGTAAAAAAAAGGTTAGCTAGGATGGAAAATTGTTTAGTGGTATCAGTCCAGTTTTTCTAAGGGGAGAGATGCACATTAGAAGACAATCTTCCCAAATCTCAGCTGAAGGTAAGATCCTAATCAGAAGATGAATGCCTTAAGATAAAAAATATTTTAGTCAGCCTCAGTATAATTTTTCAGGGATGTTTTCCACTGCATACAAACACACATGGCCAGGTGCATGCCACAAACACAGGCACTGGATTAACCCCCAGACACTAATTCAATTTAATCAATTTTCCAGTTTGGTCATTGAAACAATTAAAGAAGTTCCAAGATTGTTTTTATAGGCAGCATCTTCTGTTTTCTCAAAGAATTTGCTACTGAGTTAGAGTGTACAGAGAAGAAAGGAACCATGTGTAGGATATTAATAGCACAACACAGAAAAGAAGGCCACCTTTCTCAGGTATTACCCCAAAGAAAATGGCAAAAGGAGAAGCTACAGGCTTATGACAACTGAAGAAGCAACAAGGGAGGTAGCTAGGAAGACTTTGGAATTGGGGAATGTGGGGGCAGCAGAATATCCTGGATCTCTTTATGTGTTTATCTGTGAATGGGAGAGAGGGAGAGAGAAGAGACTGCAGGTCTGGGGCAAGTCCCTGTATGGCATCTCCAAGTGAAATATTTGTTAAGTGTGTACCAAAGCTAACCCCTAGTGGCTTGACTAATATCCAGAAACATAGTGGTGCTTTTTTAAAGAGAAACAGAAACATTGTTGTGAGGTGGAACCCAAGCTGAACAACACAGTCTGAGCCATTTCTGTTTCAAAAACCAGAACTGAACCTGGACTGTTATTTCAAAGTCTTGTTGAACTGGACCTGAGTCTGTATTTCAGTCACAGATGACTGAAAGATTTACTGTGTAGCCCTGTAGTCTTGTAAACACACTGCTGGTAGCAAGCTGGAGGCTCTCTATTAAGCTAACCACACAAGCCTTAGGATTGGGGTTATTAGGATTGCT
The DNA here is from genome assembly GCF_036013475.1 of Columba livia. Classification (NCBI taxonomy): domain Eukaryota; kingdom Metazoa; phylum Chordata; class Aves; order Columbiformes; family Columbidae; genus Columba; species Columba livia. The sequence goes on along the minus strand of NC_088602.1, from coordinate 148,687,797 downwards.
TGGAGTTTTGTTTAGTTGTAATAGCAATTGTCTAATGACCATGTGGCTATTACCTCATTTGTCTTAGTTTTGCTTAATTCTGAATAATTGTGTGCTATTATGCCTGTTGTTAATAGTTTTTATATAGGCAAGAATAGCAAGTAGTTACACTGTACATAGTATTAATAAACTAAATCTGACCCTAAAGTAATCACAGAACCATAGAATGGTTGTGGTTGGAAGGGATCTCTGGAGATCATGTATTCCAACCCACAATAATGTAGCATAACAAAGCATCAGCATGGGCTGATACAAGAGGCCTTGAAGGTGTGAGCACAGGATGAAGCTGGGGTTCCCCAGGCTATCAACAACTCCCCACTGGACAGTTATTTATAGTAAAGCAAACTTAGGAACTGAGAGGGAAAACAAAACAAAACCACCAACAACAACAACCACAACCAGTTTTAGAGGAAACAAAGGGACAAATATTTTACATAAATTGTGAAGTGAGAAGCAACACAGATTTGCAGATCAATGTAGAGAAAGAGCAAGATGTAAAGCATGTTAGAAAACATAAAAATGGCCCTGAGGAAATCTTGGGCTGAGGAAGAAGAAAGGAAGCATCAACACCACCTGCCTCCTCAAAAAAGAGAGGAAGAAACCCCCTTCATTAACATCACAGCCCTGCTCTGAAGACCTCAAACTTCTGATCACTTGACAACTCTACCCCACACCATCAGACAGAAACTGTTGGCTTAAGACTCAAAAGAAAGTGTTAGGGTGAGCATAACTTCAGAGGAAAAGGAATAGATACTAGGAGATTTTTTATATTAGAACTTTCAACTATAGCATTGTTAAAGAGACTTGTTTTGCATTAATTAGCTAGCTTTGACCCTAAGTGTTAGTATCATTGCAACTGGACTAATAATTTTTTGCTGCATTTTGGTTATACAGATGAAACTAACAAAAAACAAACTCTAACAAAAAACTCTTGACTTCATGTATAAGGTATCTTCCCTCCATTGTCCTTAACAACATTTTGAGTGCAACAACTACTCAGTCTCTTTAACCAATGCACATTTTTTGTAGTGTCTCTGAAAATATTACTGTCAATCCAAGACCCATTACAGCAATGAGATCCAGCGCATTGTCAATGGACAACAAACTGGTTCTTCTGTGGAATGACTGGATTACCTTAGCTTTTCTTTTGCGTCTTTAAAACTTTCAGCAACATAGTAGACAGGCTGGAACTCAGTAACACGGTACTTCTGCACAGAAATCTTCTCCAGGACAAGAGGCTGAATCTCAGGCTTACTTGATAAACAATACTATGACAAAAGGGTAAGAAATTTATTTCAGTTAAAAAGTGCTTGAATTTGCTGTGAAAGAAAGAGCTCTCAATGCCACCCAATTTCAGACAGGAAACAGCCGTTCCTGTGGAATATAATGATAACGTCACCTACAAGGAAAGAAGCAAGTATGTACACTGTGTACACTGACACATTTACTAGAGCTCTTCCATGAAGTATGACATTTCATGCTACTTCTATGCGCAAAATATGAAGCAAAATAAGAGTCTGAAGGCATTCAGAAATTTGAGCAACCATAAACTTATTTGAAATGCTGTTTTACAGAACATACCTGCAGTTCCCCAAATGAAGACAGCAGTCCTGCGCCATATGCCTTGAGTGAATCACCTTCCTTACATAGTCCAAACTCCACTGTAAACCAATAAACCTAGCAAGAAAATTATACAGAAGCAAACAATTAATGCATCATAAAGAGCAGGCACACATCATTGATTTGAATATATTTGCACTTTTCATTTCTAATTAAAATGTTTCCATGTGTCAAATATCAACTGCATAAATACAAAAAATATCCCCACAGACTGAAATTCTCCTGGAAGGGGCACAGTGCTAGACTTAGTGTGCCTGTGAATCAGTTCAGTTCCCTGACAAACACAGTTGTGTTTTACTTGCTTACATTTGTCAGCAGAGCAGAAACAATGAAACTATAGTAAGAAAATTTCATTTTGGCTGGCCAGCCCAGTTGAAGTCAGAACCTTAGCTGATAGAAGTTTGTGTCCTGTTTCACACAGAAGTTGTCCAGCAAGAGAGGGAATAAGCTGTTAGTGCAATATTGAAGGAAGATGATCTGTGGCTTAGTATGATATCCTGGTCTGTCATTTTGAAGGGAAACCTGCTCAGGCTCAGAAGAACTACGTCATCTGTCAGAAACAGTACAGATGGTGCAATGGTTTGCCCAGGCACTGAGGATGCTGATCTCATAGGCAAATCCCTGTTTTTAGTTGAAGCTTGCGACTCTGGGTCTCAGTAGTCTCAGAGTAGGATTAAGGGTAGGCACACTGACTGCAGAGTGCATCATCTGCCTGGGAAAGTGGAAAAGAAAGGACATTCACAGGTAGGACTGCTACCAAAGCTGCCTCCTGAGATTTCCTGTGGGGATGTAGTAACACATAATATCTTCTTGCCCAATATGTTTGTGCTGGAGGAAATCTTGTCTAGGCTTCTGTGTTTAATCACAACTGTCACTTTGAATAAGGGGTGCCAAAGTTATTTTCCTTTAATGCAACTGTTTCAGGGTGGGGTTTTCCAATCATGGACTTCACTCCATTCCCATTCAACTCTATGGGAGTTCTATCAGTGCTTTCAGTGGCAGAAGAATTAAGACAACGCAGGGTGCTTTGGAAAACTGAGCTCTCATTTATTAAATTACCGTAGCGAGTTTCTCGATGAAATCATCTGGAGCTCCCAGAGATGCCAGTCCAATTTCCTGTAACAATAAACCATTATTCTTCAAGCTGTTTATTGCAAACATTCTTCCTGTCTCATCTTATGTAATTTCTCACATTTTAAATGTTACCATTGCTTACTACCACACACAAATGTTTACAGGACATGTTCCTATCATGCAACATCAATTTTAAACCAGAAATCTCTCCAGAAATGAACAAAAGGTCCTGTCCAAATGTCATTTACAAGGCATGATCCTTTGTGTCTGGTACAAAGCCCACTGAGGTCAAATAAAATTCTCTTTTTGCTTTGACAGGCTTTTGATCAAGCCTACAATGCACACCCAAGAGAATGATACAGTCAAAAGGAAGTAAATCAATCACACCTACACACCTGAAATATTTCTCTTTGTTTGAACAGGCCCTGATTGCAGGAGTTTTCCTGGACCTTTGAATGAGTTATTTTTTCTGAAGGACAGGGCATGATTTGAAAGAGCTTGTTCATTCTTGGCAGCTAATGGAGACTTTCCTGGGAGGCTTGCAACAGCTGGATTCAGAAGACAGCCACCCAAGACTGTATATAACCAGACACCTTTCCCAGTTTGTTCCGATGAGGACTGCACAATGCAAAAATCAGAGCACCTCACACACACACCAAGAGCATGGGAGCAGCCATCACCATGACAAATCCTAATACGCCAAGATGCAGTAGGGCTTATCTTAGAGGAAATCCTCCATTCCAGGAAAGGACAGAGCCTGAGTGCAATACTGAGTGCTTATTAACTACATGAAATTGACTTTTGTCTTGTGAGCTGGATGTTACATAGCTCATTTAGCCTTCTTTCCCTCTGTCCTTTTTTCCTTCCTCTCTCTCTTTCTGTGTCTGTCTGCCCTTCTGATTCTTTCTGAATTTCTCTCTTTCTATCTTTTCATGTTTTCTCATAAGATACAAACAAAAGTTTACTCCTTCACTTCTTTAGCTTTGCAAAAAGTTTGCCTGTAAAAAACCACCTCACACAAGACACGTTTCATGTTTGGATGTATAAGTTCACCTAAGTGATTTGTGTCAAGATTTCAAGCAATAAATAAATCAGCCTCAACCGCTCTTAATACGCTTGAAGGTGAATCCACACCACTTCTCATAGCTCTTGGCTCATCCTCTGAATAAACTAGTCTCTTGTGTGATCAATTATAAAAACAGTATAACCACTGAGTAACTTACCTGGGAAAACTGAGCAAAACTGGGATCAGCAAAAAGAGGCACATGTCCTAGAAGCTCGTGGCAAATATCACTGCAAGAAAACATGACATCTGAATAACTTTAATTTAGGAAAAGTTCAGCAATGCTGGATGAATGCCCTAGAGTCAGAACATAGTCAGGAGTGCAGTGCCTTTGCTCCTATCAGCAAATAATGTTCAGGACTCACAGGAAAACATTTTGCTCTAAAATGATTCTTGTGTTGAAAAGGGTCGCACACTCCAGGGTTTTCAGTGCTTTCATCATCATACATCCCTCAGAGGAAGGATGATATATTATTCATTTTTCCTTATGGAAGAAAACCATTCATTCAACTGCCCACCTAGCTCAATAAAGCTCATAAAGAAATCCCCCAACTGAAGGGAAAATGGACTTTACAGTCACAATGACAAGAAGCCTCTTTAGATCAAGTCCAAGATACTAAGACACCATGGTGTCAATGTGTACCACAAGAGCTCAACTCCAGTTCCTGTTCAGACCCACAGCCTCCCACTGAGAGGTGGAAGCTTGCCCTTCCTCTGGTAGGACTTCTTTCATTGCAAGTTGAAGCTGGCAGCTGGGCAGGCATGTTTGAGGATGGACTCACCTAGGGGCTTCTAGATTTTTCAAAGACAGAGAAGTGGTTTGATGAGAAGGAAAGGGGAGAGGTATAAGATGCTCTCAGGAGGGCAAGTCTATGGAAGACATTTCAGCCTGGCTTTGTGCATGATGAGAAGGGGTAAGGAGAAGCAAGGAGGAAAATCAGAAGTATGAGTGATGGAAAAATGGAGGGGAAAAGGAGGCTGTGGAAAGGACTAGGAAGCAAAGAAACAGTAAGGGAGAGGAGAAAGAATTACAACAATATGAAGCAGAGGAAGAAAATTGTTTTGAAAATAGCAAGTGGAAAAGGACAATGGACAGGGACAGAGAGAAACATTGCAATATAAAACCGAAAAAGAGAAGGAAACAATGATCTGAGTTTCCTCTGTCTTGCTGCCAGAAACTTGCTTGCAACATGTTGAGTCATTCCTGCACAAGATTTCACACCACTGTTTGGGTGTTAATAGCCTTTGTACACTGCTCTCTTGCTTCCCAGCCACCATGCAAGCATGCCTTCAGTAGCAAAACTGTCTGATCAGTCCCATAAGAATTTGCAGAAGAGGATGCAGCTTGTTAAAAAGAGTAGAAATCTTCTGAAAATGTTTTCAGAAGAGAGCAGTTGCTTGGCCGCTCTCCATTAGCTCTGTTCCCAGGAGCACTCCAGAGTCCCACATGGTTATTATCAGTTGGGCTGACCCTGCTGTTAGTCTGCTGCAACTTTACACACTTTCTGTGTCAAAGTACTTACGGCTCTGGTGTGTACATGGGTTTGGACGCGTGGCGAATATACTGCGTAGAGTGAAATACTCGGAATGCCAGCCCAGCCAAGAAGTCCCGAGAGGAGAGCAAGCCTGCAACAGGACGCAGGCGAAATCCAGTGCAGGCTGAAGGGACAAAAAATGGAATCTTAAAAAACAGCTAGTGTGCTTGATTTTTCTTTGTCTAGACTGCTCACAGTGGAAGACATTTGTTAGTTGTTTTCTTTGCTCTCCCCATGCCAAACAGAGCTTAGTTGTGAGAGAGTAGGGAATGTTCTACCCATGTGTACCACCATCACAGTACCTGAGCATCTGTACCATCATACCCCTGGAAGTTTTAAAGAGGGACCTGGGACACATGGATGTAGTGATGTGCCCAAGCACCACAGGGAGCCTGTGATAAAGCAGGGACACTTTTCCGTCTCTGGAAGCACCACCCCCACTGACAGTTGAGGCCTTTCATTTGATTTCAGTTTTTATATGCTTCAAACTTACTTTGCAAAAATTTTGAAACATCCTCAAGTTGTGGAATGTTATCCTCCTGGTAGCCACAGTACTTCTCCAGCAGTGGGAACACGTGGTTGTGCTCATAACAAGCATGAGTTGGATAGAGACTCTTCAGCTCCCTGAAGACAGTGCCCCATGTTTTCTTTTCTTCTTCTGTGTAGGTGACTCGAGGAATAGGTTGGCCACTGAAAAGAAAATAGATACCCTTGATAGGAGCAACAGAGAAAATGTTCTATACCAGCAGCATTATACTCAGGAGTTTTACATTGGCTGGCCAGGAGCTGCTGGTGCAGAGGGAGAGTTGCCTTTTGTCTGAGAAACAGGTGCAAAAGGAGACTCACTTGCCCCTAGGCACAAGCTTGGAAGTACCCTACTGACCTCAGCTGAGATACTGGCCTTTAGACAACTCCTTTTATTAATGTGGTAAAAATAATGTATTTCTTATTTGTGTTATCAAGATGTTATTCTAAAAATATTTGCTGGCTGATGGTTTCAATTTATTTGCATTTCTAGATATGGAGCGTCCATTGTATTTCTTGCTCTAATACACATAACATTGATTGTTTTGTTACAACAGGGAAATCATCAGCTCCAGAAACCTGTTTCATGGAGATGCGGAGGAATTCTGAGCTGTGCTTCATGCTTTAACACATGCAGACTTAAGCCACTTTGATGCTATTTAATAATAAAAAAAAGAGTAATTTTGAGTCAAATCCCACCCTCAAGCCTCTATGTCTTTAGCTCATGTTGAACCTAGCAGGAATTAGAAAATCACAAGCAATATAGTTTGGCCTCCTGTGAATAGTCAATTCCTTAGCAATAATGATAGGGCCATAGGTGAATCCAGCAGCTTTGAAAAATCAAAGGGGTTTAAGGAACTTAATAGGGTTAACATCACTGCTGGAATAATGCTGGAGCCTTCTAAGCCCCAGAGATCCATTGTTAAACTCTTGATGATACCCCACCATCTCCCACCCCCTCATTTTTTCCTTGAGCCTCAGGGCAGCTCCTCTGGAGCACCATAATTTTCTATCTCCCTGTGCCAGCCCTCCTTGATCTGTGGAGCTTTAAACAGCATGTTGAATTATGAGGATTGCTGGGGAACTGTTGGCACTGGGGGATTGTTGGGCACTCCTAGTAATCTTCAGCCACTTTTAAGGGCTACAGGGAGAAGCTATGGCTTAAAAACCTTTCAAATTTCAATTAAAAATTTCAGGGAACAACAGGGCCAGAAGCAAAGGAAAGCAGAAGGAAGAGGCAAGCTAAAAGCGAAAAAACAGAGAAGTCAGGGAAATGAGGCATACAACAAAAATGACCAGTAAATATGTCAGAAGACAACAGAGCAAAGACAGAATAGAGAAGCAAACAGCAGGAGGCAAGAGGACAAAACAGGTGCAAGAGAAGGGACACAGAAGTGGATGAAATTGAAGGTAGGAAAAACAGTACGAGACAAACAACCACAGAGCCACCTCACCTTTGTAGCTGACTTCACAAGCTAAGTATATTTGCCATTTCAGATATTTCCCATGAAGCCTGATAACTTTGGTTGTCCCTTTCCTCCTGCCTAGTCTCTGCATCTCTGTTCCCCCAGCTGGAGACACCCCTTCAACCTCTCCTCCCCACTGTAGACCCTGAAAGGCATATCTGCCATGTGTAGCACCCAGGGGCAAGGATATCACACATCCATCTGGGCCTTCCCAGATCAACACCCAAAGTCACAAAAAACATGTGCTTTCTTTCCACAAGTCCCAGAAGCCCAGATGTGGCCTTTCACAACCTGTTACTGGAAGACCTTATTGGAAAGTCCAAGAACTTCACACAGAAGGTGCATTTGGGACTTAAGTCCAGGTTGGTATAGGCCCTGTTTCCAATGTATCTGAGGATCTGGATAGAAGACTAAATATCACTTAGATACATCTTGGATTATAATGGCTTCATCTTCCTAAGATGGTTTCAGTTTGAATCTTGGGGGGAGGAGTCAGTTAACATGGGTTTTTTTGCTTTATTTCTACATAGGATTTGATGAAAGCCTGAAAACTAGAGATCAGAATTTGCTATTCATTATGTAGGAAAGGTAAATTTTCTGGGGGATACCTATAAACAGACACTAGGTCCACCCACATGTAGCCACAAAGTTTCATCCAAATTTTTTAACTATAAACTGGGGTCCTGACTTTTTTTTTTTTTTTTTGCTTTCCATCAATCAGTCAAATTTTGTCTCTCATTTTGTGATTAGATTATTAGCTCTTTGGCTCAGGGACTACCTTTTCATTGCAGTCCTGTGCAAAGTGAAGCCCTAAATGTACAACATATGTTACTTTATTCTTTACAATCACAATTTTTGGCAGTCTCAGCAAGAATAAGGCCCAGTAGTATTGATGTAAATGCGTGAGTGGCTCTGGAAACAGAATTTTATCTCTTCCAGATCTGATCACTGAAAGCAATCAAGCAAGCCTTTTCTAACTGAGTTTATCATCTCCATTTATTTTTCTTGGGAAATGAGAGCTCAAATTGCTGATTGCAGCTGGGTCAGACATGATAAAATTAGAGTATCAGGAACTGGATTAGCATCAGAACCATAAGTTATTAATTATTTTAATAGTGTACACAGCTCCTGCTTTAATGTTAATGTAAATGATAGGCACTCCTCCCTTAGCTCTGGTTTAATGGAGAGAATACCAGAAGCAGATTTATTCAACACTCAGGTCTTTGTAGTAGCAGTGGAGTCTACTGCTCAATTAGACAACAAAGCCAGGGAAGAGGGGCATTGTGAGGAAAGAAGGGAGGCGATGTTACCTTCTGAACGTGTGCCTGGAACAATTTACTTTTGTTTTACTGTGATTTGGGATAAATACATGAAAAGGAAGATTTAAACACATGGCAGAGAAAAGAAAACGGCAAGAGGATGCTTATGGAAAACCAGGGATTGCCAGCAGCATGAGAGCTTTAGGAAAGGGCAAGAGATGTGAGGTTGCTTTCTGTCCACACTCTCAGCACTCACTGCCGGTAGTTGTAGGCGATATCTGCAAACTCCTTCCTCCGGGCCCGGTACACAGGATCTTTGAACCCCTAAAGAGAAACAACAATGGTCAGTTCCTCTGTAAATGCAGGTGGTGAACAGCGTTCCTCTCACTGAGCACCCTTGGGCATGGCTGGTGCAGTCAAAGAAGTGCAGGAGGACAAGTGGGGAAGCTGCCTTCATCCTGCCCAGCTCAGGTGCACCCTGCTTGCACAGGGAACTGCTCCTTCCCCATCTGCAAGGCCAACAGGTCAATCATTCAGCCACAGCCTCCAAGCACCTCTCGCCCCCCCAAGTTCTTTCATTTTCTTATTTCCACGTGCTACAAAAAAGGCAAACATGCTCCTTTACATAGTCAGCAAGGTGCTCCCACAGGAGCAATACACCTCATTAATGGCACTCAGATAACCAGGTCCTTTTGGTTTCTCAGGAAGCTTGTTGCAGTTCCTAGCAGGGCCAGGCTGGTCTAGCAAAACAGAGTTAAACCACATTAGGAAACACACTGATCAACTCAGTCAGACATTTTAGGTGGATTTTCAGCATAAATTGTGCTTAAAGGTGTGCATTTTCAAACTTTTAGAAGAACAGCAGGCACTTTGCTGGCCAAAAAGCTCTATTTGGTCTACAAATTCAACCATTTGAAGGGATTCAATTACTACCAAGAACTTCTAATAGACTTTGTGGTTTGGAGCTTGACCTTTGCAGCTAATTAGCAATAAAACCAGGGATAAGGAATGTAATATCTAAATCTTCATCTAGGATAGCCATCTTCCTGCTATTTCCTGTGCCTACTATTTAGACTGAGGGTTCCTCAGGGCTAGGAGTGTCTTCACCACCTAAAGTGGAGAAATGTCCTTCCAAGCTAGGACATAGTTCTGCAGGACAAACAGCAACTACCCACTGGACACTGCGGCTGCTCACAAATGCATCTTTTAGCGGTGCACGGCACATCTGGACCAAAGGGCCATGAAACACAATGAAGTACAGGAGACAGCTGAAGTAGAGTGCAGATCTAAGAGTGTTGGTCAAAAAGAGGCACCCAAGTGTCTAAAATGTGTGCTGTTCAAGATTAACCTGGCATAGAGGTATTTGTGATCAAATCCCATATCACTTTATTAAAACCACTAGCTCCTTTATTTTCTCTTTTTCTACACTCTGTGTACTGTCACACCTATTTACTCCAGCAGCTGGGTTTCCTTTTTAAGGCTTAACCTGCTCACTAACTAATTCTAGGAACTGGAGCAGAGATGCTTAATTCCTTTCAGTATCTTTTGTTGTTGTTTTCCTTTTTCAAATACGATCTTGGTCTTTTCCCACATGACACACAAGGGGGCCATTGACTCAGTGTATCTCCTTTCATTCTGTCTTTCATATGTGACCACACTGAACATCATGAATCATTGTACATGATACATAACACATCTCAAATTAAGCAATGGGTAGTGAATGACTAATCACCCCATCTCAATTAAACTAATAGCAGCAATTTTTGTTGCACTGCATGTAATTTATTTATAATCACCCTATCCCAATTAAACTAATAGCAGCAATTTCTGTTGCACTGCATGGAACTCAGTGTGTTTTGACAAATGAAAATAAGTTGTTGTTTGCTTGGAGAGGGAATAGAGGCAGAAATTATTCTTGTATCTGGAAGAGCTGTAAAACCACTGAACAAGTTGTTTTTATCAGCTAACCCGATGAACAGAACTTTCTGACTCTACCATTTAAACCACAAACTTTTCAAAACAGAGACATTTTCTTTTGTTCTGTCTCAACATACAAGAATCATGTCAGATTTAAAAACCACATAACAAGGCACCAAGCTCAATCGTGTGTATGTGATCAGACATGAAAAAAAACAATCTTCCTATTACATCTCTGGTCTATGATACGCTTCTTCCAAAGTTTTTGTTGCTACTGATTCACAAAATGAGTCTGAAGTCATCACATCAGAGCCACTTGGGAAAACCAGAGGTGTCCTGTGGTGGTTCTGTGCTCTGATGATCACTATGACTTTTAAGGTCTCCTATTGTTTGCTTAAATTAAAGCAACCTTTGGTCTGATTTACTTCATACTAGGGATTGGGCTGATTCTAACCCTGTAGACATGGTACCTTTCTGGTCCTAAACCACATGAGACTCAGGCTACTAAACTTGTCTTAAAGCAAAGCATATGTAAATAAAAGAAACATCTGTCCCAATAACTAGAAACATGTTAAAACAACAACAACAAAACGAAAAGCCAAACCAACAAACAAACAAAACAAAGCAAAACCAAAAACAAACATACAAACAAAAAACTTTGTTACTCACAGGATGGTCGGCATCCAATTCCGCTCCATAGCTTAGGATCTGATTAGCAAATCTGTCCAGCTCCTGAATACTTCTTGGGAACCATGGCACTGCAAAACAAAAAAAGAAATAGAGACTGCTATTCTTCTTCATTACTTGGTTTGGAACCTTCTCCTGGTTTTTCTATTTTTTCATCATAAATATAAAGAAACATATGCAAGGGGCTAAATTCTTTGGGCAGCAAAGGCCTTTCCCTGTGGTAGGGGGCAAGAACAAACCCTGCAAATTGTCTTGAATTTGTGGCTATTTTGCACTGTTGGAAGAACACAGAGCATCAGGAATGTCTAGCCCTTGGCGAAGAGTTGGCTTGTGATATTTATGATTTTCTGTTTATTATTCTGGTGTCTTGGCTTACCAAAATGTAGCAATTTTTTCCAGAGTATCCTTGCTTTCACAGTTGCTAGAATGAGCCATTTCAAAGGAACAGCACAAAACCCCACAGCAAGAAGGATACAGGATTATTTGACCCTCTGAAAATCTCTTTCTAAGACTTACTTGGTGGCCTCACTTAAGCTAGGATGCTGAAATGAAATGATAAATGGCACCCTAATACCTCAGACTAGCATAGTATTACTGCAGTCATTTTACAATAATGCACTAATTTAATTAACATTCTGGTTCTGGTTTTCTATTGGGTTGTAGCTCACATACTATATACACTTCTACGGCACAGTCAGGATATGAAATGGGACCACACAGCATGTAATGCCCCTTTACACAAGTACATAAGGTGGAGGGCAAAGAAGACTCACAGGGCTTTCCAGATGTGGCGTTCAGATGGGGGAAAGCAGATATCAAGTGTCTGCATAGCAACTGCACTACAAGGAGTGGCTCTTTGCAGCTCGTGAGGTGCATGAAGCAGCCATCCCAGGTTGGACCTCCTTCCTGGAGTGATGGACACAGGTGTATTCACTCACTGGTCCAGTCAGTCCCCTGGCATGTGTCCCCTCACCAGCCAGAGGCCTGATGCACACGCACACAGTTGCTGTACCAGGCTGGAGTCTCCTCTTCCATCTTGTCTAGGAGGATCCGATTGCATACCAAACCAAGAATTCCCCTGTCGGTCACCACTGTGCCTGGCCACCCCAGGTCTCTGCCATGCTGATACAGGGAAGCTTGATGGAGGGAGCAGAGGGGCCATGGGCCCTTTCCTCTCCCTTGGCCCATAATCGCTTATGAAGCATATCTGTAGGTACCACTGCTAGGTACCACTGGAAGCTGGGCACATTCTGGGAGCTGCTGGTGCTGCTGGATATGGCTTACTTGGCTTGCCCTTCTGCTGCTCCTTTCTTACATTTTTCGGCCCTTTGATCCTGGTTTCTTGCCTCTTTTTCCCTTCCACTCCCTCCTGCCTGAGTCAGAAGTTAAAGCCATACCTCAAGTTAATAGCCTCTGATGAACTTTTTACGAATACATTAATTGCTCTTTTAGCCCATGTACACTTCTGCCTCCAAGACACTGCAGCACTGAGCTCTATTGTTTCTTTACATGCGATATGAAAAATAACTCCTTTTTGGTTTAGACTTGATTGTTTCATATGATGTTTATTAGTTTCTGCATACAAACAGCATTTGCTACTATTCACCTTCTCCAGGCCACCTAGGATTTTATAGCTCGATGACAGATCCTCCATCTACCATGCATCATACTGACTGGCACCTTACTTCTGTATCTGTTTCAGGCACAAAAATCGTGGGCTACCTTTGAGCCCTCTCATCACTTCTCTCTGCATGACTTCCAGTTCTGCCATACTTTTTCTGAAGAAAGGGCACAAGACCTCCATCTGAGGAAGTACCCCATAATCAGACCCTGCAATCATGTCCTGTATGCTCTCCATGTTGAGTACAAATCAGATTCATGGACTCTGAGGTTAACATCACCCAAAGGTCTGCTGGTCCAAGCCCAGGGGCTCTGAGCAATCTCTCTATCAATTAAATGTTGCAGTTCATTAATGACTTTCTTGCATGAATGGGTGTCACTGGTTGAGTCAGTGCTTGGAAAACTGTTCATTCTCCTGTGTGGCTCTTTGCTCGGCTGGGAGTGCTGTCACTCAGCCATACATTCCCAATTGATTTTGGGTTTTGTGCCAAATGAACCTGATCCCCAACCACAGCTGCCGCACGACCTCCCTGCAGCTCCTGGCTGATGGGGCTGATCCCAGACCTGGATGGACCACCTACAGGATAAGAGGATCACTCTGTTTCCAGGACTATTCAGCCTTGTTTTTTTTCTGAGCCTAACAACACAGAGGGCACTTGCGTTGTGGGATTTCTGCAAGACATCTGCAGAGAGGAGCCAAGGCAACAACAGCAGATCCACAGGACACATTTTGGGCGGTTGCAGCTCAGCCCCATGTAGGGTGCTTCCTCCCCCTGACCTGCTGTCCCACCACCAGCCTGTCTTCGCCCAGCGCTCCCACTGGGAGCCCTCAGATGTGTTCCAGGCAGGACAGGGAAAGCAGGCAGGAGAGGTCCCGGGCTGCCCGGGCTCACCGGGCTGCTCCCGGCAGTGCCTCCCCTTCTCCCGAGCAACATAAGTGGGTTTTCGTCCCCTCCCTTTCTGAGCTGCACACCCTTCCGCTTTGCCCTAAAAACCACACCTGAATAAGTCACTAGATGGCAGCAGCAGTCCCAGGAAGATCTTCCCGAAACGCCTTGATTTGCTGGGTGTACCTATCACTAGCTCTCCAGTTTCTCCAAAAATACTCTCCCACCTTGCAGTTAGCAACATTCCTGCACTTCCAGTCCCTTGAGTTAAACCAGTCAGAGGGAGTGAATAGAAAAAGACGTGTTTGAGTCCTAGAGAGGAGTCACTACTCACACTGCATGAAGCGTAAGCACAACAAATCTTCCTGATTCTGTTTTCTATATGGGCAGCTGAGCACCAGGTTTATCTTCTAGCTCTGCCACTGAGCTTTGTGTGATGATGGGGGAATCACTTCACTGTTTCGTGCTTCAGACTCTCCCTGTCAGGTTGGTGTAAGGCACACCGATAGAGGTTTTGGGATTGGGCACTGGACAAAAAGCTGTCTGGCAGCACCACAGCAAAGGATTTGTCAGTGAATAACCACTATTTTCAGAGACACACCATGACCTGAAGGATCCAGGTTGTGCAGACAGACTGATGAGGCTGAAGTCTGCAGTGGATTTCAGCAGCAATGTGTATAGGGTTTTGCTGCCCTGAATCAGAAATGTGGGCAGGGTTTGAATCATTGCAACTTCAAGAAGGGATAAAATGTATATATAATACCAACTTACTTTCATTAAATACATTTTATTCTCAAGATCCCCACCGTACTTGCTGCAGAGCTCATTATAAACTCTGGGATATACTGACTTCCAGGCTGGTGCAGTGTCAATCCCAGGCATGGAGGTGGGCGGCTGGTTTATCCCCTACACAGGAGAAGCACCTTATATTTTAGGCATGCAGCCCCTATAGGTACCTAACCTATTTTCAGCAGATTTCTGCCCTGCACCCAGGTTCCCCCAGACACCAGCGGTAGCTAAGAGAGAGGAGCTCTGATCCGCAGAGCTGGATAAAAGGAGCAGGCTGTGAAAGGGAAATCCTCAGGATGTTTAGTACTATTTGCACAAGCATAGTGGATGTTAAGTCGGGTTCTGGAAAGTCCTGAGCCTATTCAGCATTTGTGGAAACAAGAAATGAAGGTGCAGAGCACCGTCCCAGAGCAGTCACATTGCACCTCATGCTAGGGACTAGAGTGCAAAGAGGCTACTGGGTCTTCTGCCTAGCTGTGCTGTGCCAGGACGCTGTCCCCAGTCCTCCCAGCAACTATTTAAAAGATCAAATCAAATTACCCCCTGGCTGAATCTATCCCATATATCGTTCGTAACATCCTCCTCCAGCCCCATTTGCCAGACTCACTGTCTCTCTGCACGGCCATTAATGAATTGCCAGAGCAAGCTGCTGCAACACTGGGCCTCTGTGAAGGTCTGAGGAGCAAACGTGGGCTGATCAGTAATAAATATTGATTTGTCTGTAAATGAAACAGCAGCATTTATGGGATTGTGCCGAACACCCAAGTGGTGACCAAATTACCATGAGGTCAAATGCTTAGCAGAATGCTAATAAGCCATTTATATGAGGGGCAGCAAAGCAGGGGCAGCAAGGACTTCTGCAGAACTCTTCCATTTGGACCATTGTGAGGAGGGTCAAAGACAGGTCTATGCAATTTATAGCAGTTCGAGGCCCAGGTTTAGCCCTTTTTTAAACAGTCCCAAATGCTTTGGCCAGCCTCGGGGTTTAGAAAACAAGGCCCCTACAGAACCTCAGCCTCCAGCCTGTCTCAGAAATGCAATAAATTTTCTGCATTTCCCTAATGCTGCAACAGAATAATATTTAATTATTTTTATTCATGGGCTCTGAGTGCTCTGCAGATACCCAGCTTGTTTCCAAAAAGAGCCATGAAGAGATGTACTGTGTTTTTACAACAAATCTTTCCATCTCTACAGAGGGGTTTTGGCCCAGTGACTGCTAGCCCATCTCATCTGAAGCTCTAAAACTACCTTTGTGTGTAGAACATTTTGCTGGTCTGCCCTCAGCTAAAATTACACTGTTGATCCAAACTTCATATTTGTAACTATTTTGATGTGCACATGGGAAACCAAAATTACATTTTGCTTTTAAGAGGGGAAAGACCCTACAAACAGCTATAGTGATCAGACCAAGAAAAAAATAAATAAATAAATAAAAAGGGTGCTGTTCATTTATACCTTGCCCAATATACCAAATAAAGCACACACACATGTGTTTAGTGCTAAGCTATACAGAAAGGGCAAGGCAAGAAATCTTTCTGACTGCCCGCAGGACACTGTCCCAAGAATGGCACTGTGTGCTTCCTAGAAGAAACAGTAAAATAGGGATATTTTTCTCAAATCATGAACATAAGCAAAGTGAAGCCTTAGCAAAGAAAGGCTGAGAGTATCTAAAGCAGCAATGAAAGAATCAGTCCAATGGATGTTGGGGCTGTCTTCAGGAGAAAACTTTTCCAGCCTTTACCTGCCAACTGAGAAAAGTGTGACAATGTCCCCATAAACCATAGTCCTGAGATTTTGCTCCCTGGAGACATATTGCTCTCATTCTGTGTTTTATGAATAAAATATCACAAAATCACATCTGTGGATTATGACCAGATTTGCCAGGGCTCCGCCAGTGTAGCTGCCTCATCCCAGAATTTGCCACCCACAGTTCATCATTTAAGCAGGGTTTATTTGACCTTTTAAAATATGGCTCTTTGGGAATTTCAGTTTGACTGGACCTTCACTACTCATGAAAGAAGCTGAAATTGAAAAAGAAAAAAAAAAGGAAAGGGAAAAAGAAATATCCATCTTCTCCTCTCTTCTTCTCTTTCCTTGGCAGTAACTTGCTCCCACTTTATACTATTTATGTATTACTGAAACTAACAAACATAGGTTATCTTCTGAGACAGAAGGATATCGAGTCCTTTTTTGCAGCACTGACAGGATAATCTAGCTCAAAAAATCCTTTGATCAACACGGTAACATGCAGTGAAATCCTAATCCTACAGCTGGCCAATGGAGTTTTGACTTCTGTGAGGTCAGACTTTCACTCATTGGTCTTTCTTTGCTGACATTTAGAGCTATAGCTCTATGCAACTCTGGTCCATGCTTATACACAACTTTATTATTTAATAGTTTATTATTAAATTCTTAATAATAATTAGAAAAACAAAATAATGTCAACCCCTGCTAGGCCCTGTATCTTTCTTCTGGAAATGCAAAAGCCCCTAAAAGAGAATATCCTTAATTTGATGTGATCATAAATTACCTAATCAACCTTTTGTCCCTCTGACTCATGAATGGAGAGAACTGACTCCAAAGAGTATCTGCTTTATTCTTTTTCATCTTCAAATGTAATGTCATGGGTAGGACACAAAGGAAATGGTAAAAGGATTACCAGCACTGATCTCAAGAAGGTATTAATGTCCTTTCATGTTGTTCCTAGGAAGGAAAAGGAAGGTCTAGGCCTAAAGAATTTAAAGTCTGAAATCCTATTAAAATCACATCTGTTATCTCAAGAGGCATTTAAGTGTGTCTCAGACTGGATGTTGGGCAGCCACCCCTGTACTGAGCAGCCTCAGCTCCTGCAAAAATCTCTGAGAATTAGAAGCATGAACAACTTACAAAATCTTTTCTTATTGCCCTCTAAAGGCAGAATTACAACTGACCTCCCTGAGATTTCTTCCAGGAACCAAGTTAGTCCTGCTCCCACCAAAGTGGGTGGCAGACCCTTCCCAGTTTCAACAGCAGAAGTGAGGGGCATCCACAAGCCCAAAAAGTGGAGAGGCAGATGGATGATGTTGGACTTGTATACACCTGTGTGAGGGACAGGTGGCTAGCGGGGGGGATGGTCACTCTGGGGGATTTTTCCTCCCCTCCTCCCATCTCATCTCATCTCAGCCCAGAGGTGCAAGGTGTCCTGCAAGGACAGGGCTGCAGCAGCCAGCAGCAGCAGTCCATGATATCAAAATCAGAAAGTAAATCCAGGTGTTCAAAAGGGTGTGCCAGCCCAGGAGCTCAGGAGGGCACTTCCTCCTCCTGCCCCATGAGGATAACACAACTTCATACCAGGCTCTTAGCACATCAGCTACACCACAAGCTTTGTGCAAACTTGGTTTGTGAGGTCCCAGAGATATTTGGCAAGGGGGAAGGCACTACAACAGCACGTCACTGCCACTTTTTTTTTGTTTTTTTTGTTATGCTACCCTTTACCAGCAGTTCCTGCCTGAATTAATAGAATCTGGAAGACAGCTGGAATTTGTGTAAAGAATCCACTGAATAAACAGTTTAGAAAGAGTCAGCAAGTGAGCAACAACTGGTTTAATAACTAGTTAATTAATTGCTCAGCAGAGCAATAGAACCCTTATCTCCTGTAGTTACACATAGGTTTTATCTAATCTACTGGAGACACCCTAGAAAAGAGCAACAAGTCTGGCCACAAACCTAGAAACCAGGTTCCCTGAGAAGAGAAGGCTGAGATTGGACAGGATACAACACCAGACACCAAAAAGGCTGGTCTAAAGAGGAAGAGTATCTTCTGTTCCAGGTGTCAAAGGCAGGCAGGAGGAGAAGTCATCAGCTCTCAGTGCAGCATGTGAGACTGGGCCAGAACAGGGCAGCCCCGCAGTGCAGAGACATGGAGGTCAAGTAATCTCCAGTGCTCAGGACACACAGTGGTTTAGCTAGTCCTGCCTTTTGCCAGGGGACAGACAACATAACCCCTTGCAGAGCTTTCCTTCCCGTCTTCTGATTTAAAAATTTATGTCTATTTTTAAGATGGCCTATCACAATTTTAACATACTCACCTATCAGTGCTGGCTATGTATGAACTGACTCTGAATGGACTCACTGTACAAGACAGCAAAGTTTAACTGGGTTCACAGAGTCTATGTATCACTTAGAAATTAAAAAAAAACACAGCTTCTTTTCACCTGAGGCAGGCCCTGAGCTGGGATGCACAATGCACAGGCAGTGTCTTCAGGACACCCTTTTGGTGACCTTCCTTGGGACTCCAGGGAGGCATCCTTCTTTAGGAGTGTGAAAGGCAGTCTTCAACAGGTAACATTTTTCCACAAAATGGGACTGTATAGGCTCAAATCTGCTGGGTACTGAACAGGTATGGATTTATTATGAGGACGGGGCGGGACAGAAAAGAAAGCAGATCAGTGCCTGAATTTCTCAGAAGAATTGATCTACAAGCCAAGTCCATGCATAAGCCCGAAGATTTTGCTGGAACTGTTCGCCCTTTTAAATTGTGATTGAGTTTATGTGGATTTTTTGTCTCAGCAACTGGACAGATGTAGTGCATCCCTCATGGAGATCTTTGTTGTTTCTCTTCTTCTGTTTTAAGTTCTCATGTGGGCAGAGTTATTCCTTCGACCTACAGGTGTGTGTCAAGAACAAAAGTTGACATCCTGCGTGGCTTATCAAAAGCTGTGTATCTAAATGCCACCTGTTTGAACACTGGGCAGAGACTGCAAGCAGAAAATAGATGTACCCACGACTTCCTGCAACCATTGCTTAGGGATTTGCAAATTGAGCCCTTAACCTGTGATCAAATCATCTTTTGATCCCTGTTAACTTCTGCATGTAGTGTAACGAGCTACTGCAGCAAAGCTGTCTTTAAGAGACCATGAGTGCTGCCAACCAACCAGACAGATGACAACATAACGCCTTAACACCAGTTCCTAGGAGACCTAGTCAGAAGCATGACAAAAGATGAAGCATGCCAGTTCACACCAAGAGAAAATCTTCATATGAAAAAGCTTACAACACAGGCAAAACGGGTAGAAAGAGGCAAATGCAGCCATACAGATCCAAGAGGAACTCCTTTGCTACCGGAAAAAGAAGTAATTTAAATATGTGAAGTAAATATTCCTTGTTAATATTACCCTTGTCAGTGTATCCTTACCAGTGTCCTTCTTCTTTGTTCGTGAAAGCTCATGGACGGTTGCTCCAATATAATTTCTCAAGGACCTGATGATCTCATCCAGTGCTGGAACGTTCTTGCCTTCCAAGTTAATGAAGAATTCATATTCATCTTTGTTGAGACGGGAAGGTCGAGACTCAATGTGGGTCAGGTTTATACCTTTTTCCTATGAGAAAGATAGATTTTGGTCACACGGGGTTTGGGGAAAGAAATATGATGTAAAAACTAACTAAAATTCATGTGTTAGTCAACAACCCATACTGTACAATCCAAATAACTCAAAAGTAGAGACTTGGCTCTGGTGGTCACTGGACGGAGGGCTTTCACAACAGGGAGAAAGACAAAAAGGAAGAATGAGAAGGATGTGAGATTCACCCTTGTGCAGAACTCCAACATAAAGACTATGCACTGCATAAACTTTGAAACAGGTGGAAGCAGGATACAAATAGAAACAGGCTTTGTGTTGTAAATGGTGACTCCAGTATGGCAAGTACATAATGAAAGCTTGTCTGTGTGGACAAGAGTATTTCCCCAGGATCAACATGGTAAGTAGGCATTTCACCTGTAGAGAACCCTCTTGTGAGAAACTGAATGCTATATTTATGAGCATCTTGAAAGGAGGTTGGAAAAGGAAGCAGCTGGGCCCTCTGTGAGATAAGTGTCTGCCAAGCCACTAAGCAGTCACCTGCAAAGCCACCTGCAACAGTTTCCAGGGCTGTGAACAGGTGTTGGGCAGAGATCCAATGGGAAACATGGATCTGGACCAAAAAGGCAGCCCAAGTTTGTGCAAATAAAAAAATGGGTGTTTTAAATCATAGAATCGCAAAATCACATCATGGCAGAGTTGCTGAGGCTGGACAAGGCCTCTGGCTCAGGCATGGTCTGCTAGACCAGATTAGTCAGGACTGTTTCTATTCAGTTTTTGAGTATCTCCAAAGATGAAGACTCCACAAGCTCTCTGGGCAACTGATCCAGAGTATGATCACTCTTAAAGCAAAGAAGTCTTTTCCTTAGCGCAGAAATTCAAATTCCATCTCACCAAATATCTTCTGACCAGCAGCGGTTCTTCCTAACTCTGAAGAAAGGGATCGTTGGCAACTAACAGCCTTGATGACTATGGCCAGTGGGTACCTGACCTTAGACATGCCACCATGTCAATGTGTAAAGCAAAAAGTAGCTAAAAATCCTGGGGCTTTGGTCACTGAAACACAAGTCTAGGAAAATCTGCCTTGGTTTATGAAAATATCACTTTATCTTTTTTTGATAAAAGCCTTTTGATCAGATTTCCATTGATGCTGACTTAACCATCTGACCTTCCTGCCAAGCTCACACTGGACTGCATCCACGGCACACTGAGACCAGGTCTGGGTTTCTGTTCACTGGAAAGAATAGACAAACCCCTGGAGGAAATTTGAACCTGAAGATCAAGCACAGAAGAGTCAGAGGAGCTCACAGACAGTGCTCAGCAGCCCCAGAGAAGCTACTGGTCTGCTGCTTTCAGGCTTAAGAAGACCTCAAACTACATGGGGTGAAATGATGGCCCTACTGGTGTCAGTGACAAACCCCCTGCTGCAGTGGGATCAGGATTTCATCCATGAAGAAATGCTGCGAGGATCTACTTGTGACCTAGAGGAAAGAAAGAGGGAAGGTTTTTTTCTATACTTCCCTCTAGTCTGAGCTTCTCAAGCCCTTTAAGATTTTCTTTGCTCCTCTCAGTGCTTGCATAGTGCAGGAGGGCATCTGGCCATCAGTGGCAACGGCCTCATTCACTCCAGCACAAAGGGCAGTTTATTACTTGGTAGGAAAGAGCACACATGTCATTCCTCTGTTTCCTGAGTGTTGCACGCTACAAATGAACTTAAATTGTTTGGCTAAATACCAACACAATAAGTTGAAAAGGTCAAAAGCTCATTTGCCAACTGCTGCATTTGAGAGATGCTGTCCTGGCGGGGACATCTTGGGGAGAGAATGGCGGCCAGTGTCCTCAGCCCCGAGGACAATTTGTTTTAGGCCTCTAAAGCCTCATTTCATAAACAGAGTGCCCATTGTACCCTCTGCTTGGTGAGGAACAGGGGGGTGGGGCAGCCCAAAAATGGAAGTTCAGATGACTTGGGGCTGGAACGACTTTGAAAGAGAGCAGGAGGAGAGGGCTGCAGTCCCCTTTGCCACGGCCATGTCATGTGGAACAGTGCGCCAATATGAAGGGAGTGGAGCATCTCCCTTATGAGAAAAGGCTGAGGGAGCTGGGTCTCTTTAGTTTGGAGGAGACTGAGGGGTGACCTTATTAACGCTTACAAATATATAAAAGGTGAGTGTCATGAGGATGAAGCCAGGCTCTTCTTGGTGACAACCAATGGTAAGACAAGGGGTAATGGGTTCAAACTGGAACACAAAAGGTTCTACTTAAATGTGAGAAGAAACTTCTTCTCAGTGTGGGTAACAGAACACCGGAACAGGCTGCCCAGGAGGGTTGTGGAGTCTCCTACTCTGGAGACATTCAAAACCCACCTGGACACATCCCTTTGTAAGCTCATCTAGGTGTTCCTGCGCCAGCAGGGGCGTTGGATTAGATGGATTAGATCTTTCGAGGTCCCTTCCAATCCCTAACATTCTGTGATTCTGTGATGCTGTGAAGCTGGCACCTGGAGCCCAGGGCCATTCAGCTGCTCTGTAGAGCCACTCAGAAAGGTAGAGAGTGAGTGTAAAACATCCCTCAGCCCAAGTCTCACCTCAGGCACACTGAGCTGTTGCTTTACTTTTGCCTTGCACTGATGTGTTGGACTGATACGTCAGGGCTTTGTATTCTGTCTCTGTGTAGATTCACAGACCCTGTTTGGGCTTTCCATGTCTTGCAGAGGCTGTGATAAAATGGACCACTCCTCAGTGGCCATTATCCCCTGCTTGAGTCCCCCTCTCACAAATGTCCATCCCTGCCTCAGCATCCTTCCCCTGGAGATAGCAGAACTGTTGGAGAGATCACACAGGTACCTTGACTACAAGACTTTTTTTTTTGGCCAGGTGACTTTTCTGTTGTATCAGCTCTGCAACCTGGCTCAGGGAGCAGCTGCACAGAATGGAGGGAATGATGCAGGAGTTGGGAATGAAGAGGCAAGCTGTGGGGTGGGCACAAAGCATGCTTAAGGTAGCAGGAACATCAATGCCTCCCAAAGTATTGTCACAACCAAAGAGAGTGGAAAAATGGAAAGGAAAATAAAAAAAAAAAAAAGAAGACAGGGAGGAGGGAGCATCACCTCCCACTGAGTGTGAAGCTGGTTTTCTGTTTATTTGAGAAGTGCCTGTAGCTCTGTGATGTGCAGAGCCAACACATTACCACCTTGTGATGAGGCTTCAGGACCTCACAACAGAGAAGCTGAAGGGAGAACCCTCTGGTGTGTGTTTTTGAAGCAAGAATTCAGCAGCATACATCCAAACAGCTGAACTGGCGCTCCTGTAGAAACATGCTTTCATATGCTGTGACTTGCTACTAAGCTCCCGATTTCAAAATATTTACAATGGCTCTGTTACTAGAGCTGTTATTCGAATCTTGATTTCATTCTAGTACAACTACTCCACCTAGTGTTTAATCTTCATAGTTTCATACTGTTCGAAACATTTTTGTACTCCCAGTATCGCCAAATCTTGCAATTGCTTGAGAATTCTCATAGTAGTTGATGTTTTATTTAAAGCTCCAACTTTTGGAGACAAATAGATACCTGAGAAAGGAGAATGGGTACAGTTTTTGGTTTAGTTTATTTTAAGTTGTTTTCGATCTCTGTGTTTATCAGTAAAGCTTGAAATCTTGACAATGTATGCCCTCAAAAAATTTTTTTGTTGATTTTATGCAACTTCATGATTTCTCAGCTATTTTTTGTTGACAGAACCTAGCTCCTAATCTAACTGGTTTTGGAAGATTTGGACTGTCACATGTTTGAGGCTGGATTCATGCCTGAACTATTAACATTGGTATCTTCTGTTCTTCCTATTTTAGAGCTGGTAGGAATCAGATGAGCCCATGGCTTGAGATCAGATATGTTTTTGCTGGATTCTCCCCACCATTCATCAGCTTCAAAGAATTTGCAGCAGGTTCCTCCTCTCCTACTTCCCCTCAGGATTATGACCACCACAGAAGTTGAGTCTTTCCTACATGAACACATCCAATCATACAACCACATATCTGCTAGAGTGCTTCTGTATCAGTAGAGGAAGGCATAGCTGTTCACCTAGACTTTATATCAAAAGAGTGTACTAGGCCATTTCTAATGTACTTTTTAGCAAGTATTAACAATTCAGAACAGATTTTGCCTTGAGGACTGAAGGCAGCATTAAGTGTAACTCCTAAGAATGCCACAGGGGCACAGTATTGCCAGATGCCTTGGAGTTAGCAGAAGTCATTGTAAATTTCTTGCTTTTTTTCTTAAAACCTCCACTCCTGGGGGTGAAAGATTTCAGCTTTAATATCTAAGTTAACTGTATCTCTATCACTCCGCTTTAGAGAAAGAGGTCTCAAGACATTCTCAGAGCCCAAAAAGCAAGTTAGAATCTAAGTCCGTTTTGTGTAAGTCATGATTTTTGAATGACAAGGGTTAGCAATGCAGATACCAGTTTACAACAGAGGCAATGAGGGATGCAGAAGGAGATTACCCATCTCCCTGTCTGCCTTTCCCCACAGTGCTGGATCTCAGCCTTGGCTCCCTCTCAGAGGCTGTGAAGCAGCTCCAGCCCCCTCCTCAGGTTATTCCACTTATGCCATCCTAACCAAGCACCTCTCATGCTGCAGCTGCCCCACACCAGCAGGATCAAACCAGCCTGGTGTTACACTAAGTCAGCAGGATTGTAGAGGTCACCACCAAGAGAATTTAGTCCTACCCTCAGAGACTTTAATGACCTGATCATTGGAAAATAGAAGTTATGTTCTCATAGCCACATGGGGAAGCTTTCGGTGCAGATGGATACTTTGTGCTTTCAGAAACACAAGAAGAAACTAAGTACCTAATTTTCATAGGAGATGAGAAAGTTACAATGATGCCTTCAGCCATGGTTTCCCAACATGAAGGAAAAGCAGCCACCTGACTCAGATTTATTGCCCAAAGGCCTGTTTCTCAGCTGCAGACGGTGCTTCCCCATCTTTTCCTTCACATTTCCTAGGGTCTTCCTTACATGACAAGCTCGTGGAGACAAAGGGACCCAGACCTGGTCCCTGCCAGCAAATAGCTCCAACAGGCAGCCAGTCCAGGAGCTGCCCCTGATGTCCATCACTCCACGGTTCTGCTACAAACCTAAAGTTTGGTATGAGGCATTTAGCATAATCAAGCCACAAAACCCATGGAGTAGGACAAACCAAAAAGCTTATGTGACAGCATGTGGCACTGCACAAATACCTAGCAAGAAGGCACTCCTTCCTTTAAATTCATGTTGGTTTAGCAGATCAAGGTGTCCTGCTCTCCTGGCCCCATAAAGAGGAGAGATCAGACCGAAGATGATTGTAGCTGTGCATGTGCATACTGTGATGGAAAAACAAGCATCACAGGACAGGCACGCCTGGCCTTCTCACCTATCACTGCAGACACCTCCAACACACCCCCTGGCCAAAGTGACCGTTCACTTCTCCTGATTTGGAAACAACCCAAAACACTGCAGAGCCAATACCTTCACAAGGGACAAAGAGATAACAGCCGTTTTAGACTTTCTGTTCAATAATGTGAACTCCTAAACAGAAAAAGAGCAGAGTCATTTTCATTGGCTCTGAAAGCAACAGGGTTTCATATGGCACAGCTTGTTACTGTCATTCAGTCCTCCCATGGAGCAGTAACTTGCTCCAGAAGCAGGAATACTACTCAGTGCAAATCAATGGGGCTGCTTTTGAGCTAAAGCCCTACCCACTGTAAGTAACACCACTGACAGCTGGACCTTGTACTGAAGTCCCGCTCTATATTTGGTAAGGTCACATCAGTGAAAAGAAAATGGAAGGCTCCTCTCCAAGAACAGGTTGAGCAAACTTGTTATGTATTCCAATCCCATGTTTGCCACATACCACAGCTAACATGTCTTCTACTTTGTGTAAATTCATCAGGAAAAGGACTTTGGAGGAGCTAATTGTATTCACAAACTCATGTGGAAAAATTTCAATTAAAATTTTTGCATGTTAAAATGTCTAGTTCTGATTTCTTTTAATGATTAATTTGATTTTTGAAATTACGGTCTTTGAGAGGGGACAACTTCTTTTTTCTTTCCATTTTATTTCTTTCAGAATGGACTTTGTTGTCATTTTAAAAAGCAATCTCAATTCCAATAGGCTTTTATCCTTACAGAAAAAATAAACATTCCCATAATGTGTAACATTTGGTTTAACCCAAAATGATCTGCTTTGCTTTTTCAGTTTTGATAAGACACCTGCAAGATTTCTGTCTTTTTCTGACCTGGACTGCTACTCTGTAACTTCTTCATTTGGCTTCTTCAGGGATCTGCTTGGTACAGTACCATGGGACAAAGCCTTGGAAGGAAGAGGGGCCCAAGAAAGCTGCTTAATATTCAGGGATCATCTCCTCCAAGGCCAGGAGGGATGCATCCCAACAAAGAGGAAGTCAGGTAAAAATCACCTTCATGGATGAACAAGTTGCTCCTGGGCAAACTCAGACACAAATACGAAGTCTACAGAGGGTGGAAGCAAGGATGGGTAACCAATACAGAGAAATTGTCTGAGCAGCCAGGGATCATGCTAGGAAAGCTGAAACCTTGATAGAGTTAAATCTCACCAGGGACATCAAGGGCAATAAGAAAAGCTTCTGTAGGTATTTCAGTGATGAAAGAAAGACTAGGGAATTTGGCCTTTTCAAGCAATTGCTAGAGAAAATCCCATGGGCAAGGCTGCTTAAAGGTAAAGGGGCCCAAGACAGTTGGTTAATATTCAGAGATTTCTTCTACCACGCTCAAGATCGGAGCATCCCGACATGTAGGAAGTCAAGGAAGGGAGCCAGGAGACCTGCATTGGCTAAACAGGGAACTGCTGGGTAAGCTCAGGTGGAAGAGGAGAGTTTACAGATCATGGAAGGTGGGGCCGGCCACTTGGGAAGAATGTAAGGCTGTTGTCAGGGAATATAGGGAGGCAACTAGGAAAGCTAAGGCCTTGTTAGAATTAAAGCTGGCATGAGGGGTCAAGGACAACAGAAAGAGCTTTTTCAAATACGTGGCAGATAAAACTAACACCAGAGGCAATGTAGGCCCACTGATGAATGAGGTGGGTGCCCTGGTGACAGAAGATACAAAGAAGGCAGAGTTACTGAATGCCTTCTTTGTTTCTGTCTACTCTGCCGGAGGCTGTCCTGAGGAGTTCCATTCCCCTGAGGCCCTAGAGGAAGTCAGGACAGTGCAGAATTTGCCTTGTTTGATGAGGACTGGGTTAAGGAACAATTAGACAATCTGGACATCCACAAATCCATGGGCCCAGATGGTATGCACCCACGGGTGCTGAGGGATCTGGCTGACATCATTGCTGGACCACTCTCCATCATCTTTGCTAAGTCTTGGGAGACGGGAGAGGTGCCTGAGGACTGGAGGAAAGCTAATATCACCCCAGTCTTCAAAAAGGGCAAGAAGGAAGACCCGGGTAATTATAGACCAGTCAGCCTCACCTCCATCCCTGGGAAAGTAATGGAATGACTTATCCTTGGTGCCATCTCAAGGCATATCAAGGATAAGAGATTAGGGGCTTCACTGAGGGGAAGTCATGCTTAACCAACCTCATAGACTTTTATGGAGATATAACGAGGTGGATAGATGATGGCAGGGCAGTGGATGTGGTCTACCTTCAGTAAAGCATTTGACACAGTCCCCCACAGCATTCTCATAGCTAAACTGAGGAAGTGTGGTCTGGACGATCGGGTAGTGAGGTGGACTGTGAACTGACTGAAGGAAAGAAGCCAGAGAGTCGTGGTCAATGGAACAGAGTCCGGCTGGAGGCCTGTATCTAGTGGAGTGCCTCAAGGGCCAGTGCTGGGGCCAGTACTGTTCAATATATTCATCAATGACTTGGATGAGGGACTAGAGTGTACGATCAGCAAGTTTGCTGATGACACCAAGCTAAGAGGAGTGGCTGATGCGCCAGAAGGCTGTGCTGCCATCCAGCATGACCTGGACAGGCTGGAGAGCTGGGCGGGGAAAAAATTAATGAAATATAACGAGGGCATATGTAGAGTATTGCATCTGGGCAGGAACAACCCCAGGTTCCAGTATAAGTTGGGGAATGATCCATTAGAGACCAGTGTGGGGGAGAGGGACCTGGGGATCCTGGTGGACAGCAGGATGACCATGAGCCAGCACTGTACCCTTGTGGCCAAGAGGGCCAATGGCATCCTGGGGTATATTAGAAGGGGAGTGGTTAGTAGGTCGAGACAGGTTCTCCTTCCTCTCTACTCTGCCCTAGTGAGACCACACCTGGAATATTGTGTCCAGTTCTGGGCCCCTCAGTTCAGGACAGGGAACTGCTGGAGAGAGTCCAGCGTAGGGCAACCAAGATGATTAAGGGAGTGGAGCACCTCCCTTATGAGGAAAGACTGAGGGAGCTGGGTCTCTTTAGTCTGGAGAAGAGGAGACTGAGGGGTGACCTTATTAATCTTTATAAATATACAAAGGGTGAGTATCATGAGGATGGAGCCAGGCTCTTCTTGGTGACAAACAATGGTAGTACAAGGGGTAATGGGTTTAAGCTGGAATATAAGAGGTTCCACTTAAACTTAAGAAACTTCTTCTCAGTGAGAGTAACAGACCACTGGAACAGGCTGCCCAGGGAGGTTGTGGAGTCTCCTACTCTGGAGACATTCAAAACCCACCTGGACACATTCCTGTGTAGCCTCATCTAGGCGTTCCTGCTCCGGCAGGGGGATTGGACTAGATGATCTTTCGAGGTCCCTTCCTATTCCTAGCATTCTATGATTCTATGAAACACAACCCCTATTTGTAAAAAAGGAAAAAAAGGAAGACCTGAAGAACTACAGGCCAGTCAGTCTCACCTCTATGCCTGGCAAGATCATGGAGCAGATCCTTCTGGAAGCTACACTAAGGCAGAAGGAAAAGAAGGAGGTGATTTGCGACAGCTAACATGGCTTCACTAAGGGCAAATCATGCCAGATAAATTTGGCAGCCTTCTACAATGGAGTTACAGCATTGATGGATAAGGGAAGAGCAACTGACATCATCTACTTGGACTTGTGCAAAGCACTTAACACTGTCCTGCATGACATTCTTGTCTCTAAAGTGGAGAGACATGAGTTTGATGGATGGACCACTTGGGAGATAAGGAATTGGCTGGATGGTCACAGTCAAAGAGCTGTGGTCAATGGCTTGACATCCAAGTGGAAACCAGTCAAAAGTGACGTTCCAAGCTGCGTGGTGCAGTCAACATGCTGGAGGGAAGGGATGCCATCCAGAGGGACCTTGACAGGTTTGAGAGGTGGGCCAGTGTGAACCTCATGAAGTCCAACAAAGCCAAGTGCAAGGTCCTGCACATGAGTCAAGGCAATCCCAAGCATACATACAGGCTGGTCAGAGAATGGATTGAGAGCAGCCCTGAGGAGAAGGACTTGGAAGTGTTTGTTGATGAGAAGCTCAACATGACCCTTCAATGTGCACTTGCAGCCCAGAAAGCCAACTGCATCCTGGGCTGCATTAAAAGAAGCTTCTCCTCCTCTACTCTGTTCTCATGAAACCCCACCTGGAGTAGTGTGTTCATCTCCAGGTCCTCCAACATAAGAATCATATGGACTTGTTTGAGTGAGTTCAGAGGAGGGCCTTGAATATGAACAGAGGACTGGTGTACTTCTCCTGTGAAGACAGGAGAGAGATGGGGTTGTTCAACCTGAAGAAGAGAAGGCTCTGGGAAGATCTTATAGAAGCTTTGTAGTACCTAAAGGGGACCTACAAGAAAGCTGGCGAGGGACTTTTTACAAGGGCATGTAGTGACAGGACAAAGGGTAATGGCTTTAAACTGAAAGAGAATAGGTTTAGATTAGTTACAAGGAAGAAATTATTCACCATGAGGATGGTGAGGCACTGGAAGAGGTTGCCCAGAGGTGATGTGAATGTTCCATCCCTAAAAGTGTTCAAGGTCAGGTTAGATGGGCTTTGAGCGACCTGGTCTAGTGGAAGATGTCCCTGCCTATGGCAGGGAGGTTGAAACTAGATGATCTCTAAGGTCCCTTCCAACCCAAATTATTCTATTATTCTATGATTTGTCCAGTAAATTAAAAACAAAAACCAAACCAAACCAAAACAAACCATAGTTCACAATGACTGTTCTGTTTTCCTGATTTTAAGCATGATATTTTCCTTATGTGTGATACTGTCTTTCAGACTAAGGTATTTATTCAAGTTTTGGGTTCCTAGCTATATCTTCTGTAATAGAATTAGACAAATGAACAGCATACCGTTGCACTAAGTAGTACCTTAGGGTATGGTGGGTCTTAATAAAATGAAGTTGAAGTAAAGACTCTGCTGGCAGGTTCGTGCTGCCTCTATGGCAACCCTCAAGCCTGCAGGGAGGAAAAAGGTGTTCTCCAAGAATAACCCATAAGGAAGTTGTATGCACACTAGGATGGATAAAGTTTATGGCCAAATAGGCTATTCAAATGCAGAATAGTTGGGTCTGATAAGCAGAAAGTGAGTTTTTACCACATCCCAATATATACACAGAGCATCTAGTATGGAAGCAAAGTGGATTCAGTTTTAACAATCTGCTTATTGCTGAGCATGATTGAGCTGCTATTACATTACAGCATGTCAGAGTGTGAGTCTGGTCCTGTGGATGTTGCCTCTCTGCAAGGAAGGTGGAGAAGGGACTCAGGCAGTCAACCGTGGCATAGGGCACCCTGGGTGCAGAACAGTCCAGGAGGAGCAGATTCACACAACCAGGCAAGGATTTGCAAAACAGAGGGAAGGCAAGAGTCAGGGGCCAGAAGAGCTTAGGAGGCTGCTGGTGTCTGGTGTTTGGGGATGCCTTCCTCAATGCTGCTTATTTTTGTGTGAGAGCCAGGGAAAAGATTCTTCTCCTATCCAAAGTGGATGTTGAAACCTTCCATAGACATGGTTTGGGTTTGTTTTTAAAGACAGAAATGCTTTCAGCTTAAAAAGCCATATAGTCTTTCTTTAAATATGTGCCTGCCCTTCTGAGGGTCCAGCCCTTCTTCCATGCTTGTTCTTTTTGGACATTGTGCATTGGCCTGACACTAAAATGCTTTAGAGATAAGATGAATCGAGGGTAAACATAAGAGAAAAGTGGATATAATCAAGCACATTTTGGACATAAAGGCAGCAGACATAAGGAACTTGAGTACATAGAGGGAATTCATTAGAAAAAAGAAGGCTTCAAGCTATATCGGAAAAACAATATTTGTCACTGTAGCCACACACTTATGTGCAAATGGGACCTGAACAGAAACCAAGAGTTTAGATCTCCGAAAAAAAAAAAAACAAATGTGAGAGTATGCAGCCCCCTGTCAACTGCATAAGTAACCTTGAGGGATGTTTGAGTAGGACAAATGTTAATAGACTAGTCCCCAAAACACATTGAAATTCTATTAAACTTGGTGTCTCAGTTAACAGGATGTAATTCTGCACCATGAGCGCTCTCTCTGTAGAGACTGGACTTGTGCCTTCAACTGCCTGGCTACAAGGCTCCCTTACCTTCAGGCCATCCTGGCCCACAGCAGGGGCTTACCCAGTTCATCTGGCCTGTGTTTGGGCACTGTTTCCCTCCTTGGGAGGTTTATCTCCTGGGCGAGTACAGATGACGGCTAGACTGGGGAGCAGCGATGGTGTTTGGTTGGCCATCAGTCCTGGATCTCCTGTTATCTGCACACAAAGCCAAACTGGAGCACACTGCAGCTCCCTTTGGACTCTTTCACCCCGTGGACATCAGGCTGCAGTGAGGGCTAACACCTGGCCTAGTTTCACCTCAGCATGAAGATGACACAGATGGGATGTGTACCTGTGAGTGAGGAGGTGCTCCTGTGTTGAGCAGGAACATAAGAGTGACTGAACAGTCCTCCCAGAGTAACAGAATTTTTTTCTCCAGCTCTTCATCCAAGGAGAGATGAACCTCCCAAGGCCCACACAGACACCTCTTTTACAGAAAGACAGCCTGGCTGATGATGACATGGTGTGATCACTCATTGTTTTTAGGTACCCCCTCAATTCCCTGTGTCTCAGTCTGGATCATGTCTCCACGCTTTCTTCCCTGTCCTGAAAGAGGATTTATTTTCCAAGAGTTTCATATTTACAGCTCTCTCAACCCTCCTCCTCCATCCTTCATTTCCCAGAGTAATTTTATAAATTGGCTAGAGAAGAGGCAAAATCCTCAAAGCCAGTGCTGGAGGCACTGTCCCTTAATAATTCCCAAGTGCAAGCTGGGAGGAGTAGAGGGTTGAGCTGTGCTCTTCTCCTGTGTTCCCACGCAAGAATGCTGAGAGAGACTGGTGGCCTGGGCAACCCCCAGCCTCAGCAAGGATCACAGGGGCTACAAATGTGCCATGCATGGCCATCAGCACCAATGGCCACACAAGGTCTGGCCCTCAGTGGGAGTCAACGTTCA
This sequence comes from Columba livia, assembly GCF_036013475.1. Taxonomy (NCBI): domain Eukaryota; kingdom Metazoa; phylum Chordata; class Aves; order Columbiformes; family Columbidae; genus Columba; species Columba livia. The sequence continues at coordinate 148,655,545 of NC_088602.1, read as the reverse complement.
CCCTGGGGAGCAGTTTGATCATAGTTTGTGGCTTTTGTGTTTTCCTTTTTCCTACTTCTTGTGGTTGCTTAAGGCAACGACAGCCAGAGCAGCCATCCCCACATCTCCTCCCTGTTCTGTTCCTCTGAGATACATCTGCTGGGCTTCTCCAGGCCAGTGCCAAGCTGGTGGCAGAAACCATGGGGACAAGGTGAGGGATGTCCCTGCCCAGAGGTGCCCAGCAAGAGAGTCTGAACTAACTCCTGTAGCTAACCTGCATCTCAGAATTGATTTTTTTTAAGCAGGGAATGGATAAAGATAAAAAAATCCTCTCAAGATCTTCCTCCTTGTCCCCACCCTTCCCCTGCATAACACCACCTTTCTCATATCTGCTGCAGATGTCACTGAGCACTGAGTCTGTGTCTCTGGGGCACCATGGTCATGGCCCAAGTGGGAAAAGGTGGAGGTTACCTCAGCTGTGTGTGCACATGGGTTTTACACTGCTGTTCTCAGGACGAGGTCCTTTGCACTGAGTTAGAACAGCCCAAGGGCTGCTCTTGCTGACATACCCCTGTGCTCATGAATTCCCTAATGACAACCCTGAGGAGCTGAAGCTGCAGCTGAAGGCTTGCACCCTTAAATCCCTTTCCTCCAGCCACCCATGCATTTCCCCACTACATTGCAAACAGCATGCAAAACTAATATAAGAACATCTATGCCAGGTCTCTTGTCAAGCCTTGGTGCCGAGGGAGACTGCCAGTTTGCACAAAAAGAATTGGCTTCATTGGGATGGGAAACCACCCAGCCACCAGTACAGACAGCTTTAGCTGAGCTCCATTCCCTCAGTTGCCATCAGGGTCACTGGGGAAAACTATGACTCGGATGGTCTAGTTTAGGTACCTGCTTTGGGGCAAAGAGGGTCACATCCAAGAAGTGGCTACTTCTCTCCTTCCTATACTAGCTCCCATGCAGATTTTCCTCTAGACCTGACAGCTATTTGATTAATAGACAGCAATGCATTTATATAGAGAATGTCAGCAGCCTCCTTAATTCACTTACATGCCACCGACATATGGACATTTTGCAGGACTGTATTACTGTGGTCAGTCCACAGATTTGGACTAGCTCTGCTGTTGTTGGTATGAATTTCCCTTCATCTTAATGAATCAAGTATGTCTTATAACTCATAATCAGTTTTCATTTGTACTAATACCACACAAACCTTTCATTTCCTAGTCAGTTTGGTTTATGAATGGAAAGTATGTAGGCCACAACTTTTTACAGTGTTCTACAGAAAGAGCAGCTGCTTTGAGGCACAACTGTTACATGATGGTGTTCTAAAAAAGAAGAAGTCACAAAACCAACATAACAGTGTATTTGCTTGGGAGCACAAAGTACAGAGCTGTGTGAGTTGTAACACAGCCATCTTGAATTGCAAGGATTTTGTGCTTTTTAAATGGCATCCATGACATCTGGGAATAATTTCTGGAAGAATAAATAGGCACACAATGTACTGAAAGGTAAATGGCTCCTTATTTCCCCAAAAGTTTTCCAAATCAGTCAGTAAAAGCTGCTGAGTTCCTTTGGATTGAACAAAGTGCAAAATGCTGCCATTCTTGGGCTTTATTGTAGGTAGACTCTACTCTCTCTGTAGAAGTGCCAACAGTGGGAAATGGTAGGTTTATTTACATCAGATTTATTGAGGTAAGCAAGGATTAAGAGGGCAGTGGCTGTCTCGAGTAGAAATACTTCATGGAACATGGAACACAGCTCATATTCAGGTTATATTTGCCTAAATAAATATAAATATAAATATAAATATAAATATAAATATAAATATAAATATAAATATAAATATAAATATAAATATAAATATAAATATAAATATAAATATAAATATAAATATAAATATAAATATAAATATAAACTCAGATGTCAACCTCAGGCTATGGCACAATTCACTTCTACCTGTTACTCCAGCAGTTGCAGTGAAATATCTCCTTCTTAAATGGAGAAAATGCATTTTTTCCACCCTCATATGAGTTTAAAGTAGAGGTTTTAATTTAAAAGTTTGAAGTCAAATTTCAAGTTTAAAATGCCACTTCTGTTCCAGGACTTTCAGTTATTTTAGCCCCAGAAAAGAACCTCATGCTAGTTTCCCCCACTATGGCAAAGAAATGGAATTACAAACATGACCACAAATATCCTGAGAGTATGTTGCTGCATTGCAAAAATGAAAAGACATGGTCAGATCTCCTGAAGGAAAATATTTACCTCAAATGTGCGCAGAACTTTAGCCAATGCCCCAACTTCTTCCTTCAGAGAGAAAATCAAGGAAATCACACCATTTTTATTTGAGGACTCTTCAATGTACATAGATTCCTGAAAGAAAACAAACAAACAAACAAAAAAGATCTATAGTCACACTAGACGTCAGTTTTGATTTACTCCATTTCCCTTTTGCACAGCATCAGCGGTGTAAAGAGGATATAAAGTTGCTTTAAGTGAGAATTAAGGCCAGTATTGCTGCCTGAAATAGAGCAGTTCTGGGGCTGCTGTGATTTAAGATGGTACAGTCACAAATCCCTTCTCTCCAGGGAGAGGGAGGTGATCAAAAAGGATATGAAAATACTCTAATATCATCTCTACCTTGCTTCACCTCTCAAGTGCATCAAACTCAGGGAAGACTGGAAACATTACTGCACTTTGGGTTTCAGCTATGGTGAGATCTTCCCTCATGCTTTCTTTTCATTAACACTCAAGATTATGTAGGTGAGCTCTGTGTAGAGCTGCAGGCCATGATCTGTGTTTCCCTTCAGTTCTGCTTGTACCTTCCAAGTAGCACCAGGAGAGGTGTATTCACAAGACGGATATGGAAGGTAGTTTAAAAACAGAATACAAACAACAACAACAAAAAAAGGGAACAACATTGGAGCAAATGTTCATTCATATCCTTCCTAAATCCTACAGTGAGTAAAGACACAGTTAGGGAGAGATATGTTTTCATTTTTGTTTGTTCTCTTTCTCTTATTGATTTTCTGCTCATTTCCAGAATGTCTTGGTAAGTTCCAGTACATGTATTTCTGTTTTAAAAAGCTATGTTGAGTAGAGAAGAGCTATTTCACTGCTTTAGAAACAGGAAACGGAGTCCTGGAGTTGGATCAGATTTTCAAAATTATCTGGGTACCTGCAATGGCAGGTAAGTGCCTGCTGAGATTTCCAGAATCACTTATGGAGGTTTTAATGTTAAATTTGATGTGCAACCATCACAAACTTTCAAAAGTCACGTTAAGGCCTTATTTGTGCTTTTTTACTACTGGCCTTGGGCAAACAACTCCTGGCTGGTATTTCAAAGATCATACCAGACATCTGCAATACACACAGGTCCTGATGTAATAAGTCCTGGGCTAAAACCTGACTTAAGGTATCCATCATTTCAATTTTTCTTCATTACGGTCTGGATTTTCAGTCAGAATCTGTCTCCATTACAGCTATTGCATAATTTAACATATAAATCAGATCATAAGGAGTCTCAGTTCCCAAATATTGTCCTCAGAAATAGCAAAGGCAGACTTTGTAGCTGAAGGATTAATAATTAAATCCAGCTGCCCCTGAAGCCACAAAGCTCTTGGTGGGGCTACATTTTCTGAGACAGCGTTTTAAGGATCTGCTTTATTTTGTAAAGTAAATAATTGCCAATTCTTCAAGGTGTCTCTGAGGCTGCTGCTAACCTGAGAATTCTTTGCCGGAGACTGGCAACACATTTTTCTACCTGGCTTTATTTCCAGAGGTTGCAAAATTTATCCAAGTGTTTTCCATCTTTATGGGGAGTCTCTATTGTAACTGTATTAGAAATACTGGTTTTATGCACCAGAGGGAAGTTTGTCACCTGCTGAACTGTGACACTTCAAGCAGCATTTCTGTGTTTCCTGGTTCCTCACCCAGCCGGGGAGCCATCCCAGCTCTTAGCTGGTGGGAACCAAGAGGAAAAGCAGTCAGGAGTGGTGTGGCAGCTGGCTAATGAAACTCATTCACACCTGAAGCAACATGAGGGGAAACAATGACAGGACTCTGTCAAAAGGCAAACCAAAATGTCAGTCATCAGGAAATCTTATGTGAGTTAGTGTAACCAAAACCATCATCTGAAATGCCATCCCTGCATGGCTTTGACATTCTGTTTTCCCCCACTGCAACCAAAACTGATCTTAAGGACAGAGCTGTGTTACACCAGTGTCTGCCCAATGGACCAAAAATTTGGTTTTCATGGTCTGCACTGGAACTGTTTTAAAAGCCATGTGTTTCTGCATTTAAAATACTCTTGACAAAAGATGCCTCAAGGACTAACTTCTATGGCAGGTTGACTTGAATCTGTGTGACAGTCACTTGGTTTGTTCAGCCTGGAGGAGACTAAGAGGAGACCTCATGGCAGCTACAGATTCCTCACAAGGGGAGGAGGAGGGGCAGGCACCAAACTCTTCTCTTTAGTGGCCAGTGACAGAACCCGTGGGAATGGCAGGAAGATGTGTCAGGAGAGGTTTGGGTTGGACATTAGGAAAAGCTTCTTCACCCAGAGGGTGGTGGAGCACTGGAACAGGCTCCCCAGGGAGGTGTCACAGCCCCAAGCCTGACAGTGTTCAGGAAGAGACTGGACAAGCCCTCAGACACATGGTGTGAACTGTGGGGTTGTCCTGTGCAGGGACAGGAGTTGGACTCAACAATCCCTGTGTGTCCCTTCCAACTCATGACATTCTATGATTCTATGACAAAGAAGTTGTTGTTTGGACACCTGCATGGGATACAATGCAAGGTTCAAGCCCTGCAAGGTAATTTTGATGTTAATTGTTCTCTTTATACCATAAAATAATCCGAAAAAACCTTAAAAACATTATTTCCAACCCAAATGGATTCTCATTTGTCACTAGCCTTGATGTGTTGAGATCAGCCACTCTCAAGCTGCCCTCACTCATTTTTCCAATCTTGTAAATTGATTTATGTTACTGCTTAAAAGTAAGACCCATTGCAAACAGGGTGATACTTGCTTAACTTCTTGCACATCTGCATGTGCACGCATTTCACTTGACAAAAGTTAGTTCCTACCCACAGAGACAACAGCTTTCACTGCAAGAGGAAAGAAAAGAAAAATGTTTGTTTTCCTGGTACCCAGTTCTTATCAATATATATGGAAGTGATATAAATCAATACACTGGAGACAATGTACATCAACATATCGACTGGGGTTTATATACATCAACAGATACACATGCACTCACATTTGTTGTTGAGCTTTTTTTACTACTTATATAGAGTTTTAAGTGTTGATCACAGTTTATCCATTTTCAATTCTGATTCTAATTTCTTGGTTTTCAACCTCTTATATTGAGAGGAATTGCAACTTTGGGACAGTTCTACTGTTCTGTTACTACTGTGATTATGATTAAGAATTGAACAATAATTTCATTGTCATTGAAACACTGCCTATATGACCTGTATATGTGATTTATAAATGTAGTGTGGAACAAATTAAGTACTCATTTTCTTCTGGCATTTTTTTTTTTCCAAAAGTAAAACAAGAAATAGTGGATCAACATGAACATCCATTCCTGAACATAGTACAGTCTCACAGATAGGTGACGTGTAGATGCAAGGACAGGTTTAATCTGAGTGCAATGCAAATCTGTATTTTTAGTTAACCACTTCTTACATAGACTGATATTGCCTTCCTGGCACATGTGGCACTACTGGAGGTCAATAACACAGACCTGTCCACCTTCTAATCCATTTTGAGCTGGTTAGATAAAGCCCTTCAGAGCGAATTCCAACCCTGTTAAAGCCAGAGGAAGTTGTGCTTGCTGTTTCAGTGAGAAAAAAATCCCACCTCTGTGTTATAAATTCTAGAGTTACTGGATATACAAAATAGTAGGAAAAAAATGGGGAAAAGTATCTCAAAGGCAATAAAATTTCTGAGTTACTTCTGAAAATTGAACTAGTTTCCAAGTCAGATTTTTTAAGGCACTTAGATGCTGAGCTGCCACAGATCTCATTGGGACCAAGCGGGACTTGGAAAAGTAGCATGGTGAAACCATAGAGAATGGTTGTGGTTATTTCAGCTTCAGCACACAAGGCTTCCTTGGCTGCTCCACTCTTAAAAAGGCTTGTAGAAACTAAAGCCCCCTTTTTACTACCTTCTACAGCTTTTTTCTAGCTTCAGCGGCATTGCATAGGACACATGCACAAGGGATTTTGTCCTAATAATTAACCGTGCTGGCCTCAGGTTACATCACTTGCCCCTGCAGTAACTATAGTGCCTGTAATCGAAAGGTGGGGCTTCAGGACTTTCCTGATTTTTTGAAAGCAAAGGGTTCAAAGTAAATAGGTAAATACTAAAAAGGGTGATATCAAAGTCACAAAATTTAACAAATAGCTCCACTAGAAGAGCTGTTTTTCTTTAACAGAAGAAGACAACTTACATTTCCTCGCACATGTTTAAGACCTCTAATTATCTGTTGGTCTTTTCTGCTTCTTCTTCTATTTGTCAGATCCGCAAGGATACTGCTGCAGTGTTCTTTTTTGTTCTCACTGCAGTTTTGTGAGCACAAGTAACAACAGACAAGTACTTCAGCTGCCAAAAGGGAGAACGGTGGCAAACAGGCACGGCAAAGCACCAAGACAGGCAAGCTGTTTCCTCCCATCTCGGGTCACACTGCTTCTCAGAGAGCGGGGAATAAGATTTGCAAGCATGGGGGAAGTGGGCAGGAGGGACACAGCTACAGCCCCTTCTGTGAAGAGTGGGCATGCAGATCCCATCACTTACCTGGAAAGGGTCACCATTCATTTTGCAGTGCTGCGTGTCCATGTTGCAGAGGCAGCGGTGCCTACTCAGGGAGGTCCCTTTGCCACTCCAGGTGAAGCCTTCTGATCTTATGACAGTAGCCAGAGCTCTGTGCAAAGGTATTTAAAGTGGAGCAAGCCAGGCAAAGCCATCCCCTTTCCCTCCCTTCTCCAGCTCCCTCCCCTGGACACAGTGCCAAGGGGGCGTTCTCCCCACATGCCTCTTCCACCCACCCCCGGCGCATGGACAAGCGAGTCCCACCCCAGAGCACAGTGGCACTCCAGCATATTGTTTCTATCTTCAACCAACGTGGACGAGTAGCATGCTTTGAATTAACAGCCTTCCTCCTCCTGATCAACATCAGCTGCTGTTTTCATTTTTGCACATCAACACATCATCTTCAGTTCATCCTTCCCCCCATCCATTCCCACTGCCCCATGTGTGTTCTGTCTCAGGTGGGTTTCCTATTGAGGCTCGCTCCGCCTGACCAGAGATCAGATGTTCTCCAGGATCTGCTCTTTGGATGCCAAACGTGAGCCGGGGAGGGCCATAGAGCAGCAGCTGGGGGATTTGTCCTTTAGTAGGACCTCCTGGGCTGCATCTAAGATGTCAGAGGGCAGGAGACACCACTCCACACAACAGACGTTGGAGAGAAACAGCCTGTGCAAAGGAAGCATGAGACAGGAGTTAGCTGCATGAACCTCACAGTGGGATATGAGTGTGGACACAGAGGAAGGGAAGAAGATATAGGAAGAAAAAGAGCAGGAAAAAGCACATCAGAGCTTGAGGGCAGGGCAGGATAATTCAGAAGAACTGCAGATCTTTGTCTGCTTCTGTGTAGTGTCCATTGTGGAGAACTACAAGAGGAAGAGAGTTGGAGGCATAAATGATTTCAGAAAATGTAGGTAAAGGCTTAGTATAAAAGATCCCAGATTTGGTTTAGAGGCACCCAAGGAGTTGAGGAAAAAAATGGAAAGCTGTAGCCCAATACCAGAGGGCAGATTAAAAAAAAAAAAAAAAAAAAAATCAAGTATCTGACTTGTTACATGGAATTATGAAGTCTGTACTGACAAACTATGTCAAGGCAGGTAATCTTGTCATGTTTTTGTGATGGAGATAAACTCTGTGAGCTTTCAGGGAAGCTCTAATGCATGCACCACAGCAGATCAAGATTGGTAAATGCTAACAAAGCCTTACCATGAATCAGCTGTACTCAACAAATCTAATAGCTGCTAAACAGAATGGGTTTCGCAGAAGGGAAACCGGGTGGAGCCATTTTCAGGGATCTCAGTCCAAACCCCTGTTGAACTCTATGATCATGGAGTCAGAATCCAGCCCACTGAAATTATCTACCTGATAATGTGCATTTGAAGTAGCTCAGTGTTTTGGCATGAATACCTTTTTCAGAAGAGCTGCTTGTTTGTGCATCTTGTGGCTATACACAGGGGTAGAAAGTTACTTTCTGAGGTGACCAATAAACCTGTGGTATGGGCTGGCAGGTCAAAGTAGGCAGCCAAGTGTAATGCACGCATAAAACACTGAGCTCTACTGACACCATGGCAGCAGGTGGAGGCAAGGAGAGATGAAGCAGTAAGAAAAAGGGAGGTTGACCTTGGTAATTGCCAGCAGTACAAAATCTAATATATTTTAACTCCTCAGCCAATAAATCCACAACTAGCCTCTTTTTTAATTCTCTGTGGCTTTTACATGCATTTAGTCCTTTTCTTTCCTTTCTTCCATCCCTTTACTTATGTATTACGCTCTCTGTTCGCTCTACCCTCACAGTAATGTCAAAGCAAAGAGAAATATTTGGTACGCAAAATACCGCTCATGCCAAATCCTCATAATTATCTATTCTGACTCTTCCTGTTGCCAGTTTTATCTGTTTATATTGCAATCTTATGTCTTACTCTTATTGCTACATAACCATAATAATATCACCACTGTACTGCCACCAGTTCCCTGTTTAATCAGCTCAGACTGTCAGAGGTTGCCTGGTAGCACAAGGCACTGGCTGAGGGAAGCAAATGTCCTCTTTGCCAAGAGAAATTTCCAAATTCTCTCGTCCTGGAGCAAAGAGGGTGTGTGATTGGGAGGCGGGTGGGCAGTTGGTGGTGGGGGGACAGTGTGAAACTGCATACATATGTGTGTCCAGTGCCATTACAGTATAAGCACACAATTGCATCACTGCTGGTTACCTTGGACCATTTCAGAGTCCAAACTGTCTGACCTTCCCTGTCTTCTTTGAAGTACTAGTTCAGTGTACAAGTTCATTCCCCTGCAGTGACATCGCTAACTGAGATTTACTACTTGTGTTTCAAGTTGCCCCATGTGTCTGGTTCCCTGTGCTCTGGGTGCGCATCTGAACTTCATGTCCGTTAGTCCTGCTCTGAGCTCCTTCTGCAGCACTGTGCAACCCTATGCCTTTCGACCATATGCAAAGATGCACTGATGTCCTACATTGCCTCCATCTAAAAACAACTTTTTGCCCTCAGAAATGCATACCTTCTTGGAGTACACATATGTGCACAACACGCATCCATTCCTGGCTATGCTGCTCAGGCACTACTAAGAGAGCTCTTTGCACTCCAAGTTGGCTCATTCCCCTGGTCGGCATGATGCAAGTTCAAATGGCCACGGACTTTGGCTGCTTTTCAGACTGCTCTTTCCTGTCTCTGCCTGTAGCCAGTACTTACAGAGTGGCAGCTTCCTCAGAGCTGTGTGTTTTCGGGTTTGGGCAGGGATGTCCCTTCCCATGCACAGACACTGGGACTATCCTTGGCCCGCAGCTTTCTGCCCTCCCTGCTGCTTCAGGAGGTCCCAGTCAATTTGAGGCAGCAGTGAGCAATGGAAGGGGGCTTTTCTAGTGAAACCAGAAGCTCCTGAAAATTTTCCAGATGGGGACTGAGTGAGTATCTCAAGGGGTTTGTGTGTGTCTGTATGGCAGGGGGGAGTCACAGTATCACAGTATCACAGTATGTTTGGGATTGGAAGGGACCTCAAAAGATCATCTAGTCCAATCCCCCTGCTGGAGCAGGAACGCCTAAGTGAGGTCACACAGGAACATGTCCAGGTGGGTTTTGAATGTCTCCAGAGAAGGAGACTCCACAGCCGCCCTGGGCAGCCTGTTCCAGTGCTCTGTCACCCTTACTGAGAAGAAGTTTTTTCTCAAATTTAAGTAGAACCTCTTGTGTTCCAGCTTGATCCCATTACCCCTTGTCCTATAATTGTTTGCCACTGAGAAGAGCCTGTCTTCATCCTCATGGCACTCACCCTTTATATATTTATAAATATATAAATATAAATATATATTTATAAACATTAATAAGGTCCCCCCTTAGTCTCCTCTTCTCCAAACTAAAAAGACCCAGCTCCCTCAGCCTTTCTTCATAAGGGAGGTGCTCCACTCCCTTAATCATCTCCGTTGCCCTACGCTGGACCCTCTCCAGCAGTTCCCTGTCCTTCTTGAACTGAGGGGCCCAGAACTGGACACAATATTCCAGATGGGGTCTCACCAGAGCAGAGGGAAAGGAGGACCTCTCTCGCATTTACTAGAGGTCTCCGGCTGCTGCGGCTCTTCATAACATGCTGGCCAGTCTGCCCTTCCTCACACTCCGGTCTACATCGTGGTTGCAAAACCTCGCAACCACATCCCCTGTCCTTGCAGAGCCGTGTTTCCCGACACCTCCTGCAGTCCGCCGCTTAAATGCTTTTTGCCGCACACCGTCCCCTCCCCAAATGAATTTCCCCGTCTCCTTCTCCACGGAGCGCGGCGTTGCCGGGAGGTGGCGCTGTGTCCTCACGGCAGCGCCCCGAGAAGCAGGGGCGGGTGTGGGCTACGACGACACCCGGTTGTCCCCGCCGCCAGCCCCCGGCTTGGGGGGCTCCACCTCCCAGGCTGTGGTAGGCAGCACCCAGACCCCCCTCTCACCCCCCCTGCCAGGGGACTACCGCTGCGGAGGCGCCGGGAAACCTCCAAACTTTAGTTCTCAAAAAAAGTCGGGATGGGGTAAGGTGGGGGGCAGCCCGGTGTGATTTATCCCCTGGGGCTGTGATGGACGCGAGACGCGTGGCCCCACAATGGGGCCACACGGCGGGGCCGACGGGCGAAGGGCCCCACTCCGCGGGCGCGGAGGGCCGGGGAAGCCGCGCAGCGCGGTGGGACCCGCGGGAGCAGCGAAGGGGCGAGCGGGCCGGGGCTGGGGCCGGGGCTGGGGCCGGGGGGAGGGCGACTGCCGCGGCTGCTGCTTTTCTTTTTTTTCCCTTTTTTTTTTTTCGTTTTTTTGCAGCCCTATATGCAAACTGTCACTTCAGGTTAGCACAAGACCTGATGTAGCTCATTAGCATGAGCTGTATCTAATATGCTTAAAACCTCTAATTATTTATTATGCCCTAATTGGCAGCCCAAGAAATGTCTGCAAAGTGAGGAGTGTTCATCCCAAAACGCCTTTCGAGAAGAATTCAGCAGTGTCCCTGGTCAAACGTCGTTTTTAATTCTTCATTTAGGGCACGGGCTTTATTCCTCTTGTAGACGATACAACGCTAAGAAAACTCGTACAACTCGCTATCCCAAGAACTAGTCTCCCTCACTCTGGGCAGGATAGGCAACAATTACTCACGAACACGGTTTAATGCTGAAAGTCCTTCTTTCTGTGAAGGGATGCTTAGGAAGAGACATTACAGTTCATCGAGTATGCAAAAGTGTAGGCGGATGCTCCTTGAAAATTACTTGAAGGAACTAGTCGTCAGGGAAAAATCACTTTCCTGCCTTCTGAAAGTAGCAAAGTTTTGAAAATTATATTCTCATAGAAACTGTTTCAAAATAAGTTTACCTCTCTGAGGTCGCCCTCCCCTCTCTCCTAATTGCCTTTTTTTTCCTCACAAGTCCGTATTATGTTTCTTCAGGTTGCGCCAACTATTTATTTATCTTTATTCTTTTTCTTTCCATTCATTATTCTCTCTCCCCTTCTTTTTTTCTTTTTTTTTCTTCCTTGTGTGTGTGGCTTCTCGGTCTGATCTGTAGCTTGTTACCACCCACTGCACGCTCTCTCCTGCAGCCGAGGTGTTTCTATACAAACTTCAGCGTCCAGTTGTCATATTAATTATTACACTGAGTAATGACTGAAATAGTCAAAATAAGGGGAGACTCAAGAGAGCTTTTTCTTGCTGCTCAAAGATTCAGCAAAGAAGCCTTGCAACAAAGCACTAATTGGTCCCCAGAAATACTCTGACAAGGCATGGAAGATAGGTTTCATAAAGCCCGGCAATTGTGAAGGGGGAAAAGATCCTTGAATAGACCCCACGCTTCTTTTCTAAACTCTCTTGCTGAGCAAAAAATGGACTGCTTCTTGAATACTGGACTGATCTTGAATGCTATACCCAGCAGAGAAAAAAATGCACCATTTATTGTAAGTTTTTTTTTCCAGCTATTCATGTGTTCTATGTGGAGAATAAGCTGGTTTTGTTTACCATGAAAGACCTTTTACTTTATTTTCACTCTTGGGGGGGAAGCTGGAAAGGGGAGGGGGAGGGCGAGGGGAGGGAAACACATGTGCCCAAATCCAGACGAGCTGCCTACTGTAACAAAATGGAGTGTAACAAATCCTACAGAACTCCAGAATGTATCGATTCTTTGAAGATCCATATAGATTAACGACTTTCGTTCTGCTTTTCTAAGACGGCATTTAATCATAACGTAAATGGCCTTTAAAAAAGAAAAGGGCATTTAAAAAAAGAAAAAAAAAAAAAGCATAGCAAAGTTGTTTCGTTTGGGGGTTTTGTTTGTTTGTTTGTTGTTGGGGTTTTTAAGGAAAAAGAAAAAAAAAGGAAAAAAGAAAAGCAAGGACTTCAAAAGACCTCATGAGTGTGGCTACAATTTAGGTACACAAAAAGCCACTATAAAATAATGACGGTTCAAGATTAAAAAAAAAAACAAAAAAAAACCCACCAAAACAAAAAAAAAAAAGAAAAAAGAAAAAGGAGGTGGGGAGGAAGCCCAATGAAAAGGGCAAGGGCTATTTATCATTATGTTAGAATTAAGAATTTCGAAGTGCAGGTGCAGGACTGTGCATGTGAGTGGGTGGAGGTGGGGGACCTTGAAACAATATTCATTATTTGTAAACCTGGAAGCCCCAGACCCCTCACTCTGTGCAGGGAGAGGACAGGGGAGCTGGCAAGATGGGCCAACACGAGGGCTGAGTTTTCTCCCCAGCGGCAGCGGATGGTGGAGGACGTGCTGGGCGAAGGGAGGAAAAGGTTCTGCCCTCCTCCTTCACCCCCCCAGTCCCCGGAGCCAGGGGAGCTGAGAGCGGACAGGGCCACAGAGGCAAAATTACATGGGAGTTACACTCAGTGACCTCTGGGACTGGCGTCTTTTGCCTTTTTAAGAGCCCTTTGAGACTGAAGAAAGAGGGACCCAGACATTCCAGTCTCACTCTGCCATTTTGGGGGAAAAGGGCAGGAATTTCCCTACGTGGTGTTTCCATGCCAGTTCTGGTAGTGGGTTGCTACAGAATTACTCTGTTTACGTACATATATATTTTACAAAGCTGCAATTATTTAATATTTCTGTTGTCACTTCCCTAAGCACTGGGATGTGAATCACGGCGCTGGTTCATTACTGTTCTCTCACTCCAGTGATGTGACATCACAATGCAGAGCTAATGATGCAACAACTATTTCCAGTGCAGAGGATTCTGATGTCAGACAAGGGATGTTGAACAAACCATCCAGAAGACTTGGACCTGAAGAGGGAAAGCTCCTATACAGAAAATAAAAATGAGTGTTGGTTGTCCTGCCCAAAAGAGAATAAAATAATTTAATACCTTTCACATGCAATGAGACAGTAGGTTAAAAATCAGAAAAAAACTCAGGGACCAGTGAAGAGGGCCCTGAAATAAATATGATAGAGGTTAGACCACAACTACTTCACCTTTTTCATCATGCAGGTGTATTGAAAGCTACCACGTTAAAAATTATTAAAAGACTATCCAGCAGGTGCACATTAAAGTTTTGCTGAATGACATTGTGCTTTTCACTATTTAAACTCACATATCCAGCCAGGGTCAGGCATCGAGCAGCAGATGAGAAGTGATCTCTATAGCTCCAGGCTGCTGTAATTGAGGGCCACAGCAGAGCAGGGCTTATTTTTGCACTCGTTTATACTGAAACCTGAACACAGACTTCACAGGTTCACTCCCTCCATGCTGTAGGGCTGGTGTGAGCATGAGGGATGAAAGCCACTTGCAGGACATTCTACAGCCATAATCTCACTCCATGGCAAGACTGTCATACCATGGCTCTGCCTTTTTTAGGGGCTTAGACAGCACAAACCTCAGTTTTCAGAGTGGAAAGGCACAAAGTGTGGTGGAGATGGGCCAGAGCTGAAGGCAGGAGGGCACGGAGGGGCCAAGCTGGGGTCCTCACTGCTGCTTGTGCCAAGAGCAGGGCCACCAGCATCCCCCAGTGCTAAACCTTGCCAAGTTTTCCAGGCTGCTCAGACCCATGCAGCCCCAAGGGTCAGTGTGATCACTAAGTCATGCCAGCCTCAGGTTCTCAGCACCGTTTTTCCACATTTTGTCCTAAGTCACAAGGGTGACTTCACCTGGCAGCAGGGATAATTTCCCCTGTATTGCTTGGATCTGTCCTGACTCCCCTAATTACAAGCAGTCGCCACCACCTGCTTGGAAAGGTAATGACTCGCTCCCACTTTGTAGCGTGATATGGGAGGAAGCAGGGGCTCTGTGGATTCCCCAGGACCAGTAAGAGGACTGCATCACCTGGGAAATGGGCTCTGTCAGCGAAGAGAGAGCTGACCCCACATCTGCTTGCTCTGCTTAGCACACCCACACTTTATAATGCCCTCTGACACAAACCGCTTCCCCCCGTGTCGGTGGCAGTACCGTGGCACTCAGACCTTCCAAGTAACCGTCCACTTCGGACGCACCCAAGAGGGGTTTATTCATTCTCCAGACAGGCTCGCCCCTTGGAACGCAGCATTTCAAAGGGGTAACTCAAGGCGGCTTCTCCCGAGGTTATGCACGCAGCTGCTCTCAGCAGTGCTCCTCGGAACACCCGCACCGGTTCCCTCGCCGTCGTCGCAAGCTAATGGAGCCATCAGGCCGAGCACACGCGGCTGCAGCCGCTGTGAAGGGAGCAGCCCCCCGGCAGCAGGTCGCGGACACTCGAGAAACTCAGACTCGCAGCACTTGATGAGCGAAGGAAGTGGCAGCGGGCAGCCCTGTGGTTCCCAGGGACAAGGACAAACCCGCCTTTTCGCGGTTCCGCACACGGGAAGTTTCAGTTCGCGACTGCCTGTGCACATGCACGGGCCGCGTCACGGCGCTGTCACGGGAGCTTTTCCCGCGGGCATGCACCGGCCGCGGGACCCGCCGTGCCGTGCCCGCCGCGCCGCGGCTTCTTCCCTCCAAACCCTGGCAGGTGCCGCTAAGGTCGCCCCCAGCCCGCGAGCGCCCCGGCGGCACGCGCCGCAGAGGACACCCCGCACCCCGCACCTCCCGGGGCTGTCCACACCTGCCTGCGCCCCGCGAACCACCCCCTCCTCCCCCTCGCCCTTATCCCTCCGCAGCAGCGTCCCGGCGCGCACGCCACCTCCGCGGAGAGCGGGAGGACGTGGCAGCAAACGCCGCTTAGGCACCCCCATCCCCGGGCAGGGCTCCCCTCTTTCCCTTTCGCCTGCATCCCCCGCCCTGCTCTCCCGGAGCCGCGACTGCACCCCCCTCAGCCCCCTCCCCGCGGCGGCCCACGCGCGCCGCCTCCCGCCCCGCCGGGGCGCGGCCGCCGCCGCCCGCCCCGCGCGGCGCCCCGGCGCGGGTGTTTGCTCAGGGCCGGGAGCGCGGCACGCGCCGGGCGCACGCACTTGCAACAACAAACCCGCGAGGGGTGGGGGCGGCGGGGCGGGGGCGGGGGAGCGGGCACCGGGGGGCGGCGGAGGGGGGCGGGGGAAGGCGGGGCCGCGCGCCGGCCAGCGCGTGTGCGCCGGGGGCGCGGGGGGGCGCGCGTGTGTGTGTGTGTGTGTGTGTGTGCGTGTACCCCCCCCCCCCCCTTCCGCCCACGGCGCTGAAAAGACGGCGGCGCTCCGCGGCCGGCAAAGCTGGGGAGCGTGGAAGGCGCAAGGTGCAGAGTGTGTGTGAGTGTGTGTGAGCGCGGGGGGGCGGCGGGGGGAGAGTGCGTGTGCATGTGCGTGTGTGTGTAGGAAGGGGGGGGCGGGCGAGCCCCGTCCGCCCCTTATAAGAGACACAATCCCCAGCCACTTTTTTGCAAAAGGGGCTTTGCAAAGCAGTCTGCGCACACGCGAGCGCCACGAGCCTCCCCGCGGCCGCCGCACGGAGGGCGAGAGGGAGGGGGGCGGGCAGAGCCTCCCGCCATCCCCGGCCGCCCGCCCGCCCGCCCGTCTCCACAGCCCGCTCCCTTTGGTCGCCGCTGCCCCTTTCCCCCCGCTCTCCATCGCCTATCTCATTTTTTTGAAGCGAACGCAGCCAATTTTTTTTTCCTCTTTTTAAATTTCTTTTTGGTGGTGGGGGGACCGCGTTCGGCCGCCGCTCGGGCGCCCCCGCCTCACAGGACGCCCCTGCGCCCATGGCCAGCGGCAGCCCCGCCAGAATGGCCAGCGGCGCCGGGCAGCCGCCCTTCCTGCAGCCAGCGTGCTTCTTCGCCGCGGCGGTGGCCGCCGCCGCCGCCCCGCCGGGGCCGCCACCGGGGGCGCCGCCGCAGCAGCTAAGCCCGGCGGGCGGGCAGCCCTCGCCGGCCGGCAAGCCCTCGGCGCCGCGGGCCGCCAAGCGGCAGCGCTCGGCCTCGCCTGAGCTGATGCGCTGCAAGCGGCGGCTCAACTTCAGCGGCTTCGGGTACAGCCTGCCGCAGCAGCAGCCGGCGGCCGTGGCGCGGCGCAACGAGCGGGAGCGCAACCGGGTGAAGCTGGTGAACCTGGGCTTCGCCACCCTGCGGGAGCACGTCCCCAACGGCGCCGCCAACAAGAAGATGAGCAAAGTGGAGACGCTCCGCTCCGCCGTCGAGTACATCCGCGCCCTGCAGCAGCTGCTCGACGAGCACGACGCCGTCAGCGCCGCCTTCCAGGCCGGTGTCCTCTCGCCCACCATCTCGCCCAGCTACTCCCACGACATGAACTCCATGGCGGGCTCCCCCGTCTCCTCCTACTCCTCCGACGAGGGCTCTTACGACCCGCTCAGCCCCGAGGAGCAGGAGCTGCTCGACTTCACCAGCTGGTTCTGAGCGCCGGCGGCCCCCGCGGCAGGTGGGTGCGCGCCTACGGTGGGCCGGGGCGCCGTGGGCCGAGGGAGGCAGAGGGTGGGGGGACACGGAGCGGCACGGGGTTGCAGCCGCCGAGGTACTCCCGTCCCGCGGTACTTACGAGCGGCTCCGGCAGCCCGGCGCTGCGCTAGTTCCGGCGCGGCTCTGATCTCCTCTTTCTTTTATTGTTACAGGACAGTTGCAAAAGGGGAAAAAAACCCCACAGAAGTATATATGTCACACTGAAAGACAAGACAAACATCCACACAGAAAAGGAACCTGTTGCATTTCCCTCTTCCCCGCCGTCGGAGGGCGGTGCGGGCACGTCTCTCGGCGGGCGGGCACAGCGCTGCGCGCCGCGGGGGCGGTCGGGGCGGTCGCCCCCAGCTCCGGAGCTCGGCCGGCCTTTGCGCCTCGTCGCGCCGCCACAGACTGCGCGCCGGCGGAGTGGATGTCCCGCGGGGGAGCCACGGCGGCCCCGGCCGGGCGGAGGAGCTCTTCCTCCTCCTCAGCAGAAAGGCACCCCCCTCCGCACCCCGGCCTCGCCGCTGCGGCCCTTCAGAGACTCGCGTTTATCACTCTGTGGACAAAGTTAGTCCCCCGATGTTTGTGGAGATGTTGAAATGAAGCTATGCTCTACTCAAAGACGACCCTGGAGCTCCGTCTACCCCGCTCCCCGCGTCTCTCCTTCCCCTCGCTCCGAGCTTTTCCTCTCGTTTCCATCATAGAATGCTTCCAATCTTTTTTTGTGAATTTTTTTATTATAAGAAAATCTATTTGTATCTATCCTAACCCCTTTGGGGATATATTAAGCTATTTTTGTACATAAGAGAGAGAGATTTATAGAGGTTTTGTACAAATGGTTTAAAATGTGTATATCTTGATACTTTTTTTAATATGTAATGCTTATTACCTCTTCATGTTTAGACTTGTAGTCGGCGTTACCTTACAACTGCCATTTTTGTATGTGGTTTTGTAAAGGACTTGGATTTCCTCCAGATGTACTTTAGCACCAACGTGTCTTACTTTATAGAAACTTTGTTAATGTATTAATAATGTTATTAAACAATGTTCAAAGTGAACAAAGTTTATGCAGCTATTGCCCAAACGCAAATGGTAGCCATTTGTCCATTTGTTTTTATATGCTGCCTTTTGAAAAAAAAAATACACAAGCAAACAAACAAACAAAACCCATGCCACTGCCTTTTCTTACTGTTTTATTACAGACGTACAAAGGTCCTGTATAACCTTGTTTTATACAAATTAGTTTCGTAATAAAACTTCCTTTTTAATTAAAATGATCGGCTGCCCACTGCATGCAATTTTTTTCTTTCTGCCATTGACAACGATGAATGTAAGGACAAAATGTTAAATGCTGTCATGCCTGAGATAAGCTGCATATGAAGTGCTTGTATCTGATGGATGTAACATATATATCTCTATATAAATATGCAAAGATCTAGCGGTATCACCATTGTTTTCTTGCCCTTCTGTGTTGCGAATGTGTATCCAAATCGAAAGGCGAGGGGATGATTAATGATTGCATTGTCCTTCCTGAAATCACTGCACATTAAATAATTCCTCCCAAAGCCCAAGTTCTAAAAAAGAGGGCGCTCCATCCCGCATTTCGGCGGTGTGACACTGTCCTCCGCGGCCCTGACCCAACGGGGCAGAAAAACGCGGGGGAAAGCACAGCCGCCGCCACCGAAAACACGGGCTACTGTGTGGCCTCTGCAAAGACAGTGGCTGGGTAAATAAAACCGTCGGGGGAAGACGGGAAGCGAGAGACGAAGGGAGATAAAATTAAATAAATAAAGTGCTAGAAATGGGTGGCAGCTTAGAGACACTGGTCTTTCTAAGCTTGTTATTCTACCCAAATAGCGTGATCTGCCTGTAAAAGTACCCAATTACCAAGACTCAAAAAGAAATTGGACTCTTCCCCCCCGCTACGATTTTTTTTTTTTTTGGCTAGCCTGCTTGTTGTCAGTTAGCAAGGACGTGATCAGAATTCGCCTTCTCCTTTTCGCCTGGCTCTTGCATCACTTGCAAATTCAGTTTGCGTGCACCAAGTCAAGCGGAAAGCAAAGCGCAAAATGCATCTTACAAAAAAAAAAAAAAAACAAAACAAAAAAAAAAAAACACACCAAACCCCAAAACAACAAAGACTGGGGAGAGACAGCGTATCGTACAGAGTTAAAAAAATCTATCCCGCTCCGAGCCGAGTACTGAGGGATGCGATATTTAAAAAACATAGGAGGGAAAAACTTTGGTAGAGGACCCTGGAGTTTTCTGTGTGTGTGTGTGTGTATGTATGTGTACCTGTATACATGCACACACGTATATGCATATGTGGACATATATACATGTGCATATCAACGTATCGTCCTTTCTGTATTGCTGGATTTTTGCCCCTTCGCCTCCTCCCCCACGCCCTGAAATGATCAATATGTGATTTAATCGAGGGGGGAAGGGACGAGGGACGGGGACGGGACACGCTGGGGTCATGAAATCCCTCATTACTTCAGCACAAACACTCATTGTTTTAACCGCTCGTGGAACTAATGTTTAGTTATGAAAATAATAACCGTTATATGCCTCCATCCGCTCTCTCTTTACAGCATCTCCTTTTTTATTTACCCACTTTTGCAAATGTACAGATAAGGTATGCAAAGAGAGTGTAGCGACTAATTTATAGCTATGAATATAACATTAGGATAATGTTTCATTCTGTTACAAAGGCGAAATTTCTCTTCCTTGTGTAGACAGGTGTTCTTTTTTGCTCACTTCTGAATAGTAAATATCCAGACTCATTAAACTAAAGGCAAAGTTACGCTGTTGTTCGCTACAATGTATAAGGCAGGCTCAGAAATTCACCACCTCCTCCCTCCCTTTTCCCTTCAGCCCCCTCCCTAAAGAAAGGAAGAAAGAAAACACACACACACAATTTTACTGAAGATAGGGAAAGGGCAAAGCAGGATTGGGGTAAATCTCATTACATCTGCTCTAATCGCTTAGCAACACAAAGCCTTTTCTTGTATTAGTGCGGAGAGCCTTTCAGCGCTGCCTGACAGACAGTATTCAGTTAGCATTAGTAAACTCCATAAATCAGGGACTTCTTTGGGCGCAGTATAAGTTTTAGAGCTACTCAGGGCTGGGGGGGTACGGAGAGGGGGAGCGATGCAGATGGAGGTTGCTGGGCCACGGTTTTATCAATTTCTTTACCTGTGTATTTATTTCTCTTAATGCTGGGAAAGTGTCCCGTTAAAAAAAATGCCTGTTCCTGAGTCCGTCGCTCGCCCCCCGCCCCGCAAATGAAGACTCTCGGGCAGCGACGGAGAAGTACGACGAGACCCCCGCCGTTAGGCCGCGGAGGTGGGCTGCGCTGCCTCCCCGCCCCTCGACGTGCGCGGCGACCCGCTGAGGTCCGCGCCTGCGGAGCCAGGGGGGAGCCGGAGGGAGCCTTCCCGCGGCGTGGGCCTTCTCCTCCCTGCTTCTGCCACTGCCCCCTCCCCACGGGCCACTCCGCTGCCCAAACTTTTTTTCTGCGGCCGGGACCAGCGCCGGCCCCGCGGAGCCTCCGCGCACTGCCCCGCCCCCGCGCTGAGGGTGCTCAGGTAAGAGCGGAGGGGGAGGCGTCCCCGGCCCTGCTTCGGGAAAGGGGCGCAGGCACCCTGCAGACCCTCCCTTTGTCCCCAGCCTGCCTCTCCCACCCTCCCCTCGGGGAGAGGCTTCGACACGCACCCAACTCCACAAGCACTGCGCTTTGGGGAGGCTGGGGCACTTTCCTCCTTTTTAAAAACTTTTTCCCTTCCTTTTCCTCCTTCTGGATTAAAAAAAAAAAAAAAAAAAAAAGAAGTGTGTTTGTTTGTTTGTTTTTTCCCCTTCTTTTTCTTCCCCTTCTCCCCCCCCCCCGCTTTTTTTCCCTCCCCCTCCTCCCCGCGGTGCAAGTCCTGCCTTTTGTGTGCGGGCTCCCAGGGGCACAAAGTGTGGGGGCTATGGGGGCCAGGCAGGCAGCGGGCAGCGCTGCCCCCGCGCGTGTCCCGCCTCAGCTTTTATTCCGCCGGCGGCGGCGCGGCGGGGACCCGGCGGGCTCGGGGCGGGGGGCGGGGGCCGTGCGCCCGCCGCAGCTGCCGCCCGCCCCGCTCCGCGTCCGCACTGCGCGTCCCCCTGTCCGGGGCGCGGGTAGGGGTGGCCGGCAGGCAGGCAGCACGCGAGGAGGGCGGGCACCTGCCCAAAGAGCGGCCACGGCCAGGGGGACTCCCTGGCTCGCCGCTGCTCGCCGCTCCATAATGCAGCGCGTATAACTCAGCGCATTCAGGGATTAGCTCGCCTTGAAGTGCAGGGGGGATTCTGTGTCTCCCCCCTCCTCGCCTCTTGGAAAGGGGAGCAGGGAGAAGCGGCCCCCCGCCCTCGGCCGCCACCCCGGTCCGTCCCAGCGCACAGCAACTTCTTGCTCCCAAGCGAGCTCGCTTTTAGCGTGTCAGCCCGCACAATGCAGGGCTAATTCCTGCTGCAAAAGGCAAGTGGTGAGGAATCAATCGCAGGCTTTATGCAATCAAAAGGGATGATGGGTTTGGGATTTTTTTTCTTTTTAAAGTTCCCTGCCCCAGACTGAATTTCTCCTGCTCCTTACCCCTGTCCTATTAATAATCCCATGCAGGCAATTGCAGACCGAGGTAAAGCTATCATTTGTATGCGCCTGAAGATTAATTTCCCCCATGTACCAACTCAACGGCATAGTTATCTCTTTAACAGGGAAAACAGTTTGGCTCCATTGTCGGGTTGCCAAGACCGCCTTTTGAGAAAGGGAGCCCGGCTATCCTCTGATCAAACTCAAAGGTTAGTTAAAAGACAAAAACAGCTGAAAATCTTCATGAATAATGCTGTTTCCCCGAGCCCAGTGTAGTGCAAGCGCACATTTCAATGCCAGAGCATTTTGTTATGCTGCTCGCCTAAGTCAGAATTTCACAGAAAAGGCAGAGAAGAAAAGCTCCAACAATTAGAGGGGGCCTGTCAGAAAACATTAACGCCTTCCTCGCCCAGCCTGTCAAGCGTGCTGGAAATAAAAAACTGGCATAGCGAATCGCACCTCCACCCTCTGGAGCTGTGAGAGGGGAGAGGGAGGGGGATTTAGAGATGGAGAAGTAGAGAGAGAGACAAATGGATAGTCCCAGGATGTTAACAGTCCTCCTCGGCTTTGCAGTTCATCCAAAAGCTGGAAAAAGAAGGGGAAAGGACCTGCAGCTGGATATTCGCTCTTGATATTTCTCCCTCCATTTCATTCTCCAAAATTACATTTTCTCTCGGGACCATCACACGCACTCACACTGTCTCTCTGCAGCTTTAACCCTTTCCTGCATCAGTCCTGCAAAGCACAAGTGAGGTGTCTGGTCAAACAGCAGCATAGCAGATCTGTTGACACCTTTTGCTTTCTGCTCACTCAAATGTACAGATTTAACCACCCAGACACACATGCTCGAGTCCTTTCCCCTAGTGAAATACCTACTGTTAAGGACACCAAACCAAAGCCTCCCTTGCACTGCCTGTAAGTGAACATTTATTCTTTGACTTTCCTGGCCACAGCATGGATTTTTCCCGAGTATCTAAATTACAAGAGAGCTCTGCTCCTTTTCTTACTGTAAGCAAAACCTCAGACCACCACTTGAATGCCTTTTTGTTTGCCCTTGTTGCTTTTGTTGTATTATACCATTGCAAATATACATATATGTGCAGTCTACTCTGGGTGAACCTGCTTTAGCAGGTGGGTTGGACTAGGTGATCTCCACAGGTCCCTTCCAAACCTAACCATTCTGTGATGCTGTGATATGCTGATATCTGATAAGGACCAAATCACTACTCTGCAGCTTTTATGGCCAGCCTTTTGTTGAGTGAAATCAGGGAGATGAGTGGAGAAGAGTGCTGCTGTGTGTTGTAATATTCGTGTGTGGGTTTCAAAAATAGAATTACCACAAAATATGGGGTGACTGAAGAAAAAGGAGGAGTATCTCCAAACCTCATCCCAGGTGTTCTAGGGGGTTACACCAGTAAAGGAACACAGCAACACAGCTCAGATGACGTGTGAAAATAAGACAAGTCAGACTTTGCCCATAGTCCTCAGGGACAGCAGCCCCAGCCCTCTATCCCACACACACTCTGGAGCAGTACAATGCATTCAGGCAATATGGTGCTTGCTTTCCCCCTTCAGAGGAGACAGGCATTTCCTGTGGCTTTGGAGCCAGATGTGTCTCCAGAAGGATGTAAGCAAAGGAAGAGCCCCCCTGAGAGCTGGTACTTTCATTGGCTCTGACACTTTTGTCCTGTGCAAACACAGGCAACCAGCAGGAGAGGGGAGAAGTTTCATGAGATCCATTTTCTCTCTTTACCCAGATGCATGGTACTTACTATACTAGGTGCAAAGGGAGAGGTTGGGTAAAAATGCAGGGAAGGGTAACTAAGGGACAGCTGCTTTTAGTGACAGGGCATTGACCTTGGACTGAAGCTATCTAGATTCATTGCTGGGTATGAT
Organism: Columba livia; assembly: GCF_036013475.1. Taxonomy (NCBI): domain Eukaryota; kingdom Metazoa; phylum Chordata; class Aves; order Columbiformes; family Columbidae; genus Columba; species Columba livia. The sequence goes on along the minus strand of NC_088602.1, from coordinate 148,631,945 downwards.
TTGTCCATGTCTCTATTTTAGTCTGATATCCATTAATTTTAAACAGAGACCATGAGTAGTTCCTCACAGGTGTCCAGGGATACACCTCACTGGGAGAAGGTGAGGAAGCTGGCAAGACTAAGCTGCTCCAGACTCTGTTCTTGTGGAGAGTGCTGTGGGAAGACCCAGTGCATATTAATAGTCTGGCTTGTCTTTTTGAGGGTTGGACAATCCGTGTTGCCTTTCATCCTACTGTGAACAGGATTCAATCCGGTTTGTGCTCTTCACCTACCAGTCCAGAAAGGGACAGTTAAGTGTTTTTCACAGAAAGCTTTGCTTCCTCTAAAACATCAGAGCAAACATCTGTATGTTGATGTGTATATTACCTGGAAGCTGCTTGGGAGCAAAATTCCTCTGAAAATGTCACCCACCAGGCTATGTATTTCAGGCCTCTCTTAGACCCTGTAAACAACTGCAGCAGTCAAGTTGCCCAATTTTTCTGCTGGTCACTCTTAATTTGCAGCAACATGTTGCTTTCTTGTTTTCTGCTTTTATAAACTCCTGATGGAGGTTCCCCATAGCACTGGGGAAAGAAAGGTAAAATTGACAAAGAACCCTAAATCCATCCCCAGGCTTTTGTGATAGGGGTGGTGATTGTCTTCTGAAGTGGAGCCCAAATTTGTTTGGTTCAATTTCACAGGAGCAGGTCACAGAAAGAGCACGTGTTCCCATTTTGGGATGGGGTCCTCCTCCCTCCCCCCAGCCACACCACTCTCTCTCCCCTCCTGCTGCTGGCTGAGCTGTGAGCTATTTTAATTTGCACTTGCTGCACCGGCAGGGCTATATTATTCTGGAACAGGAAAGGAAAAGCCCCATATTAGTAAAGTGCGAAATGCAGTTTTGACTGAAAAAGGAAGCCATTTCAACAGGATTATACCATGACAATGCAGATTAAAACCCTGCCATATGGCCTAAGCTAGCCTTGCTTTTGCTTTCAGGTAACAATGCATTGCTAATTAAATGGTGATGACATTTCTAAATGAAAAAAAAAAAAAGGAAAAAAATAAGAAAAAATAAAAAAAGCCACCTGTATGTGAAATAAAGACAGTCAAGTGAAGGGAAGACATTAATTGGTGTTAATGATACTGGAAATCAGCCCTCTTTTATCACTGCGGTTTGCTTTGAATAGGAGAGAGAATTTGTTTGATTTGTTATTGAGTAAACAATAATTCACGTATGCACTTGGAGGAGTGAACACAGTGCTTCTGAAAGGTGCCTAACTGACAGCATGGGACAGCAAAGTCCTGCATCATAACCAGGACAAACACTGCCTGGGCAACAGGACAGAGCAGTTCATTCCCCAACCTGTTTTGCCAAGGGCCTGCAAGAGAGTGATGGAGGGTTTCCCTGAGCAAGGCAGGAAGCCAGCCTGCCTTCCTAAGTGTCAGTAACGTTTATGCACGTGCTTAAGTGCCAGACTGTACTGGAGACCTTTGCTTTTCCATCTCTAAGGATACACCAGCAAATGATGGTATAACCAGTCAACATAAAACCTACAGTCTCTCCCACATGTACTACTGTGTCACTGTGGGACAGCAAGAGCTTTCAGATAATATATGGGATAATGTCAGACTGTTGATCTACAAGCAAAGGGTCACTGGTTATTAATAACTCCCTGAGTCTTTCAGATGACGGGTGTTGTTCAAAGACATGAGACTTTTACTAAGTTTCTAATCAGCATCTGTGCATCTTCCTTCATGCCATGCAAACTGTATTTGGAGCTGCTGACCCAAGAGGCTGAAGAACAGGCTGTGGTACACACTTTGCTTAATTCACTTTTAACTTTCATGGCAAACCACATTTTTGGGTTTCTATAGTGCACATCATGTTGATCTGCCCAGCTATGGTCCCTGACCTAGCAAAGAGACATACAGTGTTTCATACCCTCTCAAACTTGAGGTACTGCCAAAAAAAAGCTCAGCTTATCGTTCACATCTCTCACTGACTATGCTGCCACTCAGATGAACCCCAGTCTAGGATGGTTCTGGATTGTATGGAAGAAAATTTCCTGACACAGCTTGTCAGTGAGTGAACTAGGGAAGGATGTGTATGGAGCAATGCTGGTGCAGCGCTGTGCTTCACACGGCTTGCCTTTTGCAGCCCCAGTGTTACTGGAGCTTTAGGCTTAGTGGCTCTCACAACCCTAACCATAACCATAATGGCAACTTGGTCCTTGGCCTCAGGTTCCCACATGCATGGGTGGCCCAGATGAGAAAGGTGTGGAGTGAACCATGTTGGTGCAGTGCCGTGCTCCCCTTGGCATGCCTTTTGCAGCCCCAGTGTCCCTGGTACTGTTGTTTGCTAACAGACAAGGACTCATGGGTAATGTGACAGTCTGAGCTCACCTAGGGCATAGTGATCATGAAATGATCGAGTTTCCTATTCTTGGAGACGTAAGGAGGGCCATCAGCAGAACTGCTGTCTTGTACTTCCGAAGTGCAGACTTTGACCTGTTGAGGAGGCTGGTTAGCAGAGTCCCTTGGGAGACAGTCCTGAAGGGCAAAGTAGTCCAGGAAGGCTGGTCATGCTTCAAGAAGGAAATCTTACAGGTGCAAAAGCAGTGTGCCAAAAGATGAGCCGGCAGGGAAGAAGACCAGTCTGGCTAAATAGAGACCTTCGACTGGAACTCTGGAATAAAAGGAGAATGCATAACCTTTGGAAGAAGGGGCATACTACTCAGGAGGACTGCAAGGGTGCCATGAAGTTATGCAGGTAAAAAATTAGAAGGGTCAAAGCCCAACTAGAGCTGTTAATTATCCATTAACAACAAAAGGAGGGCTAAGGAGAATCTCCACCCTTTGGTGGGTATGGAGGGAAACATAGTGACAGGGGATGAGGCAAAAGTTCAGGTCCTAAATGCCTTCTTTGCCTCAGTCTTTAATTGGAAGACTAATTGAGCTCTACCTAGCCCCCTGAGCTGGAAGACAGAAACAGGCAGCAGAAAGAAGCACAAATAATCCAAGGAAAAATGGTTGGAAATCTGCTACACAACTTAGACATGCACAAGACTATTCAGCCAGATGGGATCCACCTAAAGGTCCTGAAGGAGCTGGCGGTGATGCTCACCAAGCCAGTTTCCATAATTTATCAGCAGTCGTGGCTGACTGGGGAGTTCCCAGTTGACTGGAAGTTGGCAAATGTGATGCCCATCTACAGGAAGAGCTAGAAGGAGGACCTGGGGAATTACAGGTCTGTCAGTCTGACCTTGGTGCCAGGAAAGGTTATGGAGCAGATCATCTTGAATACCATCGTGTGGCAAGTATGGGACAGCCAGGCGATCAGCCCCACCCAGCATGGGTATATGAAAAGTAGGTCCTGCTTGACCAGACTGATCTGCTTCTATGACAAGGTGACCAACTTAGTAGATGAGGGAAAGGCTGTGGATGTTGTGTACTTAGACTGCAATAAAACCTTTGACACTGTTTCCCACAGCATTCTCCTGGAGAAGCTGGCAGCTGATGGTCTGGACAGGCATATTCTTTGCTGGCTAAAGAACTGGCTGGTTGGCAGGCCCCAAAGAGTTCTGGTGAATGGAGTCAAATCCAGTTAGTGGCTGGTCACAAGTGGTGTTCCCCAGGGCTCAGTGTTGGACCCAGTTCTATTTAATATCATTATTAATGATCTGGACAAGGGGATTGTCTCAGTAAGTTTGCAGATGACACGAAGTTGGGTGGGAGTGTTGATCTGCTGGAGGGTAGGAAGGCTCTACAAAGGGATCTGGACTGACTGGATTGATGGGCTGAGGCCAGTTGTATGGGGTTCAACAAGGCCAGGTGCTGGGTCCTGCATTTGAGTCAAAACAACCCCAGGCAGCGCTACAGGCTCAGGGAAGAGTGGCTGGAAAGCTGCCTGGAGGAAAAGAACCTGGGGTTGTTGATCAACAACTGGCTGAACATGAGCAAGCTGTGTGCCCAGGTGGCCAAAAAGGCCAACAGCATCCTGGCATGCATCAAGAATAGTGGGACCAGTAGCACCGAGGAAGTGATCATCCCCCTGTACTCAGTGCTGGTGAGCCTGGAAGTACTTCACACTTTCTGCTGTCAAATTTTTGCTTCCTTCTCCTCCACTACTTTGGTCTCATCTTTAGGCTCCATTGTTTCTTATACCTTGGGCCATAGGAGGTCTAGTGTTGCACCATGAACCCTCTTGCAGGGCGATTACTCGGTTGCATGTGTCTTCATCCAGGCATTGTTCATCAGCGTGGTATACCCAGAACAACTGTGGGTGAGAGGAAACCAACAAGCCAAGGAGAAAGCACAGACATGACTTTCAGAAGCATCTCATTGCTATTACTACCCATCTGAATCCCAAATTCCACCGGGCTTCACCAAAGGTTTTGGTTCTGCCTCTTAGGGACCCACTGGTGGGGATGGTGGCCAACTGCTCCTGCCTCTGAGGCCAGGCAGCCTGTACGAGATGAGGAAAGATGCTGGCCATTTCACTTACCTGTGCAGAAAGGAGGATAGTGTGGACCTGCAGTATCACAGGATGCTATACAAGGTGCTATGGCAGAAATTCACAGTAATCATGAGATAGAGAGAGGCACCCTCCCAAACAGCCATGCCGTGTACTGCTGGGCAGGATGACAGCACAGAGAAGGGATGCTGATGAGCAAAATGGGAACATATAGAAAGAGCAGTGCTGGGCAGACACCTCCAAGACCTGGGCAGTGCCAGCCCTAGGAGATGATCCCAGAGCAGCAAGTAGCACCTCAGGGCTCCCACAGCTCCCTCTCCTTGTGCCTGTGTCAGAAGAGGGATGTGCTTGTGCAAGTGGCTTGCAGAGGAGGCTGGTGGCAGTGTGAGCAGCACACAGGAGGATTATCTTCCCTCGGGCTGTGCAGCATCTCAGCTTCCTGTAGTTGGGCACTGGTTTGGAGGCTGCACCTGCCCATTTTTAAAACCCACTGATGACTCTGTCCTCCATTCACCTACCTGTTCCTTTTCTGAACCCAGATATATTTTAGCCTTCTACAACACTCTGTGGTAATCACTATAAAGAAATTATGATGTACAGACAAACAGAAATAAAACAGCTTCTGGCAGAAGTAGTGAGCAAACCTCATCCCTCCCTCCCCTGCTCCAAAGCTTCTTGTCATAAGACCACCACGGCTGCAGGGGCAGGTGATGAGGACAATGACAGGTCCATGAAGGGCACTTTACTCAGTCTGGGTTGTCCTTTGGCTTCTCTGCATGGACAAATTGTGTCTTCTTGGCACATCTCTTATAGTTACCACTACCCCGTCTCACTCTCTGTGTGTGGAACTGCTACTGACCAATGGAGCATTTATAAATAGAACAATGTTTAATTAACACAACAGTAGGACAGACTTGTTGAAATACTTCCCAGACAGCAGGCAAGAGTCCTGACAAGGAGACTATTATGGGAATTTTAATGAATCCTTCCAGAGTGGGACAGCTTCCATACACCTACATTGCAATGACTAATTTTGTTTGTGAAAATTGTATTGGTAAATGATGGAGGTTGACAATAACGTTGAGGACTAGTGAACTGAATAAAGTCACTGGGTGACTCTGTGAAATACTGCCTACAGGACAGAGCAGAGTGCTTACTAAATACAGTGCAGTCAAGAGTCCAAGTGCCCAAAAGCCCACGTCAAACCCAGCTACAAATGTAGTTTGCATAAGGCAGGCAAAGAAGCAATTGAATAACCCAAACAAGGATCTGGCTGTGCCAGATGCCACCACAGCATGAAAAGAAGCAAGGGCTGCATGATTGCACAACTACTTCTGGGAGACACAACCAGGAGCATGTGCCTTATTAACACCACTTTTAAATGCGTGCCTGCTGCTACTGCTGTAATTGAGACAATGCACACATATCCTTGCCATCTCCCTATCTAAGAAAACAGGAAATTAAAATTGGCTACCTCAGTGATGGGCCTGTGTGGTGTTCCCATCTACCATGCACCAGCCCACTTCTTCTAGCAGGGATGTGTGAAATGTGAATCAAGGAGCACAGAAAGGATGAGGTTTACAATGCTGGTGGATTCCCTCAAGTCCACCTCCTCCAAGCTCTGTAAACTGTTTTTTATCCTTTAGCAGATAAATTGCACACCATCAGTAACCCAGGGGCCATAACCAATGAGTCCTAATAAGCTCAGAAGTTCAGAAATAGCCTCTTATCCTTCAAGATTTATGAAGCCCCTAGGAAGACAGTCTGCGATGACAGATATCCTTGAATTTGCCAGTTCAGCTGCCCACTGCTGTGCTGCAGGGACAGTAACCAGCAAGGAACTCTCTGCAGACCCTGTTCTTCTGACTTCATCATCATTATACATCTGATGTTCTTTTTTCCCAAAGATCTAGATATTAGTGGACAGATTCAAGATCAGCATTGTCTAGCCAGGGAGCCTGGGCACGGCCAGGATGGTTTTTGTTGTGTTTTTTTGTTTGTTTTTGGTTTGGTTTGGTTTGATTTTTGTTGTATTTTTGGTTTTTGTTAGTTTTGTGGGGTTTTTTTTGTTGTTTTTTCTTTCCATTTCTCTTCCTTACAGGCATGTGACATTTTTTTTCTGAAGTGTGGCAAATTAGGTGAATGTACATTGATTACTAAAATATAATGCACTGCACTCCAAACAAAGCGGTGTTGCAAGGTTAGCTTTGAGTGGAAGTATGTGTTACGATACTCATAATCATAGTCAAATACAGGTCTTGGTGCATTACTTCAGACATTAAGGAGCAAAATTGTGTGGGTTTTTTGGCTAGATAATGACATACACAGAGCTGACTAAGAAAGCCAACAAATTTGTTGCTGAAAACTTTGCTAACATGTAAGCATTTCACTGAACTGGAGTGAAACTTAGCAAACTGCTTGCCATAAACCTTGGTTTGCCAAGGAAAAGAGGTGAAGAAGGAGAGGATATATCCTTTCTGCTGCTATAAATGCTGTTGCACTCAGAAGTTCAGGTTGTGAAAATGTTGCTCATTTTTATCCACATACATCTGTTTCCTGTAGAATTCTTCCTTTTGCATAATGTGGAGTCTTGCCTGTCAGATTAACGTAGTGCTTCACCCCCAGGCAAAAGTGCTGGCCCCTGATAAATCCATCTAGAGCACACCTAGCTCCATCATTGGGCATATTTTAAAAGGTAACGAGCTTGACGCTCCCCTTAGCTCCAGCTGCTGTAGCAGCGTGTAATGAGCCCTGCTCTATGGGCTCCAGCTCTCACACTAAAAAGCCATTGAGAAGTGAGACAGCATGCCGCTGAATTTAATTTACTGCTTAGCATCAGCTGGCCCGAGATGATGGAAGGTTGTCTGGATGGAGGGTCAAGTGGTATAAACAGTTCCAAATCTCCCTTCTGCCCAAGGTCTCAGAGCTGATAAGCCCCATGGCAAGCAGGCGCAGACCTGATGGGGCACATTGGCTGAGCAGGCTCCATAGGCAGATTCCTTTGGAGCATCTGTTCTCCCAGATGAAGAATCCCTCCCATTGACTATCCCATCAGCATTTTCACAGCAATTGAGAGAAAATCCAGTGCAACAGGCCAAGTTCTTTGGAAGACATAATCTGCCATTTTTTTCTGGTGGAGTAACTTTCTTACCTCCAGAACAATACATCACACTGTATTTTGCTTGTAATGTATCAAGGATTTTCAGATCACAAAGTACCATCAATCTGTTTCAGGAAACAGAAGCTGGAGGAAGGGTTTGAGTAGTCCAGAAAGGGCCAATACCAGAAGTTGAAGGAAAAAAATAACAAAAGGGAAGCACATGGTGATACCACCTTCAGTAACATATAGCTCAAGGCTGTGCAGATCCCAAGGCGGGGCATTGTACTTAATTGCTCCAAGAGACTTTCTTTCTGCCATAGACTTGTCTAAATATAAGTGGCACTAAGCTTAGGGTATTTTTAAAACTAAGCCCAATCAATGAAAAATTTTAAAAGTTTAACATGTTATGTGCAACCTAAGCATCAGACCTGCCTGTGCTGACAAAGACTAACTAGTCATCCTGTGCTCCAGAGGATTATGATCCCATGAGAGCAGGACAGAGATACGCACGCCTGGCAGGGGAGGGGTGATCTTTCCTGTAGGGAAGGTTGATAATGCTGTTTAAGGATGTCCCAGCCTTAAACCAGAGATGTGACTGTCCAGTAAGAAAAAGAACTACCATATCCAGGCCTCCGAAAAATGGAAAGTGGCTAGTGGGGATGGGTGCCTGGGGCATGATGTGCTCCAGGCAATTTCTGCAGCTGCTCTTTAAAGACACAACCATTGCAACCAGCAAGACCGCCTGAGGAGCAGAAGACCTTCCCAAGAGAGTAACATAGGCAGAATCAGGCACCCAGAGTGTGAAATATGGGTCTTTAAAAATTTATCTCACTGTGTGGTGGCAGGTTTCTAGCTGGTTTGTGTGCCTGGATGCCTGCTGGCATGTCTCTAAAGCACAATGTGTGTGCTTGGCTCAGTGCAACCCACACGTTTGCATGTTCCTTCCCTGCTTACAGCATGCCAGGGGCTTGGTACAGAACACAGACAGATGTGTGAGGTTCTTGGGGCCCAAAGAGAGACTTGCACAGCTACATCCATGTGGGCAGGTCATGCAACACAAAGCCAGGTACTGTCGCTCTTCCTGCATACTGGTACTGCGTGGTTTGAGCACACATTCGTGCCCCAAATGTTTCTCTTTCTTTATATTGCCACCTCTTCCAGTGCAGACAAAGACCTATTTGTGAGCCTGCACTCATTTTCTGTGGGGATGACAGGTGGGAAAGGAGGTCTGATATAAATATACCCTGATTTGAAGTGGCTTGTGAGTGGGATCTATTTTAATTTTCCACTCTGAACAAGCAATTTTACTTTGCGTGAAACTTTCTCTAAAATGAATGAACTCAATTAAGAAAACCACAACAACACAACTTTAAAAAAAATCCCATTGTTATTGTCCATGTGGGTTTTGGGTGGGCTGTGGAAATTGATTTACGAGTCAACCACTTTTCTCTTTTCTTGCCATCTCTCGCTTGAGTGGTTTGTAGGCCTTGTCCCTTTCTTTCACTCAAGGAGAATAAGGTTGTCTATGGAAGAGGTCAGCATTTCAAATTGGTGGAGTTCAACTGCACAAATGACATAGAACTGACAAGAAAAGACAGGGGGTTTGGAGGTCATAGACTGCATAGGTCCTGGTTAGGATTTTTGCTTTGTGATGGGACCTGGCACCAAAATGAATTAAATAACAGGCTTAAGGACTATTGAGGGAGGGCTGAATGCAAATCAAAGATAAGTAGAAGTTTTCTTTCCTAAAAGGGGAATGATTTTTTTCCTTACCTCCCCCTTTCCATATCTGCACAGGCAAGGTCTGCATGTTAAACATGATTTAGCAGGCATTATTCTGGAGCCTTTTCATCAGGTTTCTGCAGTGATTGCCTATCTTGGCCTATGATTAATGATCTGCTGTGCAATTTGGAGGCTATAATGACTCAACAATCCACACACAAACTATATAGTCGCATTCCTTTTGCAGATTTGCCAAGCTGTTACCAAGGGGCCCACAACCAAGCAGGATTGTTAGAGAGATAGCTAAGCATTTCTGCAAATGCCATTCTGCCCTTATCTTGCTGAGAAGTGTGTTGGGCAGCAGGCTCATTTACAAAATTCAAAGCCTAGATTTCAGCGGTTCCGTTAAAAAAAAGAATTCTGGACTGAAATAATCATTAAAAAGGCTGGTAAGAAGAGCTCCTGGTATATGGCTTCTCAGTGATTATACAGACAAAATACTTTCTTTGTTTCCAAATTTTGAATCTGATTAATTGAGGCTTAATGCTATTAATGCAGTTTGAAAGAAGAAAGTTAATCTTTGGAAACCCATGCCATAAATGAAATCTGGAAATCTAAGCAGATTTTGAAGCAAAAGCTTTGTCTTCATTTCAGTTTCCATATAGGAATAGTTTATGAGGATCTGTTTATGGATTTCAACCGTGTCTGCATATGGTTAAAAAGTATCTATAGAATAACTACTTTTTAAACTTTTTAAAATTCAAAACATGAGTCTGATGAGAGTCATCTTGGAAAATCCATAGTTTCTGATTGTGAAGTTGTTTTCAATGAAAATAACTGTAAACAGGAAAAGCAAGTACAGAGCTACAGATGGAATCAGTCTTTCACAAGGATGTCAGTTATCTCATGAAAAATAATTAGAGACTAATCCATATATGTTCCTGTTTTCATTATTTATTTTTATATGTAGGCTCAATAATTCAGTCATAACAAAAAAAGTTCTGGTATTATTTCACTGCAGTCACATTCACTTTAATGATTCATTCAGTTTTAGGGTGTTTTTTTTTTTGTCTGGCTAGAGGAGAGGGAAACTGGAAGAGCATATGGTAGATCCATCCGGTACATCATATTATTACTATTGTCATGACTGTTGTTATTATGGAAGTGCTTGGAAGATTTAAACAAGGATGGATCTCCACAGTCCTGACACTGAACCCTTGTAATAACATTGTACCCTCATAATGAAAAGTATTTCATAGTCCTGTACATAATGTGCTGAGACCCTGATTTTGGAAAGATTTCATGGTTCCAGATTTAAGTACAAATGTAAGCACTTCTCTGCATCCAAGCTTGAGCAAATACATCACACTTGAATTTGTATCCAGAGTGAAGATCAAGATGTCTCCAAGCTGCTTGGCCTTTCTCTGATATGATAGCAAGCAATAGCAACCTCCCCTTGCTCTGACTTCAGAGTCAAACATGTCAGTGCTCATTTAAACAAATATTTTTAATACTAAATACAAATAGGAAATACACAACTTGTAACTCAAATGATCAGAGCTGTCGTGGTTTCCTGCTGATGTGAAGAAAGGAATAAGAAGCCTCTGGCTATGAACACATTCAAGCAAAGCAGCATTTACCCTCCCCTCTCTGTAGGGGCTTTCACCCTTATGCCAGAAGCCAAGCCACAGTGATGTGCCAAGGAGGTCCTACTGTTCTGCAGATTTTTAACCAATCTTTGTCTCAGATACGTACATAAATAAATAAAATAAGCTTTGACCACACTGCAGTACAGCCATGATAGTGCTGCTGTGCATTTATTAATCTAGAAATGGTTGTGTAGCTGACACTGCATTTGGGGCAAAGATGGGGGTCAACAACCTATCAATGGTGGTCTGCAGGCCTGTGGTTATCAGCAGAGGTTACACAGGACAGCAAGAGCCCATCAGTGGCTAGAAGATATTGCCTCTCAGAGAGGCAAAAACCTTCTGCTGCAGTGTGATCATTGACCTGTGCAAAACAACCATTCCTCCTGACTCCGGAGTAAAGCAAAGGCAGTAGGTGAGAGCCCTTAAACCTCTCAGGATGCCGTGGCCTCTAGCTCTCAGCCTTACTTGTACCTCTGAAAATCAGTACCTGTCCTCTCAGGTGGATCATGTCTCCAAATCTGCTTAGGATGCCTCTTTGAAAGTCAAGAAGCAGCAAAAATAGGCACTTTTCACACAACAATAACAACCAAAAAGGAGCAGAGCAGGTCTGTTTGGAGGAAATACTTCGTTTAAAGGCCCACAGTTGATTCTGAAAAGAACAAGAAATTCTACAAACAGTGAATGCTAATTTTGAAACATCTTCTGTTTCTTCATGTGTGAGTGGAGCTTGCTCTGCATCCACATGAACAGTAACTTGGATGGAAGCAAGACAAGGATCCCCACTGGCATCAGTCCTCCACTGTCCTCCGTGGAAAGCTTAACACTGAGAGGGACACTTAGTCTCCAAAACACTTACATCTTTGGCTTTTCTACTGGAACCAGCTGTTTCAAATGTGGGATAGGTTTTCTGTGAGACAGCCAACCATCCGCTAGAGAGTGTGATGAGGTCAATCTTATTTCACACTGGTCATCCCCTCTCAGTTCCTTGTGTTTAGTGACCTCAGCTTGAACTGTTGCTTAAAGGTGAACTAGACTGAGATTTTCAGAGGTCATGAGTGAGTCTGAAGATCACAGCAGCTCAATATGCAACAGAGAACTTTTCAGGAGTTTCATTTTCTCGAAGGATGTTTTCAATTCTTTCTGCAAAACAAGTTTTTCCACAGTATGTTGCCCTGAATGCTCAACATGTATTCAGTTAGACTGAAAGGCTGCTAGAAACAGGTATTTTGAAGTATTTTGTCATTTTCTTTTCTGACTCAGAAAAAAGAGAGTAAACAGGATCACCAGACAGAGAAGGGGAAGTCATTTAAATAATTCCAACTTTCAGAAAAGGTTCAGCTGAGTCATGGTTCAAATATTATCATTGATTATTGACAGGGACAGGGCAGGCTTTCTTTCCTCTGAATTCTCATCCCAACTAATTTCATACACTGTAAGTGATGCTGTACATATGCCTATGCATACTGATCAGTGCACAACAACCTTAAGGATGAACAATAAAGAAAATACAGAAAAAATCAGTCATTCTCTTTGAAGCCAGGTGACTTGGCAGTATGAAAGAGACAGAAACTATGTTTGTATGGACATGTCATACTGAGGTCGCCATCTGTTTGCATACATATTAAATTTGACTAGTAGACACAGTCTGCTTTTCAAGAATGACTTGCATATGAACATAGGAGGAATAAGAGTCACTCCAGCTTCACTCTTGGCAACTTTTTGTAGACCAGGTGTTCCAGAAGGAAAGACTCTGGTCTTGAGTGATGGCTCAGCACTCCTGGAGGGCCAGAGTTCAAGTGCTGGGATTCAAGTTTTAAGCAAGTGAGCGACTTCTGCATGTGGCTGCAAGGCATATCCTACTGTGTTTTGGAATCTCAAAGTGACTGAATTCGGATCTCTCCTTTGATGAGGGAGACAGTGAGTTTAGGTAAAAGTATTGTAGCTTCAAGAATGTGGACAAATGTGTAATTTTCCACAAGACACTGAGAAGAGAAAATTATGAATTTCATCAAAAGCTGCAAAATATGTCCCAGAATCACCCAGAGTTACTTCAAGCACTGGCATATATGTAGATGTTGATGACCATTTTCCAAACTAACACAGAGTGAATATCTCAACTAAGTAATTTATTTGAAATGAGTGTAACAAATAATTATGCTGGCTGTTGGCAAACAGTGGCTGACTGTTGCAAAAAAAAATGTCATGGGTTATTTTGGAAGTCACAAGTATACAATTTGAAACAGACAAACAGGGATGATCACAGCTGTTTCTGAGGAAGCCTGTCCACAGAAGAACAGCTTGCCCAGAGCGTATCTCTCTCTTCACTTGGGAACCATCTTGCAGAATCACCTTTAGGATGCATGTCAGCCAGTTGCAATGACAGGACTTAGAAGTTAACCCTTGTAAACAAATAGAAAGTATTGAGCGATCAGTCCTTGTAGAGGGACTCCAGTTTTCCATACCTCTTTTTGAGTTGTATGAGGACATTTCTATGCAAAAGATAGGCAAAATAGCATCATGGGGCTAAAATAGCTAAGAACCTGGGAGACATTTCGCAAGGAATAGGAATGCCTTTTTTTTTCACACTGCCCGTGTTCATGCAGAAGCACAATGGTGTATTTTCCAGAAATTGAAATCTTGCCCTTCTCATATGTTTTATTCTTATTTCTAACTAAATGCAGACCAAGACAGACATCTCTATCAGGTCTTGTGTACTCTATTGGTTTTAATAGGAACTATGGGGCTGACTTTCCACATATCAGACTACTAGTTTTCACTGTATTTGTTTTAAGTCAAGCACTGTAATACAGAGATTAATAAATAGCAAGGGCTAAGATGAAGTATTTTTCAAAGCTAAGAACAGTCATGTTATGAGGGCTGGACAGAAAATCTGAGCTTCAGATTACCTATTTAAGGGATCAGAATCACATAAATGGTTAATATCTGCTCCTCCAGATGTGGACTTCATTAATTTAATCTAAAACATCTTGAGAGAGAATAATACACATATTTTCAATTACAACAATTATTTAAACAGCCCTAATCTTGCACTTCATGAAACCATTTACATTCACTCTAATGTCAAGCTCTGCAGGGGAATATGCTAACACAGGAAATGTAGCATCTTCTAATTATAGTACTTCTATAAAAGAGAAACAAACCTGAGTTTTGAAGGCTGGGTTGAGAGAGGAGACTATTCCATGGCAGACAGGAATGCAGAAGCGGTAGGGCCGGTTGTAGACTGATGGGTATACTATATTTTACTTCTCTGTGGAAACACTGGCAAACATGCCAGGGGAAACATGTATTATCACAAAATGTGCCTGTCATTTGGACTAAGAGCACACTCTCATTGACTGAATAGCTTCCATAGTTATAGGCTATAAACCAGAATTGCTATTTTGTTATATGCTCTGATCTTCCTACAAACCTGACACAAGTCACCAGGGGGTCGCAAGTCAAAATCACAGGCAGAATGAAAAGTATTTATGCAATATTTTCAGTTTCTTGATCAGAACAAGAGAGGCAGCTCTGACCTCTGCCATCTACTCTGGAAAGAGGGCAGTAGAAGACAGCATAGTGTCACCCTGTCAGTCAGACCCAAGCTATCTGAAAGCACCAGACCTGTTTTGCTCCTGGGGCTTTGCTTCAGCTCCAAAGGCCTCCATGGTACTCACATCATGGGTGATTGCATCAGGTTGGTCTTCTGCATGACTCTACACAGCTCAGCTCCTGGGGCCACCGCAGCAGCTTGGAGGTTACAGCTAAGAAATTGGTTCCCAGGCCAGGGTGTCATGTTGATGTACTCAAGCTTTAAAGGACATGTCAGGAAAACTGGTACGAATTTGTAAATGGGAAAACTTCAGGTTACCACTCCAGACATGGTGCTGATGCTGCATCAGCCTGTTGTTCTCCATGGCAGTGGAAGTGCACCCACTGGTAAAATAGATATAGGTGGGCAGCTCAGAGAGGTTCACGGCCCGTTGCAATTCATTACGAGTTGGGTACCATGCTACTTCAGCTGTCTTTGCAACTCCTGGCCTTACATTACATTTTCTTGTTATCTGGTAAGATTTTCCCAACAGTGACAATGACATTACTGTTTTGTAGCAGTGACAAACTGCAAATAATATGACACTAGTGATCAAAGACACCAGTTTACGCTAGAACTCTTTGTATGACATGCCGCACAAAAAGCAAAGACTATTTCTATCAAGGGAGACTCGCCACAGAAAGCTTTTCTGTCACATCTTTACACTCAGTCATCAAAATGTGTATGTGTCTTTCTGGATATACAGTAGCTTAATTCCCTTGTTGAACTTGACTGAGACCACTGGCTGCCTATAACCGACAAATTAAGTGCAGAAATGCAAGTGTTGTAATATATCCTTCCTGGAATAAATATACACATGTGTGCATGTGTATTCAAACCCAGTATTCACCACAAGTGACTCCCTCAGCTGCCTGGTGTTGTAACTTAGTGGTGCTACATCTGTGCTGTACAGGTATATAATCGTCCCCCTCCCCAGCCCTACATCCCTCTTGGTAATAGGCCATTTGCTGGCAGAAAACACAAGAAATAGGGTGGTTCTTGTGGAGGTTCTGGCAGACACAAAGAAATCAAAATCTGTCTTAAAATAATGAAACACTCATTTGTGCAAAGTGTTTCCAAGTGTAGGAAAGGCTCAGCTATCTAATAAACGTTCCCTAACCCACCCACCAGTAGAAAGGCTAGGTACTGCAGGCAACTGGGGCTGGGAGAGGGTCATGGGGAGGGATTTATTTTTTTTTAAATTGCAATTGTTTGGGTTGCTGATCCAAGGTAAATGACAAGAAATCGAAAAACACCCCCAACACATATTTCAACTAAAGCAAGCTCTCGGGATTATTTTTTTCTCCCTCTGTGTCTGTTTGAAGGTATTCTCCCAAGTTGACAAGCACGTGTTTTGGAGACCATTGAAAAGTTTCTGCCATAAATAGAGAAGGCAGCTTGGCTTAAGTGTTGCTAGGGAATACCTGGCAACAGGCAACAATAGTCCTTTTAGAGAGCCCAGGGCAAACACTGACCGTGGTAATGGGGTGGGCTTAAGGGAGGCTCCTTGCCCAAAACCCCTCCACTCACACTGCGCCTCCAGCCCTGGGCTGTGTTCCGGAAATTCTCGGCACAAAGCCCCCCATTCAATGGGGGGCGGGCCTGTGCGTGTGCTTTTCTGGCAGGGAGGGGGGGAGCTGCAGAAAGGGGGGGCCTCCTTGCCCAAAAAAAGAAGAAAAATCATCCAATTTTTTTTTTTTTTTTTTGCAAAGGCTAAAAGAAGCACAGAAAGTGCTAAGTTTGTAAAAGAAGCTGAAAAGGTTCAGAAAGGAGCATAATGGGGCCAAGGAATGCCCCGTGAATTTCGAACAGAGAAGAGAAAAGAGACCCTAAAAAGCAATTAGTGATGCTGCTTGTCGCTGAAGAGGGAGCTTGAAGGAGGTGGGAAGGCGCAAAAGGAAGAGGGCAACTCCAATCACTTAGTAAAGTAGGAGGGAAAGCGGGGGGGAAGGCACAGGGAGAGGGAGACTGGCGCCTTTGGGAATTTTTATATTAAAAGTGGATGGAGGCACATGGCGAAGGCAGTGTCTGAGGAATGCCTGGAGCCGAAGGCACATGCCAAGCTGGGTCTTGGCTTTGCCTACTCTGCTCATTTTTGCAAAATCGGGTTAGTAGCAGGGCCAGGCTGCTGTCTCTCAACTCGCCCAACGCGCCGCGGGCTGAGCCTAAAACGCTCCCCCATCCCCATGGGAGGGCTCCTCAGCCAAGCGTCCCTGCCTGACAAATGAAGGCAAGGGGGACATTTCTGAAAGACCTCCAGTCTCTCTTCCACTCCTTCCCGCACCTCACTCCATTTCCAGAGCCATGCACAGATGTCTATTTATCTGTACATTCCTTGTGCAAAAATAAAAATAACACTGTCTGCTCATTAGCTGGGAGTTGTTAGGGGGGAGAAAAAAAAAAAAAAAAAAAGAAAAGAAAAAAAGGGCTGTCTGAACAGGGCTGAATAGCTATAACCTTAATGGGTTGTCGGAAGTCTGCTGGCAGCAGGGTGAGGGCAGCCAATCCCCCTCTAGTCTTTTGTCCTTAGACATTGTTTAGGATCAGTGGTAGCTCATTAGGTCGGGACAGTAATATTCCTAACGATCCTGCGAGGCTGAGGCTTCAGACTGTGTCTTCAGCTGTTTTCCTCATGTCAGTCTGATTCACAGAGAGGTATTTATCTCAACAGAGATACTTTGGTGGAAAACGCTATTTACCTTTCACATCCTGATTACTAATTCAAGAAAAGTTGCAGCTGGAAGGGGAAAAAGGGAAGCTGAGCGTCCTGCCTGCATGAACACAGGTGGGTTACAGTGAAAGGCAAGCTGGAAAAGCCAAGTAGGTGGGTCCTTGGCCTACAATTTGGCCCTATGGTTTGCCCCCCTGTATTTCAAATTCCATCTGTAGAGTAAGGATAATCACCTATTTTGCATTCTGAGGGTGGTAGAGAAGAAAATATTAGAGTGTGAGACTTCTAGGCAGTGGGCCAGATAAGTAGCTAAAATTAACACCTTTCCTGCATTCAGGGGTCCTAGAAGGGCTGGGCTTTTCTTGTTGTTGTTGGTTGTGTTTGTTTCATTTTGTTTTTATCTTGTTTCTAATACACACACACACACACACACACAAATATTCTGAATTAAACTGTAAATCAGAATGGATTTTCAGTCATGTATAATTCCCCTTACATCCCATATTTATCTTCAGCCTAGCAACATTAATCTCTGAGGAAAGGAACAAAATTAAGCCCCCACCTTCCTTCAGGCACCTCCACCTTGGAGATACCAGGTGCAGGCATGGAGCTGAGTAGATCCTATTCACTGCGACAGGCCAAATCCCCAATCTTGGTCATATGTGCTGTCCCACAATGTCACAAATCCAAAACGACATATTAATAAAGTGGTGAAACTAAAGAATAATTGATCATATGGCAGATTTCGTTGCACTTAGACAACATATATATCCATTTGCCTGTCTTGGCAATCACAGAGAACGAAGTACATTGTCATTCTCTGCCCTCTCCAAGACTTTATTTCAGTTTTTAAGGCCTGATGTTTTCTAAGGAAACCCTGAGAGCTCTGTGCAGCTGCCCTACATCCCTATTAACAACCAGCCAAACTAACAAATAATGATTAAATTATTTCCTTATTTATTTTGTGTTAGAAAACAGAGCGGACAATGAAACAAAGGGGCAAGAACTACCCACCTCTTTCACTCCAATGAGAGGATGGTAAGTATGCAAAGGTCAGCATACAGACACTGAAAGGTTCAAACCAAGAGCACAAGGTACGGGGAACAACAGCCTCAGATCCTCGATGAATTCAAAGCCCACCAGCAGCTGCCTCTGTGGTGCTCCAGATCTGGCCAGAGCTGGAGCAGCTGCTGTGAGCATTCTGTGGACCAAAATAGCTTCCCAGTGACTCTGTCACATTCCCTGTGCTAAGATCCTGGGAAAAGATCCATTGCTCCACAGGACACGATCAAAACACATGGAGAGGCAGACAGAAAAAAGCTTATGGTTTCTTTATTGTGACTTAGCTGTGACTGCATTTGGATAGTTCTGCCACCTGGGGTAACTTGCAAATGAATGTCATTAATGATGAGTTCTTCATGAAGAACCTTCCTATCACCCCAAGGAGTGATGGAATTTCAGACCAAAGTTAGTATATTCTTACAATGGGGGACATAATCTGCTGTCAGTGAAACACTTGCTAGGCTAAAGGTTATTCTTCACAGGTTACCTAATTATAAGGGAGCATGAGCATCAAGAGGTACCTGTCACCAGCATCACACAACAGATTGAGCAGGACATGTCACTGTTGAACAGAACAGGAATGGATTTCTAGCTGATGGGCAGCAGAAGAAATGTTGCCTAGAGATGAAGCAATGGGATGCAACTCATCAGCCATGAGGTGGGTTTTGCTGAACACCTTTGCCAGGCTCCTTTGCTGGCTGATTTCTCTGGTGCTTCAGAAAGAGTTTAAATATTCAGTCCCACACCTGGGCTGCAGCTGGCACAGGTGTCTGTGCATGTATTCACAGGAATGAATCAAGCTTGGCAGGATATAGCAAAAGAGTGTTTTTGTAGCAAGTTGTTAAATAACTAGAAGATTTCTGTTATGTGACTGAAATCCTACAACAGCTAATGGGATAAATTCTGCTCTCTACCAGCATCAAACAGAGAAAAAATGATCACCAGAATCACTCAAAGTTTCGGAAATATTTCAAGCTATTTTAAAACAGTCTCTGTGTGGTATTTTTGACAGGTAAAACAGGTTTAAAAGCTGTAGGCCTGTAAGGAACTTCTGAGAATTGCACTGAGAGTCTGACCCTATGTCTATAATGCTAACATATAAAAATGATAAAACTTTTGAATATTAATAGTAGAGCTGAATGTTTTGACTTCTACAGAGAGATGCCATTATGATAAACAAAGATGATGACTTTTTAGGTGCTGTTTGCAATTTTAACACCTCACTATTTTGTAATTTCAGTATGCTTTTGAGCATGACCAAGATGTTAATTCACTGCTAGAGTTATACATTTTAAGTGTTATTGAAATGCCTACTCACTGGAAAAATCTTCAATTATTTCACCAGCCTTCTGTGTGAGCAAGCACATACTTGTGAGTAGATGTGAACCCATATACTAACAAGCATGCACACCTTCACATATCTCTGCCCACACAGGCATATAGTCAAGCCCGCTCTGATACATATGAATACAGATATGTTCAGACACATATACATGCAGATAACCACTCACCCCCAGGCAGACTTGTACACAAGCTTGCCTACCTGCACATGCATGCATGCACACCTAGACACGCCCATACACTTGCATGCATATGAATGCATCCCTGCACACATTAATGACCATATATGCACACATACATACAAGTACACCTCAGAACATGCATCCACCCATACACACTTCTGTGGGCACTCACGCACTTGCACACACACATACACAGTGGAATGCATGTCCGTACAGATGCACCCCTATGTGTGTGTACACCCACACAAGCATCCAGTCATACTCACCCACAGTCAAGCACCCGCTCATGCACACAGACATGCACAAACAAAAGTACACTTGCATACGTGTGCACGCCCACACACATATGCACAAACGTCCACAAGTATACCCTTACACACTTGTACCAGAAATAGTGTGGCCAACAGGACTAGGGCAGTGATCATTCCCCTGTACTCAGTGCAGGTGAGGCTGCATGTCAAATACTGTGTTCAGTTTTGGGCCCCTCACTACAAGAAAGACATTGAGGTGCTGGAGCGAGTTGAAAGAAGGGCAACAAAGTTGGTGAAAGGTCTGCAGCACAAGTCTTGTGAGAGGTGGCTGGGGGAGCTAGGGCTCTTTAGCCTGGAGAAAAGAAGGCTGAGGGGAGACCCTATTATTCTCTACAACTCCCCGTGAGGAGGTTGTAGCATGGAGGGTGCCAGTGTCTTTTCCCAAGTAGCAGGTGATAGGATGAGAGGAAATGGCCTCAAATTGCACCAGGAAGGTTTAGATTGGATACTACAAAAAACTTATTAATGGAAATGGTTGTAAGGCATTGGAGCAGGCTGCCCAGGGAGGTGGTTGTCACCATTCCTGGAGGTGTTTAAAAGATGTGTGGACAGGGCTCTTAGGGACATGGTTTAGTGGCAGTGCTAGGTTAATGGTTGGACTTGATGAACTTGAGGGTCTCTTCCAACCAAAATAGTTCTATGATTCTATGTAGGCATCCATGTACACCCACAGCGATGCACCTAGCACACAACCATACACACAGCCACACCCCTCCACACCCCCACGCCCAGAGGTATCCACTCACACGCACAGACACATGCCCACGCCCGCACACGCCCCGCGCCGCCGCCGGGTCAGCACCACGGACAGCGCCCGGTCCACTGCCCGGCCCCGCTCCCGCCCCGCCCCGGCCCGCCCCGGCCCGGCCGCCGCCGCGGGCGAAGTCGCAGCGCCCTCGGTGCGCCTGTAGTCGTGCCGGAAAAGCATGGGAATACTTCTGGGAGCGAGAGGCGAAGTCGCGCTGGAGATACTTCAGTTTCCCAGAAAAATCCCCGCCAAGTCTCTTTTATTTCAAGCAGAATATTTTTAGAACGACCTGGCCTAAGCACTTTGGAAATACAACCACGTGGAAACCACCCTTACAACCAAGCACATCAAGAAGGGCTTTATTGGCACAGTGCGCCACAGGAAAGCAAAGGTGTGGTCATTTTCCCAATGCTTTCTCACGTAAATTTTTAGTATCGCCAGCACAACGATATAAATCGTAAGAATAGTACATCCCGTCATGTCCCCGGACGAAGCCAAAAATATCTATTTTTTTAGCCAGTGAAGACTTCAAAAGTGATGATCTGGTTAAGATGACACTCCTGTCTTCCAGGTGAAAGTGGTTGTTGTTCTTGCTGAACATGTAGTGATGGAAGAGCACTTGGTGTCATCTGGCCACAATGGCTGAAGTTCACACAGTCTCAATGCTCACTACTTGCTCAAGAAAGTTGTTTCAACAGCAAGATTAAGTGAGCTGATCCTTCTGGTGATGGTTAAAAAACATACTTACATGTGTCAGAAGGATGACATGGATTCTACATGTAAAAATTAGCTCCATCACTGGCAGGCAGGTCTGAAAGACATCAGCAGACTGAGAGTGGCTGGCTGCATCCTATGCTAATACTTCATTGGTCTAGATGTACTGCCAGGTTCACAGATTTCAGGTGCAAATTTAAATCTAACATCTTCAACATCAAGGACTCAGTCACTATGTTTATTGATCAACTATACAGACACACTTTTATATGTCAACACCATCTTTCCTGGTACCAAAACCAACAGATTTTGGATGCTACACAGCAGTATTTACAGGGCTAATCCTTGAGCCTTGTAGAACAGTGGCTGTGGGAATAAATACACCATTAAACTGTGATTTTCAAATATTGTGTCTGGTCGGTCCTCTGGAATTTTAAAACTATGTCTAAGAGATAGGGCATTTTGGGTCTCTGTGAGTGTACTGTGCAGAGCATGGATTTTGTCCAGTGGCCATGAGACCCTCTGTGGTTTTCTTCCATCCACAAATACCTCCAGAAACTCTTGCATTAGCAATGCTTATGGGAAAAAAGGGTGTATATATGCCAGATACAACATCTTCACAGCTGTAACATCTGACAGTCTAAACAGTCACAAGGTGGGAGAAACGAAGCTTTGCAGTCACCCTTTTATAACAAGCGAACTGTCCATTCCACAAGGCAGTCTGAAATAGGGGCAGAACCCAGGGGAGCGCAGTGCCCACAGGGGCTGCACATCTGCGTGGATGAACACACTGCCATGCAGGCACACTTGCAGCAGGATCAGCAGCTTTATCAGCGTGACACACACACAGAGGCTTTTCCCCTCAGCCAGGAGTCTCTGTCAGCACATGCACAGCCTCAGACTAGCAAGTTCAGAGCCAACAGGGTGTCTTTTCACTGAACTCCCTCACAATACAGCCATGATCTCTCTCACCCTCTCTGAGGCTCAGCCAAGCATGCAGAGTATAAAAACCCTCCACTATCCCTCCCCCTTTTTGCTTTCTGTTTGTTGTTTGAGGTACAGTTTGAAACACAGAAAGACACTTTATTTGCTTCCATCATTCATCATCAGTTGTAACTTCTTAGATTTCTTTGCAATAGTACTCCATGTTAAACACGGTACCAGATAGGCACTGACTTTATTACAGCATCTTTATTTTCAGACTTGCAGCTATCACCTGTCATTTGAGTCTAATTCATGGCATCCCACAGAGGCTGAGTAGAGGCAGTACAGAGCTGGGCAGCAAGGGATGCAGTGCGCTTGGAAAGCCTGAGCTGGCCTTTGCCCAGAGAGGAAGCAAATTTGCAGTAGCCCAATCCCTTAAGCAGCTTATCTCCTCCTCTTTGCTGCAGCACATAGACGTATGGTGCAGTCAGGGCTCCAGCCCTTGCCTGCTGATGCCAAGCCACCTTGTACTCGTACCGGGTTAGGATATTCCCCAGAAATGTAGGAAACTGGAGAGGCATATCCCTGTTCTGCATTATCGGAAAGGAGAATTGAACACACATCTCCTACAGGCAAAGAAGCAGGTGCACAAACAAGCTTGTAGGTCAGCATCACTCTGCTCTGGTGAGTAGCTGATTAGTGATACAGAGTTTGACATGTCCAACCAATGAGTAAGATCCTGTGCAGCCTGATGAGCAGGGCACTCAGTTACAGTTTGGACCTCCTGGTTGGGACTGAACATCCTGAATATTGCAGCATGAGGAGCGGAAAAATCCATAACTGATTCTAGCTAATCTCTTCCTACTTAGATAAATCGCTGGCAATTAAGACATCATAATCACAAAAAATAAAATCATATTCCTGACTGGTGATAAAAGCAGCCTATAGTATAGGTACTGTATACAAAGTAAAACTCAGCACCACATTAGGATGGGCTAAAACCCACAGCTGGTTATCACTTAGTAAATGTATGTCTGTTTTGAAGAAGTTATGTAATTCCTGAATACAGATTCTGCAGTGAGCTCCAGAAGAGTCCTTACCCTTTTCCCCGTTAGGGTGGATGGGCAGCTGTGATCTCACTGTAGGAAAATATTTGTAGATCTCACTGACAGGAAAATATTAAGATTGAGAGGTATGAAGGCCTTAAAAGACAAATTATCATCTACCAGTCCAAATCATTAGCTGAGAAACTGGCCACAAAAGGAATAATAATAGCAGAGCATTTTCAAAATAATGATGAAGGAAGGTGAATCTGTTTAGGATCAATATCTAGTAGAGAAGTAGGAATATTGTCTTCCAAGGCAGGATAGAAAGTGATCACATGAAAGAGATGAAATGTAATTTTAGATAGAGCCATCTAAAATGAATCTGAAGAAAAGGCACAGATCAAATAGCTGTGTTTACATTGTATGGAAAACTATTTGCCATACTAGCTATGATGGCGGTGTGTGCTGTCCATGCACCTTGTTGTCATGTGAATGCATAGTGGCAGCATGGAGGCAGGCACAGGTGGAAGTGCTGGTGCCAGCTATTCAGAGTTCACATCTGGCCCAGATTCATCCCTCATCTGTCCATCTGTGTGGTCTGTCAGGCCTTGAGAATGTCCACGTGAAGACCCAAAACGAGCAGCACGGACCTAACCTTGTATTCACCATGAAGATGTTCAGTAGCTTCCCACCACACTCTGACCATTGCAAAGCCATGCCCTGAAACACGTTAGCAACTAAAACACAGCATCTCCTCAGTGGCCACTCTGGGACACTATGCGGACACACCGATGAAGAGAAGGACAATCTTGTCCTTGATTTTAAGTAGCTACAAGGCTATAGATCACAGCAGTGGAGCCAACTAATAGCCTGTCTCAAGAAAAAGGCTGGCTTTGCCCAGGGAGAAATGTTGATGTAGCTTTTTTCTTTCAGCTGTTAGATGAATAAATCTTTTCAGATTTGGACAGTTAGACTCTGAAAAAACTAATTCTTGCAGAGAGAAGCAGAGGGACAGATTAACTCTTTCTCTTTGCTAAGTGCTGCAAAGTCGGACCTTTTCTTGCACCCACGCTACTTTTCAAGAAATTATGTCCTTTGCCTTTGATGCTAGGGACTGAAGCTGAGTCAATACCTTTTTTCTTTCATTCTTTGGTGTTGGTTTATAAATCCTTATTTATCCAAGCAAAGTTTATCTGGCACTGCAGTTCACTTGCAGTGGCATCTGTTCAGTGGTGGCCCACCACTGTGGGATGAAATTTCTATCTCTAATTCTTGCAAAAGATCACTTTCAGTAGCACTGAAGGAGAAATAGAAGAACCCCATATTTTGGGGAACGCAAATCATTCAGGAAACAACTCAGAAATCTTTGTTAGGCTTAGATATGAAGGATATAGCAGAGACTTTACTAAGAAGATGACAAATGCTTGCTGGAAATTTATCAAAAAATTTTAATGAACTGTTTTCTGCACTGTTATCAAGTTTTGGAACTTCTCCCTTGCCAGAAATGCAGTCTCCTTTTCTATATATTTATTTTTTTTTAATTTTTAATAGCTTTTTTACTAAAGGCCATTAGTGAATTTGGGATTCAAAACCATGCATGGCCATCAAGGATGCTGTTCGCCTCCTCTGAGCAGAAATTGTGTCTTCACCTTGATGGCCTCCCCCCAGGCTGACTTTTCCACATAGAACCTACTCTTTGTTAGAGTTTGTCTTGACTTACATCAGTCTCTCAGAAGAAGACCCTGACTCCCCATCTGTTGTAGTGTTGGCTATTTCCTGTGTGAGATCACTTTGAGTAATTCATTTCTAAAAAGCCTGTCCCTATATTTGCACTGTAAATACACACACTGTGTCAGAAATCTCCCTTCAGTACACTCTGCTAAGCTTAAACAAAACTCTTGATTTTGGAAACACGAGACAGGACATTGTAAATCACCACCTTTGAAGGCATAAGGTAATGCCGTCTTTTTACTAAGTACACTTGTAAATCTGTGCACAGACATTTTCCAGAACTTTGAACAATTCAGTCTCCAGGTAAGATGAAAAATAGTTTGCTTAAACACCTGTATGGAAAGTGATATCTAATCTTTTATGTTCGCTATTGGAGAGTGCTCAGGTCAATCAACAGTAGGTAGTGGCAACTCTTATTTCCTATTTTATTTTATAGTTGAGGTTGAGTATTTGTTTTTGAAAGATTGGAGGAGTTGGTTGGCAATGTTAGGGAACCGGACTCTTTTTATCTGCGTGCTTGTTATGAGGAGGAGGCAGGTGCAAAGCAAGCTTTCTAACACAGTCAGCAGCAATAACCCCCACCTGAGCATTGACTGGCCACCTGCTCTTCAGGCACAGAGATAATTCAGGCTCTAAGTTAGCATAGTTCTAAGTCTCTGCTAAGTAAAGACTCATAAATGACTCAAATTACCGTAACATCAGTGGGTATGTCAATATATCAATATTTGATCACTGACAGTGACTCCTTCTGGATTCACCCCAAGGCACGCAGTCTAACCTGAAATGGCCTAAGCTGATTTAGTGCACCTGTAGTTTATGGAAGACCTCTTCCAAGGGCTGCCAAAGACGGCACGTATCTTCCCAATAACCTTCACGCACTGGCTACCCAACTTGTTATTAGACCTTAGGCAACATGAAAGATGATGAATGTTGTGCTTTTATTTCAGTCTGTAGTCAAAATCCAAATGTATTTCACCCAGAGCCTACACCTCAGTTTACAGTGGGATTTCTCATTTTGATGGGAAATTACTTTCCCCTGCATAATATACGCAGTGTGAGGCAATTGCTGAGAGGTACAACAGACAGAAAAACGCAGAGATATGTAGAAGTAAGTGTGTTAGGAGCCAGTGCAACTACGTTTATGTGGGGAGGAGGAAGGAAGAGACAGATGAGGCTTGGCCTCGTTCTTCTCTTGTAATTCGTTCCCTGTAAATTACAACTATCTACATGGCAAATGTTCCCATGAGCCAGGACCACAACATTCCTTGCTCCCCAGCCCTGATACGATGCTGTTCCTCCCCACTGATTGAAATATTAGGTTTTACTCTCCCAAGACACTTTAAAGCTGTACATTGTGGAGATGCCACAAAACACACCAAGGAAACCACCTGTAGCAAGGAAGCGCTGCAGATAAAGAGCTCCATGGTTCACCTGCTGATTTGTTGTCTTTCAGAGGAATATGCTATGTGCCAGCCAGACCCCTGTTCCCATCCCTGGGCTAAGGGCAGGTGGGAGTAGGCAAGCAGTGCTGGGGCCTGAACTCAGGGTTAGAAGGTGTGTGAAGGAAGAAATACTCAGTAAATACCTCATTAACACACAACTAAGAAGCAAGGGAAAGTTATTGGGGGCTAATGTTGTAAGTATGCCAGTTCAAAATGAAATAAAGGCATTGAGTTCCCTAAGTTTGCAAGGAGCAGACCTGTCCATCACAAGATGAACATGCTAAAAAGGAGAGTATAACTAACTGACAAAATCTCATTAAATAATCTAGCCCAAACCACCAGATAGCAAAAAAACAGCCTTTACATATATATATTTTTTTTCCCATAGGAAACTGTTACGAATCATAACCTACTCTAGGAATTACAGGTGGAACAGGGAGTTACCAATTTGACCTTTCACCAGTGCTGTTGTCTTTTTCTTAGGCCTAGATGGATTCTGATATGATCTGGGATGGGCTGCAGGTCTCACTGTCACCACGGTGCACATTGAGAATGGAGAGGTTCAATGAGATGGGCAAAAAAATGGAGAAGAGAAAATGGAGCTATTTGGTAGAAATTATTGAGACGAATGTACTAGTGGTGAAAGATAGACTCACGTGAAATTGTGAAGTTTTTTCATGCTCTTTTGCTCCAGACTATGCAAAAGAGTCTTATCTTTTGATTTTTAAAAACATTATCAAAGTGTTTTTTATTCCACACCACCCTTTCAAGTAAGGGGAAAAATAATTTAAAAAAACAGTGACTGTTCTGGTGACAGGGCTATAAGATCTTTTGATGTTACTATCCTCACTATCTATAACTCCTCCAAACCTCACAAAAATATTGAAAATATCATGACAAGTCTATTTGAAATGTTATATCAAGAAAATGAAGCCAGGGTCTCATCTTTTTTTGGAGCTCTAGAAACTAGTATTTGTTAAGTCTGTGTGTTGTTGGTCAGCACACCATGTCTCTCTGCACCTTTCCAGCTTATTGACATTGCATGTTCCTTTCACCAGGACTTGTCTTTCACTTTGTACATACGTGATACCTCTTCATAACAAAACCTGCCAATGGATGGCTGAGGATATGCAGGCAATAAAGTACAGAAAAGTGAAAAAGTGCTGTAACTTCCATCGTTCCTTAATCAGGAAAGAGGCCAAGAATATTTTAGCATATTCAGGAGGAAGAAAAAAGGAAAACACCATGCAGAGCACAACTCTACACTCTGAATGAAGTGGGTACAGTTACTTCATGTTGAATTTATTTCAGCACAACATAACAGCTTTCCACAAAGTAGTTTGCATGGAATTCCCAGGTGACTTGCTGTTGTATTTAAATACTGCCTGCCCAGGATTTAAATGAACAGCTTTTATATTAATTAGAAACAAATCCTCTCAATTGGAAGGTATTAACTCTTTCTAAATTGCACACATAACAGATACTCAGTTTTTGATTCAGTTACATGCTTTTAAACTTGACAGCCATTCATAGTCTAATATATCATAACTACAGTTTACAACAGTGCAACGCAGTATTGATTCAGCTGTTTTGGCTTTTCATTGATTGGCATAACATGTAATTAAGTGAACGTACACCTTTCCTTGGAGCAAGAAAGTCTCTCACTGCTAGTGCACCAGCCTAGGTACATATTTATATCCTAAGCCTAGGAAAATTGTTTTATGTATGTTTTGCAGTAATACATTTGCCAATTCTCTCTTTGCTGGTTTCTGATTATAGTTTAAACAAAGACACTCAGTACTATGCAAGTAGGACCTGAATATAGATTGCCAGTCTCTTCACTGGCCAAGTACATTGATTTCTCCATCTGAGAACCAGATACAGATGCTTCTTATTACACAGACAGCAAAATCCCTGTGAAAGCACCCAGGGCTGCCACAGGCATAGGAGGTGTTATTAGATGCACCTGATACTGTCAGTGCAAAACTCCCACTGAAGGAAGAGTAAAGCATCCTTCCTATACCCACAGGGATATTTAGTAGCTCTAAAGTTGTTAGAGCCCCAGTATCAGCTTTCTCCATAAGATAACAGACTTGTCTGGCTCCTGGGAATGAAGCTCCATGTTTCTTAGGTTTGACCCCATTAAGTAAATTCACTTTTGTGGCTGACTAGCTGAAACAAGATGTTGTTTCTCCCAGTTTACCTCACACCATTCAAAAAAACCCCTAAACAGACTCTTAAAATGTTTGTGATCAGAGTGAATAGGCCAAATTAATCCTTTGTGCTTTTAGTCTGTTTTTCATTAATTAGTGGAAACCCAACCTGACAATACTCAATATCACAGTCAGCAGACTAGGAGTGCATTGCTGAGATAAATGGAGAAGGGGGAAGATGTCAGTTCCTGGCATTATCATCCTCTTGTACAGTAGCTTTCTGTGTGTTTGTTTGAATATATATGATAGTGGCAGATATTTATTTTTTTCCAGAGACTAGGATGTCACGTAAATAAAATATACCAACCAAGAACAATTGTAAATGTCCAGCTTTTTTTTGAAATCTCCATAACCTTGTGCAAAACTCCTCTCTTTTTTTAGTGCCTTCAGAAACATATTTCGTTCCTGGGTATATGTTCAGAAGTATGAGTGCATAGTATCCTTTTTCTAGGGCCACTTTTTCTCTCTCAAAATTTACATTCACACTGAGTCAGTGTTATCACAGACCTCGGCCTCTCTTGGATAAGCTCCTGTAGGCCACCACAATAAGAGCTGCCAATTAGCTTTGGTTCTTTGCAGCCTCTCTGTCACTACCATAGTAGCTCTTGCAAGAAAACATTACCCCAGAAGACATTAAGAAGTTCTGGTTTCCCTCCTATTCATGCCAGGTTAGTTTGTCACATTGTCCTAAAATCCTCCAGCATGTTGCCAGTGGATCTGAAGGATGAGGGTCAGGTAGGTTAGGAAATTTGGGATATCCTGGATGCAGCACCCTTCCGATGGCTTTCTCATGTCCTCCTCTCCCCTCAAAACTGCTCCAGCATTGTGTGAATGGGAGTTGGCACTGCAAAGAAATGATCGCTGGAAAACAAGGACGTTATTATTCTTATTTAGCAGTTTCTTCTCAGCTTTAGCTGGTTCTAAACTCGCAGTTTCCATTAATTGCGTCAGTGTTTTGTGAGGCCATATTGGTGTGAGTCACAGCTCTTGCCCAGCATGGTGGAGGACAGCAGGGCCATTTTCATGCCTTTAACGCTGTGGGCAGCCAACGATGAGGTGAACCCTCTGCATCAGTCAGAGGAGCCACAGGACTGCTGCAATTTATTCTTTGGTGATGCAAACTGCCCACATCAGGTTGTGATGGGATAAAACTCTGTATCCAGCTGCAACGAAAACTCAACACACTGCTCCCACCGAAGGGGTATGGAAACACACGACTTTCACCATACAAATTTCAAGTAATATAAAAAAAAATAACCTCATGTCTCTCTGGGCATATAGAGGAGAGTGTGTGGAAGGGAGAGGAAGATAGCATTTTTTCATACTTTGCAAAAGTGTTAGTATTAAATTATATAGACCGTAAATAGAAGTTATAGGAAGGTGCTTCTGAGGATCAATGACAGAAAGGAAAGGAGGAATATGAGCAGGAACCATGGGCTGCTCTTGCATGTACTGGAGAGAAAGAAGACAGAGCAGGTGGCTACAGTGCTTCCAGCAAGGTATTTTGACCATCAGTTCTATAGCAGCTCACACAGGAGAGCGACAAGGCCATACTAGCAAGATTTCAGGAAGGATAAGTAGGCCCTTCAACTACAAACTGCACTCCATCTGGAAAAGAGTAGAGACTTCCCCATCCTCCTGTCTCTGTGTGACACACAAGCTCCTACATCTTCTCTTGTCTCTAATGTGCAGTGCAGCAAAATGTGGCAGCTTACAACAGAGTCACACACTCTGAGTAATTAAAAGCCCTCTAGATAAAGTATACCTTGTTATTACTCACCATGTAGAGAGAGGTTTAAAGATACCTGTTGAGGACACAGGGGTATTTGAGGTCTGGTAGCGCGAACACAGTAGAAGAAGGTAGCTAAGCAGGAAGGTCTTCTTTCTCATCTACTTCCATTGCTGGAGCTAGTTTGAGAATATCTTAGCTATACTGCAGCACACAGATCCATGCCTAGGAAAGCAAAGGGTTAAAGAATTACTAAGGTGCCAGAGTTTCAAAGGGACTTCAGTCCAGCTGCTGAATTCTTGCCTGCAAACGTGCAGGGTGTGTGTGTGCACCAGTCTTTACCTTTGCAAATGAACAAACCATTTGTTTATGCAAATCCACTTGCCATGTACCTCAGGTACTTAATTTATGAGCACAGATTACCAGTTGACAGTTTCAGAGGACATCACCTTTGAGCTTAAGGTCCAGTGTCTGCCTTTATGTTCTCCTGATCCTGTACTTAGCCTGAAAAAATCGAGGAGCATGATGACAACAGCTTTTACACACTTTTTAACCTCACCTTCAGAGCAGAAAAGAACACCCTGTATCATATTTCTTTACTCACAGTCTATCCTGCCAACTGATTGACCTGTACAAAACCAAAGAAGGAAGCTGAGCTTGCTTTGAGAGGTGGCTGAATAAGAGGAGACAACGCATGGGTACACACCGTGACATCCCTCTGCTTCCCTACCAGCTCCAGCCTCGTGTGCCAGCGGGGGACTGAAACCGATGAGACCATTAAGCTCAAAAAGAGCATGGGATCTCATAGCTAAGTGAAGACAAGCTTAGGCAATACTTGAGCTGACCTCTCCCCCATGCAGGGTTCAGTCCCTCCAAATTAAGGCTGAGAATCACTGATGAGGCTGGTTGATGAAGCTGACACTGCAGGTGCAGTGTGCTCTTTGGGGTGGATAAAAGAAAAAGAAGAAAAAAGAGAGAAAATTGCATTTCAGTTGTCATTTGTGATGTACAGTCGCTCCTGCTGCAAATTTTTAAGACATTAATGGGGGGACACAGACATGGGTGAGTGTAATAAAGAGGGGTAGGATAGAGTGCTTTTATCTGTATCAGAAAACTCTTTCTGGAAAACGAATGTAACCTGCCAGTGAGAGTATGAATACCTTGCTAGGCCAGGGTTGTGATGCCGAACTCCCAGACCACATTCCCTGAAGACTCCTATTGTCCTTAGATTTATACCTTTGGAAACTGGTATGGGGGAAATAGAGTGTTTCAGACCACTTTAAAAGACTGCCCTGTTAAGTCACTACTGCAACCCCTTGGACCCCATGTGCTTCTGTCTCACTGCTTTCAGGGCCCTCAGCCACCCCACTGCACTTCCATTGCTCACTTCACAGTGCAGAAGAGTACATTTATTATGGCATTATTATTTTCAGGGAGGTGTCTACCACTTGCAGACTCCAGGCCATGATGCCCATAATCGGAGGACACCAGCTACAGCTGTTAAGCACCCTGCAGCACAGCAGGGCACGGCTCTTGGGAGAGCCGGGCACACACATTACTTGTGTAATCCAGCACTTGGTATCAGAGTCCCATATACAGACAATGGCCAAATTGTTAGTGCCTCAGGCCCATGGCCCAACACCATCACAGCTGATCATGTGGAGGTGGGGTCAGCTCTCTTATGGCTCATCCCCCAAAGGCTTGAGCAGAGACCTCAGCTCCAGCCAGCTATGAGAGGTAAAGAGGACCATGATGAGAATATTGCTTTTTCTAGATTTTGTCCCTTTTAAAATAGATGCAGTAGCAAGAAATCTTTTGAATTTAGAAGACTTTTGAATGGCTCCAGAAAAAAAAAAAACCAAACTTTCAGGTGATGAATAATTATTAAGAAAACTCAACTCATTAAACAAACAAAAAAGCAACAAAACAAAACAAAGCTAAAACCAACCTGTCTCCTTTGTAACCCGCTTTCCTTGTTATGGAAGAGTGAAAACTTTTCTTCACGCAGTGGCTTGAAAACCAAACCTCTCTGGGCTTGCAGGGTACTCCCCATGCATGGTGCACAAAGAGCAGGCTGTGGCTCTAAGTAGACCACAGAGAGGGTAAGGAGAACCATCAGTCATGCTTGGGCATGTGGTGGCAAGTCAGAGCTGTGTGGCTCCTCATGATGAATGCCTCATAGAACGACACCTCCATCGTGCTTCCCAGCAGCTGGGTCACCTTACTTCTTGTGCCAACCAAGTCAGTGTGACAGCCAGCACTTTTCTCATTCTCTTTGCTCCCTTACACCTCAGAAATAAACAACTGTTTCTCCTTTCCAATGATCTGTTTCTCCATTAGGCCTGTTTTCTTGGGCTCTCATGTTACATCTGGACACAGTTCTGCTTACTAATGTGGCAATCACTGTGTTCTACACATCATACTTATTCTTGTCATACAGCACTTTTACAGAGCACAATTTACCCAGAATTTTTACATGCTGCGTAAGGTGCAGGTCTCAGCTCGCTTGACCAAGTGATCTTTATTTATTTAGGAGAAATTCTTCTTTCTCTAGATGGGTGATTATGTGGTCAATGTGTCTGAGCTCCAATTACAAATCAAGTGTTCAACAGCTGGGTAATATTTTTTGCCTCCGAAGAAACTTCTCTACAGGGTGTTGACTCTCTTAGCTTATTTGACCAGTCCTATAAACCTACTAATCCAAAATCTGTGCAAGTTCTGTGGGCCATACCTGTTGCTGGTGGAAAACTGGGGTCATCCATGCAGAACCACTTATCTGTGTCCCCTGGCAATCCCACTGACACAGAATGAGATAACATGGGTTTTTTTAAAGATATTGCAGAAAAGACTGGGAATAGCCCTCTCAGCCTGACAACAAACTCCATTTTGCCATCATCCATCTCAGTGAAACATCCCTATAAGACATGGCACCTCACAAGAGGTCAAAGGAAGGAGGCACTCTCCCAGCAGGCCAGCTGGAGACCTGCATCTGCATCTCCCTCACCCCCAGTTTGTAATACAGCTGATATCAAGTTTCAGACTTTATTCCCATAAGAAAATTTCATCTGGCTGCTTGTCTTCTACCCAGCAGCCAAGTTGAAAACTTAGGAAGGGCTGGTATGTGGAGACCAAGAGCCAGCTTATCTATGCATTGCTTCCTAGGCAACAGGGCTAAAAAGGAGGAGTACAGAAGAACCATGCATTGAACTTCAGGCAAACCAACAAGGCAAGAATGCCTCATGTGGTGGGCTCAGCTGTGAGCCATACTTAGTGAAGGACTGCCTAGCCTTACGCACCTCAGCTGATTCCAGGTACTACAGTATCACATATGCAATAGAAATCTCACAAAGGGCTTGAACAGAAGGAGCGTGAAACATTCACCTACTGGAAACTGTCCTGAGAACCACGACACTGGACTTACCCCGCATTTTCAAATGAAACAATTACCCGTTAGGCAATACAGATGCTGTCAAACAAAGGCGAGTTTACTGATTTTTTTTTTTTTTTTTTACAAATAAACATTAAAAAAAAAAAGGTTTGCTTTAATAATGCCAAACCATTTTGGTTTAGCAAATTTCCAAACCACAAGCAAGTGCTATTTATTTACTTGTATCCACAGAAATTATAATGTTACCCACAGGAAATGAATTTCTGGTTTCCAAGTTTCTCTAAACCGAGATCTGGTCTCAGATGTCCCTTGTCTGTTACGTTATGACACAGACAAAGTAAGACAAGAATGGTCAGTTACTGTCATCAAGTCAACACCACCACATTAAATTCAGATAGAAAACAAATCTGATTCACCATAAAGTCTTTAGCGTGCTATCTCAGGGATCTTTCTGGGACAGGAACGTGTCAATCCTTCACAACCCCGGTTGGATGACTCGGAGCATGTCAGCTGAAGAAGTAGGATCAAAACGACAATCAGGAGGGTGATGGGTCTTGCTGGGATGACAGGCAGGTCGTGCATGTGGAGTGAGCACATACATGTGTACTCTGTTGCCCCTGAACTCCCTGCTGTCCCCTTTCTTGTGAGCCAGCAGGGCACTGAGCCTGCTGAGAGGACTGACTTGTGTAATTTCAATGGCCCTTAGTGATGCACAAGAACAGAGCTAACAGGAGAGCAGAGGGGATGGGCTGCTGCTGATTTGCATAGCTCTGAAGCCCATGATTTGCTCACACCACATGATTCAGGGACCAGTAATTTTGGATTTTATACTGACAATTCTTTATAGCAAGTATTGTCAGGACGTCTCTTTCCAGGGACCACCATGCTCTAATCACAAAGCAAAGCCATAGGTGTCTTCTAGGTCTTGGTCAGAATCATAGAAAGCCCACTATAGGGCATTAGTCAGGGGAAACATCAATATGTCATCCCAGACCTGTCCTACCACCCATTACTCACTTATGTTCTGCCACTTGTCCTGGCATTGTAGTGAGCAAGGTGGTAGTAACACATCTATAGTTACCTGGAGGCTTCCTTCAAACACAGGGCAATCAACAAACAAAAATATACCTCTATTCTCAGTGAGAACCAACAGAAAAATATAAGACAGGAATCTGTGAGACGGGCCACTTTCTCCAGGACCCAAATCCCTGAAGTCCTGCTTCCTCCCACCACAAAATATTCCCAAGGATACCATGCAAGAGAGAGCTTCCTGTGAGGAAGAACCAAATGCCACCTTCTCTCCCTCCTCAAATTCCCCTAGATGTCCACATCCAAATCCCTAACACTTAACAGCTACATTTGCGGTAATTTACAGTAAATACTGAACCATATGTCTTGATACACAGTGTTTCAAATTCAAAAGTGGTACCAACAACTTTTTCCTAGTTGCAAAGGAACTATGCAAAAGCACATTGTTATTTTCTGAGATGAAATTATTATGGAATGTCCACATGGTTCTAATATATATAAATAAATCAACGCACAATGATAGATTTAAAAAACACCACCAAAAAAAAGAATAACAAGGATCATGTACTTATGTTGGTTGTTTTGCTTGTAAGTACGTTTTTAACTTCATTTAGGAATGCTCCCCTCTCTCTTTCTGAATACACATATGCAGGACATTCAAAAGGAAGTCCTGGTTAGCAGGATCCAGTTTGCAAAGGGTGTTATTGGCAAGTGGATTTCAGAGACTATATTATTCTTATGAGTCACTTTGTCTGCTGCAAAATTATTCCAATGAAAAGATTTTTTTTTCTGAGGTGAAGCACAATTAAGGTTGACCTTCTTTGCTTAAATTAAAACAGAAGTGAAATGAAGAATCTGACTCATTCCTCTAATTTTACAGGCTCAATAGTAATCTAGCCATGCTATTCATTTAGAGAAACCATTAATTTTGCTATGTGGCTGAAACTAGAAGGCTTCAGCTTTCTTTCTCTCACTTTTCCCCCCTCTTTTTGCTCTTTGTCTGTGCACCTGTTTGCACCACTTTACCATCCCATTTGAAAAACTTTGGGTAATCCTCTGGCACTAACCCTGGTGTGATAATACTTCTGTTATTCAGCAGCATAATTACAAAGGACAACACAGATAAAACATGTCTTTCACTTCTGCTGTGAATGTGCCAGTTTTGCCAGTCTTTGAGGTGAATAATTTCTAAAACCTTCTGTATTTAATGTTAATCTAAATTCTTCACACAATTAAACTTCCAGCACCTTAGGGAAAAATGGTTACTTTTGACACCCCAAAGTGAACACCTAATGGTCAAAACTTTCACAGCAGTTCTCTCAGCAGCAGCACCTTCTCCAAAACACTTTATGAACCTTGATGAATGGACCTGCTCAGAGACAGCTTAGTATTGGACCTTGCTTTCACGAGGGGAATCAATGTCAGAGGGAAGTTAAATCTTGGGGCCAGGTAGCAAGCCAGTGGCCAAGGCAGAAACAAAATCTTTAACTCCTGCACCATAATCCTTTGGCCCTCAGTAACACTACTAGAATCTACCAGTTTGGTGGTGTTTGCTTTCTTCCAATATTTCTTGTAGAACTTTAACCAAGTAATCTCCCATCTGCAAGGAAGTTTGCTACCCACTAGAATTGTGGAAAGATTATGTATTACCTTGTTACCTGCTTGGGGAATGTGAAAGTCAGCATCTTCAGGCCTCTTTTTCCCCTTCCACTTTGACCCTCAACAGGGAAGGCCAAACTTTGTTCCATCTCTTGTGTCGTAGCAGGTTTGGATTCATTTGGACTGGTATCAAGGGGGAAGAATCTTAGTGGCTTGGGTCTCTCCTCACAAACTCCATCCTGGCAGCCACTCTTGTTAAACCCACAGGTGCATCTGTTTGAACGTCTGACATGAGTGCAGTGTCTGAAATATGACCCAAGAAGAAAACTCATTCAAACAGGTAAGCAATAGGGAGCTCATGCAGGGCTACAAAACAAGATAAATTGCCCATCTCCACCACATTCATATCACCACAGGACAGACAAATGTTCCCTATGTTCCTCTGGCTTGTTTTATTTTTCTCAGACTGCTGAGCTATTTGGTGCAGGACAGCTGTTTTAGACCTGCACTGAGCTCTGGGCCCATGGCTAGTCATGGTGATTATATAGTGATGACATCAGTAGCAAATTTGACCTGCAGAAGAAACAGGCTACATTTTTTGGGTGGGGAGTTTACTGGAAAGCTTTGGACTCCCATGCTTTAAGAGTACCTGATACTAGCTCAGATCAAACTTCTACATCATGTCCTAAAACCTTCCCCACTGAATCACAAATTAGTACACACTCTCAGTGAATCTTTAAAATATTCATCAATTTTTCTGGCACCTTTGCCCAGCTATAACAATACCATTTTCCTTGTTTTTACATCTACCCCAATGCAGCCAAATGCTTGCCATCTATCCCTGGGCCTCCCTCGAACCTGGTAGCAGGAAAAAAGTGCAATTTCCAGCAGCACCGGCTCAAGCTAATGAAACTGAGATTGAGAACTGAAGATAGCCAATAGAGCTCCTTGACTCCTGACTATGTCACTGTCACAGAGGCATCCCAAAAGTCAATTTTAGGCAGAAAACAGGTTCCAAACCAGATTTTTTTCTAGCCAGAAAAGTGTAGCAAATAAACCGATTAGAAACAGAGTTTATACAATTATTTAACACTCTGACAACATAAAACACAGGTTCAGATATCACTTGAGGATATTATTAGGGTACGACAAAATAAGAATAATGAGGATCCATGGTGTGCATACATACACTCACAGGAAACAAAACCAGAGGCCTCTCACTCAAGGGTACCCATCACTTGCCTGGGTTAGGTGAGGGCTCACACTTGCCTGGGTTAGGCAAGGACTCATTCAAGGATATATCCAGTAAAGAAAAATAACCACCCACCAGAGGAGGAGCCGAGGCGCTCTCAATTCCGGAAAGTCTCCTTAGACGGTGTTCCAGCCTAAGGGGAGCGCTCCAGTTCATAAACCCGCTGCTCTGATAAGATCACTCAAGGGGGGCCTTTGGCAGGGATCCTGTTTTATAGCTTGGTCAGATCTGGCTGTGGTCATTGCAATATGGTCCAGAAGCTTCTCAGCTTCTCTGGTCACCTCTTTTGTTGAGGACTCTGTCAAGTGACTGAGGGTCCCACCCCTCCTGCCCCCCAGCTAGGTGGAGGTGAAGTCACCCTGACCCCAAGTGTAGGGAGGACATAACAGTCAGCACCATCCTAGGTTTGTACATGGGGACAGGCACAGCGGGGCACAAAAGGTGCCAAAGAGCCACCAGCTGTCCTATTGAAGGCTCTGGATCTCATCTGGGGGATGTGCAATTGCCACGCTCACCTAACAACCCCTCGGACACACTGAACCTAAAGAGTGACAAGAAGAGTCACAGAGAGTCCCTAAGGACAGCATTTGCTGGACAGGAGGCAGCCTGGCACAGCCTCCTGCGATCTCCGAGACAGAAGAATAAAGTTATCAGTCCCTGCCTAGAAGTACATCAACCACATTGTGTGGTGCAAGTCAGCAGGGAAAGTTTTGTTTACTCCCAAGATC
Organism: Columba livia; assembly: GCF_036013475.1. Lineage (NCBI taxonomy): Eukaryota > Metazoa > Chordata > Aves > Columbiformes > Columbidae > Columba > Columba livia. Next base: position 148,593,317 of record NC_088602.1, on the reverse strand, counting down.
ATATCCCAACCACCAGACATTACGGTGTCCCCAGACAGACTGAATAAGGCCTAAGAGAAAGGAAGAACCTCTTTGGTCAGGTCTTCACAAACTTCTCAACAACCATTTTAGCCAAAATAAGAAAATTGTTATACAGGAACAATAAGTAATCAGATTGTCAGCAACATGTAACACAAAACAGAGGGAAGAATTAACCTCTCCAGCTATGGGTTTTGCTCTTCACAGCCTGTCCCAGCATCTTGGATTGCTCTGTAACAACATCTAGGCTAAAACCAACAACATGCAATGGAGAACAGTTCTCAATATATTCTTTATTTGCAGAAACGTAGTGATCATTTCCAATTCCTGTAATTTTCTGCCTGAGGAAACATTGTATTTCCTCACAATGACAGCTGTTTGGCACCAGGTGATCTGGTTTAACCAAGATATCTAATGTTCAGATCAAATCTGCTGATCAAGAGTTTGTGGGTGATAGGTATGAATAGAAAAGAAATAATGTCATTTTTCTTTCCATGCTGCTACAGCACAATATTTAAAGCATGCTTATGAGCCTTTCAGTCAATGCTGATGTAACACTTCCACCTCTGGATGGTGATACCCCCTCCTCTGAATCAAACAATTACTGTCCTGTGTATACAACATGAGCTGAGGGCTCAAAAGGCAGAAAATAAAAAACATTGTGGAGATCGTAGGAAGCCTTTTCTGACTCATTTCACTCAGAAGATGAAGAGGATGCCAGGGAACCATTCAGTGAGAGCCAAAACCAAAAAATCTTCATACAGCAGTCCTGCATAACCTCTAGGGTGCTCCCCTAGAGCTCTCTGAGGTAACTCAAATGCCATTAGTTGATGGAGACAGACACCCTCTAAGATCAGTAGTTGAGGTCATAGTCTGGATTAACAGGCCTTCATCATAACAGATAGAATGTTCATTTGTCCCACTCTAACACTGCCCATGGGACTGACAATGAGTTTCAATGTCCGAATCAACACAGAAACTATTTAGGTTTGTAAGTTAGTGTCCATAAAATCTCGAAATGCATCAAAAAATTATCCTGAAGGCAACACAAATAGCCTGTGTTCATATTGATTCAGTGAGAAAACTTTCAAGGTCAAGCAAGAATAACATCTTCAGAAAATGGCAGAAGAGAAACTTAATGAGTTCTCTGGATGCAGGTTCCTCAGGTGAAGGATGTAGATTATTTTGTGTGGATGGGCACATTTTCAAAGTTTCAGTTTAGTTAGGATAATTTTCTAACAGTTTGGCTGCTTATCAGAATCCTGTCAGGATAGAAATTGGGCAAAAAGCCTTCTAGAACAGACCTTATTGTGAGAGATCTTTCATTCCATGGTCCTAGCCAGCTGGAAACACTGTGAATAGCCTCTTCAATGATATTTCAGTCTCCTGCTTTTGGACCCAGCTGAAACCAGGAAGTGCCGCGAAACCATAAATACCATTAAAAGACAGAGAGGGAGAAAGATTAACCAGATTTTGGCAAATCTCCAAAACTCTGCATTTCAGTTTGGGGCAAAGGTTAAGGCTGGTTTTCCCAGACCAGTTCGTCCACTGTAGTTATTTCCCGCTTTTACATGGAATAAAGTGAATTTGCTTATCTTTCACTACCTTATACATCAGGTGCTGCTCATACTCAGTGTGTGCACGAAAAGAGCAAGAGGACTGAAATCATGGCAAGACTCCACAGCTAATTTGGGACCAGAAATAGTGGGCGGGAGAAGCTGATTCCAGCTGCAAGGGGTTATATGGAAATATCCCTCTCTATTTTTCAAAGTCCTGTCCCATGTAGCACTGTTGTTCATTAATTAGAAATTATAATATGTATTATTGATCACAAATGAATAGAAAAATTCATTGCATAGGCCTGCTGAGAGGAAAAAAAAGAAAAAAAAAATGCATAAGGCCTTTTGGTTTTTGTTCTGGTTGTTAATGTGGAGAAGGGTAAGGAGGGGTCCATTCCTGCTCACCCGGTCCTGTGTCACACGAGTCAGGCACATGGTAGGAGTCAGCAGGAGCAAAGAAGAAAGGCTGCTCACCCTTAGCCTCCTGAGTTTTAAAACAACAATTCAAATGCCCATTGAGCACAAATGTAAGTCCTCTCCTGAGCAGAGATCGGTGTTTACTCCTAAGTTTAGAGATGAATTCTTTTCAGGTGCTGAGCAGTTCCTGCATGGACAGAGTGCTTCAGCACCCAGCCTCAAACTGCAGCATGGGGCACTGCCACAATATTTGAAATTGTCTTGTGAGATCATCTAAACAGGATAAACTGACTCCACTAGAGCCCAAAAAGGCTCCTATGAAAGCATGGCCACAGATGCTGAACATACCTCAAACCACTGCTGAAAGAACACACAGTGGAGAGACACATCTGGAATAGATGGAGGCAACATCAACAAAAATAGCAGGTAGAAAGCAGCATATGATTTTTCAGAAATAATTTGCAGACAAATGCATTTACTTTTCTTTTTGGGGAGGAGGGGTGGGTGGAGTGTGCAGAAAAGCGAGCTGCTTGTCCTTTAGAAACAGTGCTGGTATTATTCACGCTGCCAACCAAACCACTTAAGCTACAGAACCTTTGCCGTACCACAAGTGTAATACAAAAAAACAACCAAAACCCACTTACTTCCTTTTTTCCCCCCCTGAGTATTGACATTCTTGTGCAGTATTAGGAGAGCTAATTTAGCTTCCAGTTCTAAGAATTTTTGAATCTATAGCCAGTAATTATTTGCATTCAGGGGTACAAAAGAGGAAAACAAAGCCCACAAATTCTAGCACATTCATGTGGGATTGGGAGTTGAATTAGGATCCTCACACCCCATTGAATTATCGGCCCCCCTATTAGAGCCTTATTAAAATGGTAATGATTATAATGCCAGTCATAGGCAGGCTGTCGCACCTGTCAAAAAAAATACCCCGATTATCCTGTTCATTCAACTGTCTGGCACTTGAATCTATGTCTCAGGTTTACTATTCTGTGAAGTTTTTCTTTTTAATTTATTTTTTTTCTTTTCCTTTTTATGAGGGAAAATAAAAGATAGAAGAACAAACACTTCCACGAAGGTGATAAAAAGTCCCCTCTAATTTAGTACATCTACTACCCATGTGGTGTTGCGGTATCTAGGACAGCAATCTGAGGAAATAGACACTATTTAACTGGATTTCTCTATAGTGAGGAAGAACACAGACGGCTACACTAAAATCTCTTTATAAAAAGGAACATTGGTTTTTAAGAACAAAAAGAACAATTGTCCTTCCGCCTTCCACACATACACACACCATTTCTACACACAGCCAGGATTATGTTACTCAAAGCAGTAAAGTCTTTCTTCACACACAAAATAAACACCTCGGATGCTTTAAAGGGACAGTCCTCAAAAGACCAACAGGCTCTGTCCACTATCTTTACTACTGAAGAAACCATATTCAGTCTTTTGCTCCTCAAAAATTAGTGAAAATATAACTTGAACTAAGCAGCGCAAATCTAGGATGTAATCCTGAATACACATTTAATAACAAAGCACTGAAGTTTGGAGCCCTCAGACAGCTGCTTCCAGTTTCCAATACTAGAGGGATTATTTCAGTTTCTGTTGTTAATAACAAGAACAACAATAACTTTAATAATAATGAAAAGACACATAGATTCTTGGATTCTCGTAAAGCAGAAAACACGTAGAAACAGTGCACACGGGTTCTTGAGAATTTTAACTGATAATCACATGGAGAGAAGATAAAATATTTTCCACCCTATTCAAAAGATGCCTTTCATTTTCCTCTACCTCACTTGTATGAGTTCATCAAATACCGCAGCATAAAAGAATGTCAGTGGAAGAGCATTTAGGGGCTGAATGCATTCAATAGCATCTGAGACAGATGCTGTGTCACTAAGTGCCCAGGACCCTTTGGGAAGTGGAGCAACCAACAAAAGACTGGTTTGATTCTGTTTGTTTTGGTTTGTTCCCGAAAAACATTTTTGATGAAACATAAAAAAAAGCTGGGGTTTTCTTAGCATTGGGAATAAAGAAATGTGTGAGAACTGCACTTAGCAGGCATCAGCTCCTGAGCTCATGAAGCACAAGATTTGATCCTGTTTTCACTGAAGGAATGAGAAAAAAATCCCTTTATTTTAGAAGCTCACCTTTTAGCTTGCACTCTAAGATGATAGGGATTGTAGCTACATATTGGTAGAAACAGTTCCTAAATATCGTTATTGTTTAAGCCATTCATTTTGTTGCTAAATGTAATTTTTCCTGAGCTCACAACAGCTCAAAGAATATAACGTGGAAGGGAACAGAATTTGAAAGGATGTTGTAGTGAAAAACAAGAAGTGACCATAGAATTATGCCAAGAAACAAGTGAGCAAACAGTGTGCAGCTGCTATCTATAACATCCTTGGTCTGAACACATACATTTTTATTTTTGGACATGATGCTCCTCAATATTCTGTTTTCTACCTTTTTAGATGATAAATACTTAACAGTGGGGATGGATACTGCTTGTTTAGTGCCTGCAAATGGAGCATTGTGCCTTAAAGAGGACTTTGGGTTATTTAATGATGCAGTGACTCCTTTTTTTAAGACTCCATTTATCTCCATGTGAGCAGAGCTGGACCAAGCCCGAGCATGAGCACTTTCAGAAATTCTGTCTATAAATTATCACAGTCACTTAACCCAAAATCCCTCTGTGCCCACATGATCAGAAACATCTGAACAATGAGGATGAACAGTGAGAAATAAGCAGCCTACACACATTTCCATTCTCCATTCCTAAATTCAGGGGGTGACCAGAAGACTGAAGCAGCCTTTGGATCAAATTCAAGCAGCTTGAAAGTCACCAGAGCTTTTTCAAAGGCTTAAGGGTGCTCTGAAACTGTACCACTAACCTCACAGAACATGATGCTCTGACTTTGTTGCCTACTCACTTTTCTTGCTTTAACTTGCCTCTGCCA